>NC_060125.1:182578439-182908439 GCF_021461395.2 Schistocerca americana | reverse complement strand
GCCAACCAACAAAAGGTAAAAACAAAGGAAGCCAAACGCAGATCATAAAAGGAATTTACAGTTATCATTGTCTTTGTATGATACACAACGATATGTCCAATTACATCATAAAATACTATATAAATAATTTATATTTATCATCATTTGTTTCAATGTTTTTTCATATGTCGGATAGATAATGTTTATAACTGTTACAGGCATAATTTCCTCTCGTCGCACTGTGTTAAAAATTATCACGTGGATGTTACAAAGGGTGCGGCTTCGAAACTTTCTCTGGAGGAGAATTTTAACGTCACCCCGAGGGCTGCCATTTTATTTCCGGATAGAAGTTAAGAACACATGCCTTACCGCCAGTGACGATATTCAACGGAAAGTTATCACAATCAGCCTCGTGACGCGCAAGCAGTTCCACTCAGAAGGTCCTAGAGTAAGAGTGTCCGCACGTACCAACACTGCAGGAGACGAGGGCGCGTGCGGCCGGCTGATACGCGGGAGACAGATAGGTTTGCGCGACATCGTTGCGACGATATCAGACGCTTCGTTCAACGACTCGCCTTCCTTTTGTTCATGGCCAAGTCCCTTAGGCGTGCTGCAAGCGCCTATGAATGTCTGCGATGCACTGGTTCTCCACCAAAAGAAACTCAATGACAGCTCTCTGCTTTGGAATGACCTCCGTTACAGACGCCATTTTAAAGGCTACATACAGCCACCCATCGAAACTTCATGATACTATAGGAGCTGAAGCGGGAATATTCCACCATGTCCAACAACAGATTCTGCATTTTTCTTCAAGAGAAATTGCCCCAGAAAAAAAAACTGTGCTGCATTACATATTGAACGCCTCTCGTACGTCCTGGGACAGTAAAATTCTAATGCCAATCCAATTCTAGACGGTATGAATATTTTCACAACCGCGCATAATAATATGGTAAGTTCGCTGATTTACGAGCGTTGTTCGATCAGTAAAAATAACTATGATTTTATCGATACTGGATGATAGGTCGTGGTTGTGAATGTCAATGTTAAAAAATATAACGGCTCAACCACTTGTTTATAGTGTAAAACACAAAGATTGACGTGTTTCGGAAGTCAAGCTTCCATCTTCACAATAATAAAAAGTTACCTGTTAAACCTGTTAAAACTCGCTGAAATGGAACATGCACCAGGCACAATAACATTGAAAATAAAATTAAATCATCGTGGCTACTTCCCTTGTTGCAGCCGTGTCTTCCAAGGTGCATCTCCACATAGTCGTCAAAATATAAAAAACTCTAAAATGGTGTCGCCTATGGTGTTCAACATCTAACCACATGGCTCCCTCCTCTATTGTCGTAAAACGCCCGTGCGTCTTCGTTGATACCACACACCACGTAGCCAAACACGACACTGAAACGCGAGTGAGCTCACGCGCAAGTAAACAAGGAAGTCACAGAGATGTCTATACAAACAGATAACGTATACATGTTCCAAGGACCTCATGAAATGATGGTATCCGCCAATTGCTGAAAATGTAGTTACTAAAAGAAACCAGTGAAATGTTTGAAAAAGTTATCTGTATCACCAGTTAGCTGTTCATTCAGTGTGTTCTGATTATCCACGCTATGTATCGTAATTTCCAGCTGTTCTAGTAGATCCAGCTTTTTGCCTTTGTCCTGTCGATGTAAAATAACCAGATCCTGATCTGTTCCCAACATGGGGTGTCCCGTTTCCCAAATATGCGTGGCTACAGCTGAATTTTCGAAATTATTAAGCCGGAAAGCATCGCTATGTTCTCTGGAACGTACTTTAAAGCACCTACCAGTCTGGCCTACATAGCTTGCCTTGCACGTGTTACGCTGAATTTTATAGACCCCAGCTCTCTCATATTTATCGCTTTCTGCTGTAAATTATTTCTTAGTTTAAATCGCAGCGTATTATTGGTCTGAAAAGCGGTATCAAGGTTTGGAAATGTTAGCCACTTTTTACGAAATATCACTAAAGAATGGGATTGTGACTCTCGTAATATTATTTGCGGTATTCTGCCTTGCATTCACGCACTGTTTCTGCAGTATTAATTAATTGACAACGTTTTGGTGATATCCGTTAGCTATGGCTAGTTGTTTCACGATGTTCAGCTCAGTCATTCTGTCTTCTTCATTCATAGGGACTCTAAAGGCTCCATCTGTTGTGGACTGACAAGACAGCCAGTCCACAGTGACGGGTAACCGAAAGGCACGCGTTTAACCTCACGCAGGCTGGCGGGAGGTCTGAAACAGGATACGTAATGAATGCTATAAAGAAAAGTACGTAACTGCTGGAATACTTAACTTTAATCCACAATTGGTGAACATTGGTCTTGTTACTGTACACGCTTCATTAGATACATAGCAAAGGATAAATGGCGCCTTGCTAGGTCGTAGCAATTGGCTTAGCTGAAGGCTATGCTAACTATCGTCTCGGCAATTGAGAGCGTAATTCTCAGTGAACCATGGCTAGCAACGTCGGCTGTACAACTGGGGCGAGTGCCAGTACGTCTCTCTAGACCTGCCGTGTGGCGGCGCTCGGTCTGCAATTACTGACAGTGGCGACACGCGGGTCCGTCGTATACTAGCGGACCGCGGCCGATTTAAAAGGCTACCACCTAGCAAGTGTGGTGTCTGGCGGTGACACCACACCATCTATCGAAGATCTAAAAGCAGAAAGTTTCTGGCTATTACGATGGCAGGAATTATTTTGTATCAACACATCAGCTATGGTTGGTTTCCTAAATATTTTAGAAACATGCCTACCATTTTGTTTCCTAATACTTAGGTAGAGAAATTGCAGTTCACCACTTTTATTTTCTTCCACAGTGAATTCAATTTTCCGTGTAACTCGTTAAATTTATTTACTATTTCTGCAACTTCTTTTTCTTGTCCATCAATAAGAAGCAGCGTAACATCTACATAGCGTTTCTAATATACAACTTTATCCATGGGATGTTGCGGGTTAACGAGGAGTCTTTTTTCCAAATGATTTATAAAGATGTCTGCTATGGTTCCAGATATACTGGAACCCATAGCCAATCCATATTTTTGCATATAAAAATAACTATATTTCAGAATGAATTCTAACCGATGAATTCGACTATTTCTTGCTGAGACAGTGTTTTGTACTTAAGCAAATTTTCTTTGATGACCTTAACGGCCTCATTTACCGGCACATTCGCATAAAGGTTTTTAAAGTCTAGAGAGACTAGGCGGGCCGTGTCAACGATAGGCTTATCCTTAATTTCATTTATCAAAGGTGAATTATTAGTGATTGAAAACTTATCCTCGTGATTTTTAGGAATTCGTTCTGTAACCGCTCGCCTATCTCGGCTTTAACATTGTCCCATGTCGCATTGGATACAGCATTCGCCGCTTCTAAGTGGGCCCTAAGTAGCTGTTCGTTAATTACATCTTTTTTCTTATGGAGGAATTTTATTTCCGCTGCCAGCCAAACTTTCTGATGATGGAAGCTTCACTTCCGAAACGCGTCAATGTTAATGTTTTACACTATAAACAAGTGGTTGAGCTGATATATTTTTAACATTAAAAATAACTATTCTTCGAATAATGTGCGATGTTGGAGGACATGTATTGTGTGGAATGGTGGTGAAACTGCAAGAGATACAGATGTTTAGCCGAGGTCGCGGACCGCCGGCGCGCTGGTGTAACTGCTGGTGGTCGCCGCGTCGCCAGTAGGTGTGGGCCGGGTCGGACACAATCCGGAGCTGGAGCCGCAGCCGCAGCCCGCCAGCGGCTTAATTAAGAGGCCAGTCTGGAGCAACGACGCGCGCTCGACTTGTATATTAAGCAGGCCGGGACGCCACATGGCGAACAGTCGCCCCTGCTCTGCACCGGGTCGAGGCCCGCAGCCGACGCACCGGAAGCATACCACGCGACACTGGCTGTGCGGAAACACCTATCTGGAGGGTACCCTTCTCCTCGTCAATTAATAGTGCAGCATCACGCTTAGAATTCTGAGCATACAATCTGAGGTTTTTTTTCCAAAAAGAATACAGTCTTGCTTGCAAAATAATAATTACTACTAATGACAACGATCGAGGTTCATTAATAATTTTTAATATTATTATTTATTATTAATAATTAATATTTATTAATGATTATTGTTATTAATTATCATTAATGTTGGCGCCATAGTTTACAGAAAATCTAGGTGCTATGAATGATTAACAGGGAGAATTGTGAGTGCTGCGAGGAAAGTGTCCCCATGCAGTACACAAAAGAAGTTCGTAAGACTATGTAGCTTTGTGGGGAAAAATATGAGATTTATGCCATTGTATCAATACTGACGAATATGATATTTCATTATAGAGCTAGAAGTGCCTTATTTTACCGTGGTTTCGTGTACAAAGCTGTTTTTTAATCGTAGCGTTTCGTATGACTTTCCTAGATCATCATCAGATTGTGAAAAACCCTTAGTTGATAAAGGGACACCCTTAAAATTTTTGAACTTAGTAAATAAAAAGACGTTAGTCTTACCTGAAACGGTTAAAAAGTAGCAAAGCATAAATTTGCAGGCCTGTCTTATTAAGTACATCGACAAATAGCGTTGCCGAAGGATTTGATCTGGACTGCCGATCAGCCTGTCCGTAAAGTGTTTATCAAGGAAGGAGGGATGGGCAAATATTACTCAAGAGAAACCTGTACGATTGTCTCGTACCACTCACAAAATAAGACGCAAGTAATCAATTTGCAGTTCAGTTATCAACTAAGGTGAGGCATGACTGAGCTTGACTCTTTCAAAACGTATTCGCAAGAAGCTATTTTATAAACTAAATAATCTTAAAACTTCGAAAAGGAGCTGATCCGCGCCCCAATAGAAAGGGCGGTCAGCGCCAGACTTCCAGGAAGACACAGTTCAGCGCCACCTGTCATCTCTGACTTAACCTGCCGCCCATCGGTGGTCGGGCGTAGGTCGGTCGCAGACTTCGTGACCATGAGTACTGACTAACACGAATACGATATTTAGCTTGCGTTCTGTGAGTAGTAATAGAGATAAGTAATTGCATATAGGAGCCACGGGAAGTACAGCAAGTAACTTCAGAACAAGAAGTTAAGTTACGTTTCTTTATTTTTTTAGTAATGAAGAGTTCTTTTACTTTGCTAGTGTTGTGTACAGATCATTTTGGATTCCTGCCACCGGCCATTGCAATTTCTCCCGTCCCTTGTTTGAGTCGTGCTGACACACACAGTTGGCGACAAAGCAGAATATGTTACTTAACCGTCTTCCGAATGGTTCAAATGGTTCAAATGGCTCTGAGCACTATGGGACTCAACTGCTGAGGTCATTAGTCCCCTAGAACGTAGAACTAGTTAAACCTAACTAACCTAAGGACATCACAAACATCCATGCCCGAGGCAGGATTCGAACCTGCGACCGTAGCGGTCTTGCGGTTCCAGACTGCAGCGCCTTTAACCGCACGGCCACTTCGGCCGGCTTTCGGAATGGTAGTGACCTTAATCTTAAGTAATCGTAGCCAAAGCGTTGGTATTTGTGTTAGGCTGGCTGCACACACGGCGGATTTTTTCCGCCGCGGTCAATTGAACGTCGCCGTTCGCAGAAATCTAGCGTTTACAAACACGGCGCTAAAATCACCGTCGCCGTCTTACGATTCAGCCGATTGTTAAATAACTTTTTTCTTTTTTCAGATATCTGGCAAGTAGTTGTACTTCGACACACCTTCATTACTTCTTCAGAGTAGAAATCTCAACAGCAAGACTGATAGATATATTTAAAATGGTACAAATGGCTATGAGGACTACAAGACTTAAACATCGGAGGTCATCAGTCCCCTAGAACTTAAAACTACTGAAACCTAACTAACCTAAGGATATCACCCGCATCCATGCCCGAGGCAGGATTCGAACCTGCGACCGTAGCAGTCGCTCTGTTCCGGACTGAAGCGCCTAGAACCGCTCGGCCACCACGGCCGGCTGATAGATATATTTATCAAACAATATAGAAAGTTATGCAAAGCAAAGCGATTGCATACCTCCCCTTACAAGTGAAATGTTTCAGTCACTAGCAAATGGATTCCAGCATGCAGCAAAGTTTCCCCATTGTTTCGAGGCACTAGAAGAGAAACATCTCCGCATCGCAAGTCCAATGGAAAGTGGATCTATTTATTTTAATTCCATAGACTACTTAGTTGTAGTTATAGGTCCTGCAGATAGAAACTGAAGTAAAGTACCTGTTCTCTCCTTATTTCACCTTGTTAATGTTCATATTAGTACCTATGTAAAAGATTTTTACACAGAGCCAGCAGTTCCAAAAATTTACCTCATGAGAAGCGCTTACCAGAGAAAGAATGTCTGAAAATGCATTATTTTTTCATGGTGATGCAGCATCTGCACTACATATACATCTGCAAGGCTTTATTTTGGGACACATTTAGCAGTCGACAAGCGAATATTCGACTACCTTCGGTACCGAGCAAGAAGGTGCATAGAATGTGGTTTTTGTATTCCCACTCCTCAGCAGCAAATGGAGAGGATTCCATCAACCATTAAATGTCCAACCACAAATGTCTCACGACATTGTTAAAGCCTGTGTCACTATTCGTAATTACGTGAGGGATTAAGATCGATACATGCTTGATGATACAATGACACTTACTCGGCTGGAAAACAATCAAAGACAGAATATTACAAGAGCAGGCCTCAAAGCAAACACACAGTGAGAAATATTCTATGTAAATATCTTATTTCAAGCGCAGGAAGCGTTTCGTGGCAGATGACCAAGATATAAGGGCATTTCTAATTTCATGGCGTCGACAATAGGTAACAGTCAAATGTGCTTCTTTCGTACTGAGCAATACAGTAGTCTTCTATGATTGTAACAATAAAGCAAGTTGCAAGCGGAACAAAACTTTTTAAAGAGCGGGCCACTGTTATTGATTTTCCAATAATGTTTATATTTCTGCTAATAAAACATTCGTAACAGCCCACCATAGTTGCCACGATAGTTAGAAATCACATAAATAACGAAATCAGTCAACGCCCGGAACGTAACGATCCTGTAACGTTAAAGAGTGCGAACACTACCATTTCGACTTTTTTCTAGCACATGAATGTCGAAGAAGTATGGACTTACGAAATCATTTCTCTCCCTTTCGTCCACACCAATGCCGCTACGAATTCCCAGGCAAACTTCACCCAAACGTTTCTGGTAGCGTCTCGGTCCTTGACTATCTCGAGGGCTTTATCCCACAAAACATGCCTTCGCAGCATTAACGAAATTAAAATTTCATTACCTATATCTGGATTACTCATGTTTGTAAAAAAAAGAAAAAAAATTTTAAACAACTGTGTGCACTCACGAAGGCTCAACTCACACTGTACAAAACAGCTTTCCATAACAGAAAAACCGCTATGTGTGCAAACGCGCATCTGGTAACGTACGCCGTTAGGCACAGATAAATTCACCACCAAGAGAGAGAAAATTAATAATTCAAGACTTTGTCCAACCTGCTGTGATACCATTGAATGGACTGACTGCGCACATCGTTTGTTGGCCGTATGCCGGTCGTTAATATTACGTGTTATGAACAGGAGTGCTGCACGGACAGTGTATTTACAGATCGGCTTAACAGATCTCAGGGACGTACGAGTGGCTGCTACAAATTCGAACATCAATGACGTACGGCAGCAGGCAGCAAACGATATGGCGACTATTTCGCAGTTCTCCTAGGAGAAACATAGAAAAGTTGGCAGGTATGGTTAGTGTTGTTGGAATGAAACATTGGTAAACATTAACAATTATTCATATGTTGATGATACCTTACACACCTTGAAAATATCTTTCAAGTATAACTGCCTGTAACAATATCAACCGAGAGAGCGATAATTAAGAGAGAACGATGGACAAGAGCGGAGCCATCAATAGAGAGCGGGCCTCAGGAGAGAGAGAGAGGGACATCGAGAGAGAGCAAGCCAGACACCGCTCGTGTTTATACACAACTTACAAAACTTAAGGCAGCTTTACTGACATTTTTCCTCAGTCTCATCCAGTTCTTTTTCTAGTTTTAACACCTGTAAGCTCTCTCACATTTAATAATTAATTACAGTTTTATATTATTAGACAATTTAAAGACAATACACGGAATTAATACAAAAATATAGCATTTCTAACGTAGGTTTACATAAATTATTTTAGTGTCGGGGCTTAAGTTCATTTACACATAAATAGACAGTTAAAGTACAGGGTGATTCAAAAAGAATACCACAACTTTAGGAATTTAAAACTCTGCAACGACAAAAGGCAGAGCTAAGCACTAACTGTCGGCGAATTAAGGGAGCTATAAAGTTTCATTTAGTTGTACATTTGTTCGCCATTTCAGCCAATAAAGTTTTTGGTCCCTTTTTCTTCGAAGGTGCTACTGTAACTGGACTACAGTATCTGGAGATGTTAGAGAATTGGCTGTTCCCTCAGCTCGAACAAGAAGCACAACAATTCATATTTCAGCAGGATGGAGCGCCACCACATTGGCACTTTTCTGTCCGTAACTACGTGAACGTTAACTACCCGAGGCGATGGATCAGCCGCCAGGCAGCCCGTGACAGAGCACTTCATCACTGGCCTCCAAGAAGCCCTGATCTTACCCCCTGCGATTTTTTCTTATGGGGGTATGCTGTTTAGGGGTGGTATTATGTGGGGCCGACGTACGCCGCTGGTGGTCATGGAAGGCGCCGTAACCGCTGTACGATACGTGAATGCCATCCTCCGACCGATAGTGCAACCATATCGGCAGCATACTGGCGAGGCATTCATCTTCATGGACGACAATTCGCGCCCCCATCGTGCACGTCTTGTGAATGACTTTCATCAGTATAACGACATTGCATCACTAGAGTGGCCAGATTGAGAAGTGCTGTTTATGGACGACGAGACCCACCAACCGCTCTGAGGGATCTAAGCCGAATCGCCGTTGAGGAGTGGGACAATCTGGAGTACCAGTGCCTTCGTGAACTTATGGATAGCATGTCACGACGAGTAAAGCATGAATCAGTGCAAGAGGACGTGCTACTCGTTATTAGAGGTTCCGGTATGTACAGCAATCTGGATCACCATCTCTGAAGTTCTCGCTGTATGCTTGTACAACAAGCAATGTGTGGCTTTCATGAACAATAAAAAGGACGGAAATGATGTTTATGTTGATCTCTATTACAATTTTCTGTACAGATCCCGAACTCTCGGAACCAAAGTGATGCAAAGTTTTTTTGATGTGTGTAGCTTGCACATTGAGCGGAAAAATAAACAAGCGGTAAATTTGCCCTCCGCGGTAGCTGCGCGACCGTCGGCTACTACTGACGCTGACAATACAGGGTGATTCATAAAGAATACCACAACTTTAAAAATGTGTATTTAATGAAAGAAACATAATATAACCTTCTGTTATACATCATTACAAAGAGTATTTAAAAAGTTTTTTTTCACTCAAAAACAAGTTCAGAGATGTTCAATATGGCCCCCTCCTGACACACGAGCAACATCAACCCGATACTCCAACTCGTTCCACACTCTCTGCAGCATATCAGGCGTAACAGTTTCGATAGCTGCTGTTATTTCTCGTTTCAAATCATCAATGGTGGCTGGGAGAGATGGCCGAAACACCTGTCCTTAGGTTGGTTAGGTTTAAGTAGTTCTAGGTTCTAGGGGACTAATAACCTCAGATGTTAAGTCCCATAGTGCTCACAGCCATTTGAACCATTTGAAAGTATGTATAATGCTAATTACATGTCATAATGTTTTAATAAAGCTTCACTAACTGATGTACAATTAAAACTGTACAATATTCTTGCTGTTCAGATTTGCATTACGAAATACGATGTTTGCTTTTCTGAGAAAGAAGATTTAAAAAAAAAACAAAAACAAATATTTAAAATTCAAGAAACAAACAATAGTAACCCAGCGAGGTTATCATTAGTGAGCCATGGATAAACATTTTTAAGGAAATCAAAATTTCTGCTGTTGCTATAGGTTGATCGATGTGTACTGTAAAAGGAATCTTCAGTAATAAAGAGTTACGGTTATGAAACTGAAAAGAACAATGATCTTGTAAGACCAGTCCATAGCAGTGCCACGTATCAGAAACGTATCGTGTATAAATCAACAATAATTTTCGATGAATTATCTGAAGAAATTAGGAAGATCGAAAAAATATCGATATTTAATTAATGTATTAAGCAAATGTCTAGTAGTCGCATTACCATTTTTGCTAGTGTCGCTAGTCTACCATTTTACTAGATAACAACAGTGCATCGATTTTTATATACACAACTGTGTGTTATTTTTATATATTTTACACATACAATGTTTTCGCTGCTATCTGCCTAGTTGTTTCATTCTATCTTGGAATAGTCCCGCCCTCCGAAATGAGACTGATGAAAAAAGTAGTGCAGCCCACTCACAAGCTCTCGTATATGTGTCTGTGATGAAAGCAAAGCAGTAAATTATTATGCTATGATATAATAATATAATTTTAAGTACACAGTGACATCATTGTAAAATATTTAGAGGGCACATTAATACGCTAATTACAGTATTTTGCTTATTTTGTGTACGACAGGAACATTGATAAATTTCTCATTCAGATATTTCTTTCATTTATATGACACAGCGATTTATCCAGTAATACCATCTATCAGCTGTTTCAGTTACGGTATGTAACAGTCTCACAGAATTGACGAATTTGGGTTCTCCAACGATATACACCCTCGTAGACAAACAGCGGCAATAGCGACACATGTTATACATAGATATTCGAAACGGATAACTCATTTTCTATTTTTTGTATGAAGTATATATAAATATATATAAAACAAGACTTCTTAAAAAAAAGACTGAAATAATGAGAGAAACAGACAGTTTATATTAGGAACTAGATTGAAACATTTATTCAAACATTAAAGAGATTTTTTCTGTATTCAAATGCTGACGCTGCATTGTTTCTGCAGCTATCCTGTTTTAGAGTTGTTGTGCAAAAACTCATCTCGAGTGTAGTTTGACGGCTCATTAAACTCAAATTTGTGTCCACTATCTGAAAATGGAGTCGTCTTTTTATGTACGACAATTACGAGAGGTAACGGTAATGCAGCAGGCACCCTATTAACGGTGGACGCTGAATGTTTAGAACTTGTGCAAATATTAAGGAGTTAAGGCAGGAAAGAAATTATGATGCTCCATGTACGTTTATGGTCACGCTCGCTACAAACACACACACACACACACACACACACACACACACACAAAGAACCAAGCTTCTCCTCATTAGCCGAATTTTGTAGAATAAAAACAAACCTATTAAGCTACTGGCACTGGATAATGTGAGTCGACAAGTATTATGTGCAAGAACCGGATAAAAAATTAATTCTCCCCCCCCCCACCCCTCACAACTCCAGGAGAAATCACGCTAATAATATGTAACCTCTGGCTTCGAAAGTGGTCGCATTCCGGTGAGGAAGAGGCACAAAATGTTACTTCACACATAACATAAACACATGAAGCATCTCATTGATGATAAGTGAGCCCAACCGTCATTACCAAGAACACCCCTAAAGCAGCATACAATCATTTCCCACTTAAACTGCACCATCCTCATAATGGTTACACGCGATGAAAGCCTCATAGGGACGTGGGTGTACTCGAAAGCTTGCACTATTTGGAAACGGCCGAAACTGCTACTCCTCTGACCGTACTACACGCCACCAGTCAACTAATGTCTATTCCCGGGTTGTTTGTCTAACTGAAGAAGTGTAGTGCTGCTGTGAACAGTGGTCTCTCACGAGGTACGTGACACTGAATGTCCAATGTATGCAGTTCCATTCGCAATGTTCACTCGCCAGCTTTTTGTGAGTGATCTTCGTGTACTGACAGCAGAAATTCCTGTCGGATCTGATAACGATTTTGTGTTTGACAAGGAGTGACATTCGTCCCCAACTCCTGTCTATGGGGTTGGACAAAAATATGGAAACACCATGAGAAATTAATGCTTGCCCGTAAACGCAGATACTAGCCAAACCTTCAGATTGCGCTGTTGTATTTGACCCCGAACTCCAAAAGTGGCTCTAAGCACTATGGGACTTAACTTCTGAGGTCATCAGTCCCCTAGACTTAGAACTACTTAAACCTAACTAACCTAAGGACATCACACACATCCATGCCCGAGGTAGGATTCGAACCTGCGACTGTAGCAGTAGCGTGGTTCCGGACTGAAGCGCCTAGAACCGCACGGCCACAGCGGCCGGGACGAACAGCACCTGCACAATGTCCTCAGTACGTTGAAAACGTCAGTCGTCGTCAGGATGTGTTCCGTGTAGTTGTGAATATATTACGTCGGAGTAAAGTGAATTCGAACGTAAATTGTTGTTACTCATATAGTGGGTGCATCCGTAACGAAGGGACTCGAAGATCGAAGATTTCCACCGCTTATATAGAAAACGAAAGAACATCGTACACTGAGTCACGTGGCAGACGACAGTATGTGTTGAGTGACAATGTCAGATGGTCATTGTAGAGCAGTGTGACTAGACTATGCAGACACGAATATCGCACTCGCAAACCGTGTCAGCGCCAAAACAACACGAAGTAAGGTCCATATCAAGGAATTGCAAGGCGGACTGGAATTACAAAACCTCTCATCAACGATGCAATTGCCCGTTACAAGAAAACGTGCTGCCAAAGCCACAAAACCTAGACTATGGAGCAATGGACGAAAGCCGTTAAGTCAGATTAGTCTCGTTTCACGCTGTTTACAATTTCTGTCGGAGTCTACGCCCCAACAGTGAAACATGATGACGATTCGGTGATGATTTGGACAACCATATCGTTGTATTCCATGGTCCCCGTGGTTACTCCAGGAGGTCGCTTTGCTGCCAAGGTTTATGTCACCATTTTGGCTGATCAGCTCCATCCCACGGTACATTGTTCGTTGGCCAATGGTTTCACCATGTTCCAAGGCGGTCAGGCCCCTGTTCACATAGCTCGTATCGTCCAGGACTGGTTTTGTGAGCACCGGAATCAATCGTCACATCTCCCCTGGCTACCGTAGTCACTATATGTCATTATTATTGAGCTTTTATGGTCTACTTTCGTCAGAAGGGTGCGTGATCGCTGTCTCCATCTTAATGATCTGAGTTTTTCACCGTGTAGCAGAAACAACGTTGTAAGATTTTATTGAAAACCATAAAGGGCCTGTATTCATCGATTCAGGGACGACGGGAAGCTTACTTAATGCGAACGGTTTCCTACACCGTATTACGGATGGTTGTCCACTCCTCGTACACATGAACAGTTCGTGGTGATACACGAAGAAATCGAGCAACTCCGTTCGCAGCTTGGTCGTTAGCTCCTCCAAACCCGATAGCCTTTCTTCCATGGTGACGTCTCCATGTCCACCTGTCTTACCGCGCTGATCCTGTAGAAACGCCCGATACATAAAGGGCCACATGACCGCCTGTACCACTTCTGCACTACCTACGTCGCTTCAAAGCGAGCATTGTGCTCTTTTAACTGAGTGACATTGTAATAGATGAAACGCATTGACGTTTTTATTTTCAAAATCTTTGAAGTTTCTAATATTGCTGAGAATCACTAACTTTTATACGTTTATTGTGACTTTTAAACCAGCGAAAGGAGAAAATTTGGATAGATAGTGATAGCGATCACAAACGCACGTGGGTATCTACAGCTGATAATCTGATTTTATCGTAAAAACTTTATTCAATAATAACAGTGTTCGAGAAAGTAATCCCACTGGTCGGTTACATTAATGAGACTATTTACTTGCAGCATGAAGACTTCAGTTACTCTAGTTGTAAATATTAATATCTAAATAGAGAAGGTATTAAATACTTGTGACTCTACTGCTTGTATATCTCCATCCGCATTACAAGCTGTCCAACGATAACTGATGCCAAAGCGCAAACATCGCTGGTAACACGAAGATAGGTTTGACAGTAATATGGCAATTGCTATGCTAGTGAATTCATAAATAACTTTTTTGTTAAATGTACCTTAATTGACTTACAAAAATTTTAATAGTTACCTCGGTTCCAGAAGAGAATCTTGGCTTTGTGCAGTCTAGATATTTCTTCACACCTAGAGGAAGTTTTTACCTTATGCAGTACTCATACTGAAAATCCGATTCTACTTCAAAACAGAGAAACTGAACCAAGGAATATAATTGTCATTTACTGTAACTTATAACGCAAGCTGTCGATATCCGTAGTATTGTCAACATCAGTTTCATTTTTTGTGAAGAAGAACATATTTTGTGTCCTGCAGATCAGAGGGTGGAATGATACCTCCTTTAAGTGGGTAGGTAGGTTAGAGAATTTAAAAGAGAAATGGAATACTAATAACTGGTGATGTACGGTTGCAAGCCGAGCCGGAAGTCTAGTCAGGCGATTACAGTGTTATCAACACAAAATCTAGTAGAGGTAATGTAGATTTACGTGAGAGATTAGATAAAAAATAGGAATGTAGGTGAGCTATTACGAACCGTTTCGTAAAATCACTGTCGTAATCAACATAGGCAAAAATCCAACACCCACCTGAAGCTACTCTATCCGTTAGCTCACAAGATCATGAGACGGAATATACGAGTGTGATGAGGTTAAGTACATTATTCAGTACGTTAAGAGGTGGAAAAATTCTGCTGTGGTGATGGACTCGAATTCGAATGTAGGAATAAGGAAAAATAGTAGTGCTGAGGTGAAGAGGTAATCCGCGAGGTGGTCTATGGACATAACGCAATTTAGTCGTTCCTAACAAATAGTTTAAAATCATGCAATACGCATGTATACGTGTAAGATACCACTATGCGTCAAAAGGTTTGAGATAGGTGACATAATGGTAAGATAGATATTTCATTGCAAAACATTTTCAGTATTCTGAACACAGTTTAATGGTTGGAAACTGCGGATTAAAACCGAATTATTTGCAGAAACATAAGACATTAAGTAGACTGGATGTAGGTAAGTTACAGAAAGCTAAAGTTGTTGAACGTTTCAAAGACAGTATTAGGCGTCCATAGACAGCTATGTGCTGAATCATTCACTAAGTATGAATGCTACAACTGAGGAGAAAAGGAGAAGGAAACAGATAATATGAAATTATTTATTAGAAATAGATACTGCTGCAGCTCTGATGTTCAGTAACACTCAAAGAGAAGATACCATCAGAGGAGATCCAAAAATGGACGAATAGGAGAACTACGCTAAAAACAACTGAACCACTAGCTCCATTCTTCAAAAGATGCAAGTATTCTACGCACAGGCCAAAAATGGCTGCTGCACAAAAAGAGCTGATCAAAATTCACAATCATGTAAACTTAAGGGCCGGTGGTGTGGCCGAGCGGTTCTAGGCGCTTTAGTCTGGAACCGCGCGACCGCTACGGTCGCAGGTTCGAATCCTGCCACTGGTATGGAAGTGTGTGATGTCCTTAGGTTAGTTAGGTTTAAGCAGTTCTAAGTTCTAGGGGATTCATGACCTCAGATGTTAAGTCTCATAGTGCTCAGAGCCATAAACTGAAGGTGGAGGAGGGAGAAAGGAAGAGAAATGGAAGGAACTACTGATGACACTTGCTTCGGGATTTGTCCGAAAGAACAGACGTCAGGCATTCATATAAAATGCTTGGTGAACATCGTTCAAGAATGGCAGATGCAAAGTGTCCTATTTGAAACTAGTTCTTTTACCATACAACAACAAAAAATTAATCTGTGACACTTAATATGTCATGTGATATTACTAAGATAAAATTTAATTAATTTAAATTTAATATAATTTTTCTGTAATTTTAACATTTTCGAATGTCTGATAACATTTTATCTCAATTAACTAAGTTAATAGGTCAAAAATCTACAATTTAGTAAGCAAAACTTCAGAGAAACAAATTGATATTGGAGTCTTCCTGTGGATTTTAGCGTTAGTGGTGTAATTCAACTCAGTAACTGTTTCATGCGTTCAATGTACTTGTGGAACAGGTTTCGACTGTTTAGAGTTTATATTCTAGCAACGGAACTTTTTCGCGATGTAAAGAAGCATCGAAATATCACCCATTCGAAGCCCTAGTATACGTGGAGTATCAAAACCTAGACATATATGATTTATTTGTTTCTATTATTTTGGATTTTGAACACTGTAGTAAATTTTAATATTGGACATACGTCTTATCAACCTGCATATATTTTGTAAGATAAAGAGGTCTGAATGACAAACGGTGCCCTATGCCTCGTGCTGAGACGCAAATTCTCGGACAGACATTCTTTTTCAGCGGACTGATTTGCGACCTGTGTCCCAATGAATACCAATGTTACCCAAGGTCTCGGAATAGCAAGTTCCTCCGCAGGACTGCCGCACGCGAGCGCTAGCCGCTATCGCTGGTGCGCCGATATTTACACGTGCGACCGATACACCGACGCGAGTAACAAAGGCGGCACGTCGGCGTTCCGATTCCTGATGCGATCGCAGCCACAGCGCGCCCTAAATATACGACGGGCCGATGTTTCCCAGCGGCGCAAAGGTTAGCGGTAAAAAATGTCGGCGCTATTTCATCGCGGCTAAAAAATGCGTGTCCATAAATATTACTGATAGCCGTGTTATTAAGCTCCTATCACGGCCAGTCCGTATCGGCTTTCTGTCAATAGGCGTACTAAACACATTCGAGCACGCATTGGACCTCAGCCGCGGCGTAGTGCGAGAGGAGTCGGGCATCCGTGATCTTATCGGATTTCGATTGGCGGATCGGGTAAGGAAAAAGCATAGATTAGTCGGCTGTGGAGAAACGCCTGTCGCAGGGTTCTTTGGGCCATAGATTGAATAATTCATGCATTTATAACGGCCTAAGAAGCGTCAGAATTTGTTCCTATAACTAATAGCATCTGAGATGAAAATAAAATGGAACCAGATTATTTTCTTAGATTTATTTATTTGTCAGTGTGTTCCACCGTAGAACTCACCAATTTCTATCTATGAAGCTGATCATCAATACAATATTTAATAGGAAACTAGTAGAACAATATGCTCGACTACTATATATAGGTTGTTTTAAATAAATATAATGTAAAACTGAGGCACATCGTAGGCAGACATTATGTACTACACTCCCACAGACCATAGACCTTACGAGATGTGGTTCATGGGCGTAATGTAGATGGAACCACGTCGGAAGGGTGTAAGTGGAGGGCCAGATTAATCCTAACAATACAAAGGGGCGGGACGACGGGGACGTTCGTATGGTGGGGTACGGCCCAGGGGTAGGCGGGTTTGAGTCCCGCTCGTGCAAAAAATTTTCATTGTCAGTATTTGATCGGCAAGCAGAGAGGTGACGCAAAGTTCCTGGTCACCAGATTTTGCGCCAACGTCCTGGGTGAAACACCAAAGCTCCCCGTACTGTCTCACGGAGTGAGACTGACTGACACTGTTGACGGTGATCCGTCCGTCGGAGGGTCGCTTCACTTTCTCCCTTCTCTCCTCATCATCACCATCATCATCACGCAACAAAAACATTTCAATGCACTCCACGCACTCAACGTACACAAATGTATTAAAAATTCTGCAATGGAGCATGTTGTAAATAAAGATATCAGGGGGTATTTACCTTGTGTCTACCTTTCAAGAGTATAGTAATCTTGTTAACTGCTTTATATTTTAAAATTCTGAAAAAGTATTTATTGTTTTTAATGAATTCTTCTACCACATCCCCCTTAACATTTTGAATTTTTCAGTCGAACGTAATTCAACAATTTAACTCTCAGTAGTATATGTGGCTTTCCTCAGAGAATGTCTTATTCAGTCCTTTTAAGTTCACAAACTTACTTACACATCAATGTCTCTTTAAAACGTCGACAACAATTAACGAATTTTCCATTTTTTTAATTTTTTCTTACATTGGGCGTAAAGTAGCCCCCCTTTGGTACCACACGTTGTTGAAATTGTGCTGATATTACTAAGAGTGTGTTCAAAGATATTTTCGGGTTCTGGACCCCACTTAGACATCAGTATCTCTTTAAAATGAACATTTGTAATGTAGATCTACAAAACAATTTACGAAATTTTTTACGGTGGGCACTAAGACTTCCCGCCCCCGCCGCCATCCCCCTCCCTTGATGATGAGAATTATGAAAAATGTGTTGGTAATGCTGGGGTTAACATTCGGGGAAAAGGAGCTACAGCTTCTTCAGTAATTGCAGCCAGGATAAATAACTGATATGCCCTTCTAAATCCACCCAAGGAAGCCTTAATTTGTTGCTACTATGAACATCGAAAGCACGTGGAAATTGGAGTCATTATACTGCCTGTCTACATGCAGCTCTATTGTATGGTCTAATTGTGATGTAATCCTCTTGAGTAAAGTATTTCAAAGGTAAATTAATCTCCCATTAGGGTCTCTGGGAGGAGACTACTGAGAGGGATCTTTCGAAACAATGGATCCCTTAATAGGGTAGGTGTTGGCAAATTTGAAAAGAGAGCTTGATAAATTAATGTTAAATATAGTGGGAATCAGTGCAAGAGGACTTTGCATCAGAAAAACCAAATATGGCGTTCTATGGGTCATGCATGGTATGCTGACGATATTAGTTGGTAGGTGTTGCAGAAGTTGGAAAGAGAAAGACATAGTGGGAATTAGCGTAGTAGTGGTAGGAAGAAGAGAACGCCTGGGCATGTGGGTTCAGGCTTATCAACCCGAAATAATATGGGGCTATTGCTGGAATAGGTCTTGTATTCAGTAACAAAAAAGAATGTTGACAAGCTATTATGAATAACACAGAGAATGCATTATCGTAACCATAACATACACAAAGTAGCAACCAGCACAGTAGTAAAATGTCATTTGCCAACATTATCCACAGATGGTAAAAAGATGGAAACAATATATGATGAGGTACCAGAAAATTACTCAGATATTTAATTGTGATGAGGGACTGGAATTCGATAGTAGGACAAGGAAGAGAAGGAGAAGCAGTAGCCCCTATGAGACTGAACTGGGATATCGGGATGAAGCCAAGCTGCGTGGTAGAATTTTGCTAAGAATAAATTACCCTTTGCTAAAATTTGGTTTAATCATCATGAAAGAAGGCTGTGTACGTGTAGGAGGCGTGGAGACATCTGATGGTTCCAGATGACTTATACATGGCGATACAGCTAAGCCGTTCATCTCATGTGCAGGATGGCTATAATTTAAGTGCAGCTACAACTTGTTCACAAAGAGAAGAGCTAATTCTAAGGGGGGGGGGGGGGGGGCAGGGTACAGAGGAGGTAAGCTCCGCCCACCGGCAAACAGCATATTGGCGGGGTAATAACTCGCGCTAACGTTACGCAGTGCTGGCAACACTCTGACGTACACATAAAAGTTGTGCTCCAAGCGGCATACACAATGCCGTCTATTAGCCGCAGCAGCAGATGTTAATGTTGCGCATATACTAGCGCAAAAGTGGACAGCGCCATAATATAAGATTGCAGGATACGTGAAATTATTTATGTGTAAAACCCAATATTGCAATTTCGACGGTAGCCCGTTATGAAGTGAAATCGAAAGTTTCATATTGAATGATACTGTCTATTGCTACTAATTTCGTAACAATTCTCTTGGACAGTTTGGCATTATACAGAACTATTAGGAAAACTTACATTGTGGCAATAAAAAGAGAAGGAATAAATTTGCAAAATTTATTGACAATTGTTACGCTGTATTGTACCCTCAAATACATCACTCAGAATCACTTTCATAGTACTCTTCTTCCGTGTGTGCTTCATGTTCGTCGCTACTGTCCGTGTCGGCAGTGTTGATAATAATATCGTCTATTGCTAGTTCAACAACTCCATCACGCCTCCAATATTCTTCTTCTAGTTGTTGGACCTTCCTGCAGTACCCTTCCCAGTCACTGGCAGATACAGACAAAAGAGATTCACTTGCTGTCGCAAAGAGATTAACTTTCGACATGTCCCCAGAAATGTTTCGCTCCCTGAACAACCGTTTTAATTTCGCCCATGCTAGTTCTACCGCACTCAAATCACAATTGTAGGGAGGCAAGCGTACAACCATGTGGCCTTTCTCTTTTGCCATTTCGTCAATAACATATGTTTTTAGCAGGTCTATGCTCTTGTATTAAAGCGAACAGAACCTGCTATCTCATGCTCTCATTACAGGTGACACGCCAATTTGAAGCCATTCCAGCATCCTCACTTTGGTGTCATGCCCTGTGGGTGTTTTCTCAACCTGTCTGTTATGGCATGGAGAGTTGTCCATCACAATTACCGACTTCGGAGGAAGTTTCGGGAACACCATGCTTGAAAACCATCTTTTAGAATTTCCTGAATTCATGTGACCATGGTAGTCACCTTTAGTCGATTTAGCCAAAAATGTAGTTCGGCTTCCCTGACAAATGCCTTCCTTGATCCAACGCTTCCAATAATCAGTCTTTTGGAGGACGTTCCCCATCCCACAACTCCGACACTCTTCTGCCAACATTTACCTACTGTCATATTGCTGTCGATCCACGTTTCAGCTAAATAGAATATTTCTGTGGCTTCTTCCCTCAGATGTTTCGTTTGCACAATGAAACGCGCCCGCCAATCAACAATGTCTCCGCGCTCTAGCAGTTAAGACTGCTTATTTTGAACTTTTTGCCATGTGAATTCCATGGATAACAAAATATTCCGCAGTGAAGTAATACCCCAAGACCAGCCGATCTTTCGTGTAGTACAGGACGAAGTGTTCTCAGACTGGGAGCAATCTTCTGTACCATATAAAAATCTTCGATTGATTGTTTTACGACAGTCCTGTCGAAATTATCCAACTGGATTTTTCCAGTAGATCTTGGCCTAAATAAAAGAGAATTTTAAAAAAGGCTTAGAGAGTCAGACTGTAGGAATGTGTAGTTAGAAGTAAAAAGGAGACGTTTCCAGGTGAAGAATCTACTTTTTTAAAACACTTATAGAGTAGTCTTAGTTGGTGTAGCAGGTTATGGTCCCTGGTGTCGTACTATGCAGCCACATTTAACTGAATTGAGTGAAAATGATTATAAGAGTCCTTGCTATTAATATTAAAAAAACTGCGGTGTAACAAGAATCGTGCCGGTTATCTTCGGTACAGCAGTGAAGCACCAAAACCGCTACACTACGGAGCGAATTGCGTAGATGTGACTACATTACAGCTTTCAATTTTATATGCCTATTGCAGGACAATAAATTCTTTCACACCATACAAACGAAACGATTTTAGTAATTCAGACAAACGGTAAGGCACATTCAAAGCAATGTCGAACTGAAAAATTTGAACTGAAATTTACCTTTCTTTTTTTTTTTGCCGGGAGTTTCTGGTGATTTTCCAGGGTTGTCTTTAGAAAATATACGTATTTTTTCACGGAACTGACGCTCACCCCTGTATAAGTAACTGTTCGTGTTATTGGCAGCGAAAGAGGGTGGAGCAATTATTTATTTTTGCTCTCTTCTTCGCAGCATTTAGCGACATTACTAATTATTTTTCTTTCTCGACTCCGTAGTGTGCTACCCTTCGCTCTTCTCTGAGGAGTGGATGAACTATTTGGCGTTGCCCGCAATGGGCCAGGAATCTCTTCGTCACTCATAATCCAATGTGAAACTTCACTAAGGAGCGTAGTTCATTATTAGATCACTGAGGTTGGCAGCCGCCGGACGCTAAACACGATTGAACCGAAGTGAACTGAAGAGGATCGAATTTTAACGACTCCGAATAGGGAGGCCTGGCTCCTCTTTTTGTGAACAAGCAGTACTCACAGACGTCCACTGTGGGCTGTAGTTAGCCTATGGCAGCGAAACTTGGTAGATATGCTAATGTGTTAATGCAGAACCGATTTCAGCTGGAAAAATTTAGTTCCAGTTTTGTCTAGCAGGCTGAAATCTGGCACTGTACAGCATCCCTACATCTATGTAAACAAGTTGTGTACGCAGGGGCTAATAATAAAATCGACAGTATGTGTTTCTCTCTTTTTCGACCTTTTATGGCCACGTCATGTTCCTAATCTACGCTAAAGCTTCAAAGGAACTGATGTAAGCACGCGTATTCAAATACAGAGGTATGTAATAAGGCAGAGTACGGCGCTGCAGTTGGCAACAACTATATACGACAACAAGAGTCTGGGGTAGTTGTTACATCGGTTACTGCTGATATAATGGCAGGTTATCGAGATTTATGTGAGTTTGAACGTGGTGTTGTAGTCGGCGCAGGAGTAATGGGATACAGCATCTCCAAGTTAATGATGAAGTGGGGATTTTCCCCTACGACTACTTCACGAGTGTATCGTGAATATCAGAAATCCGGTGAAACATCAAATCTCCGACATCTCTGCGGCCGGAAAAAGATCCTGTAAGAACGGAACCAACGACGACGGAAGAGAATCGGTCAACGTGACAGAAGTGCAACCTCTGGAAATTGCTGCAGATTTCAGTGCTGGGCTATCAGCAAGTGTCAGCATGCGAATCATTCAAAGAAACATGATCGATATGGGATTTCGGAGTTGAATGCGCGACACAAAGCTTTACGCCTTGCCTGGGCTCATCAGCACCGACATTGGACTGTTGATGGTTGGAAACATCTTGCCAGGTCGTACGAGTCTCGTTTCAGACTGTATCGAGGTGATGGAATGCGCGGGTATTGAGACAACCGCATGAATCCACAGACACTGCATGAAAGCAGGGGCTGTTCAAGTTGGTGGAGGTTCTTTAATGGTGCGGCGCGTGTGCAGTTGGAGTGATACAGGATCCCCGATACGCCTAGATACGACTCCGACAGGTGACACGTACGTGAGCATCTTGTCTGATCACCTATCCGTTGTGCATAACGAGGGGCTTGGGCAATTACACCAGGACAATGCGACACCCCACAGGCTCATAATTGGTACAGAGGGGCTCCAGGAAAATTCTTCTGAGTTTAAACACCTCCGCTGGCCACTAAAGTCCCCAGACATGAACATAACTGAGCATGGCTGGAATGCCTTGCAACGAGGTGTTCCAAAGAGATCTCAACTCCGTCGTACTATTACGGATTTATGGACAACCCTGCAGGATTCATGGTGTCAGTTCCCTCTAGTACTACTTCAGACAGTATTCGAGTACATGCAACGTCGTGTTGCGGCACTTCTGCGTGCTCGCGGGGGCTCACGACATAAGGGAAGTGTACCAGTTTCTTTGGCTCTTCAGTATATTACATATGCAAATATTTCTATACGGGTTCTTCCATTCATAGCGCCATATTTACACTTGGTGGCCAAATTTGGATCTAATTTTTCCACCGTAAGTCGGCTCTTCGTTAACGCATTAGCACATCTACCAAGTTTCACTGGCGTACGATAACTCCAGCCCATAATGGAGTTCTGTGATACGCTGCAGATTGATTTTAACAACCCAGTATTTCCAGAACTGTTTAAGAAGATGCAGTACTGCTTTGACCCAAGTGAATAGTTAGAAAATCTTCACTAAACGACTTACAGTTTCATTTCATGTCTATACCAGTTTCAGACATAACGGAATCAAGCTGGCTGTTTGTAGTGGAAGTATAATTATTTCTGCTGCTAATATCCTACTGATAAAAGAGGCAAATACAACGGCATTTTACTCCTTGGTATAAATTTACTAGTTTCAGACTAAATGCAGCGACTAAAAATTACGATTTATCGGTTTGAACATGAAACAATTTTGCCTGTCTTATGTGGAAGTTCGTTTCGTTATGCGGAACTGCCGCATAAGGCTATCGGAACACACAACTTGACACAGGAAAGAGAGTACATCTACAAAAAACAGAATAGTGAGAAAGCCCTATTTTGAATTTGATAGTAATCAAACCTGGAGATAAGTATTTCGAATGACACACCAGCACGAAGAAAATGGGGGTGGTATCTAGGAACACGTCACCCGTGAAGCGTAGCAACAGTTCTGCTTCTTTCCTGTCAGGATCAGTATGTCCAATCAGTAGCATTTATATTAAAGACACCCGACTGAGGATGAAAAACTTGACGACTATCTCTAGGTTGTCGAGTTACTGAAATATCCTTAAACAAAGATGGCAGCATTTTCTCAGTTAAACATCTAGACAATTAGAAACGATTCAAATCAACGTGGATGTCATAAGACACATATAATGGGCAGTCAAACTGAAACGAAACAGATGGGAAAAAGATAAGTGTATACTACATATATCACCCCAGTTCCCAGAACTCCTGAAGATGTAGACGCTGACTGCGGATATTGTATGACAGACACAGTCCCTTTGACTGTTCAGAGATATCACTAAACCCTGCCAAAAATCTAAACAACCATACATGGCCGGCCGCTGTCACCGAGCGGTTCTAGGCGCTACAGTCCGGAATTGCGTGACTGCTACGGTCGCAAGTTCGAATCCGGCCTCGGGCATATGTGTGATGTGCTTGGCATATGTGTGATGTCCTTAGGTTACTTAGGTTTAAGTAGTTCTAAGTTCTAGGGGACAGATGACCTCAGTTGTTAAGTCCGTAGTGCTCAGAGCCATTTGAACCAATCATGCATGCGCGGCACCTATTATACGGTGGGGGTCCGACAGCCGATCAGTTTCACTCATTCCACCAGGAAGGAGATACACGGCTCGTGTTGTCTGTAGTTCAACGATGCATAGACGGTAAATACCGCTTATCGATCGCGTCCGGATTTTTACTTTGTACCAGGAAGGGCTCTCAACAAGGGAACAGTCCAGTTGGACTGTGCGGCTGTTCCCGGTGGAGGTTCGAGTCCTCCCTCAGGCATGGGTGTGTAAGCTTAGGGACTGATGACCTTAGCAGTTAAGTCCCATAAGATTTCACATACATTTGAACTTTTTTTTTTTTGCGTCTCGGAGTGAACCAAAAGTGTACCAAAGCGATATTGTTCGGACATGGAGGAGATAAAGAGAGACAGGAACTGTCGATTACAGGCTTCGCTCAGGCCGCCCAAGCGCTACTACTGCGGTGGATGACATCTACCTACGGATTATGACTCGGAGGAACCCTGAAACCAATGTCACCATATTGTATAATGCTTTTTGTGCAGCCACAGGACGCAGTGTTACGACTCAACCTGTGCGAAGTAGGCTGCGGGATGCGCAACTTCATTCCTGACTTCCATGGCGAGGTACACCTTTGCAACCACGACACTATGCAGCGCTGTACAGATGGGCCCAACAACATGACGAATGGACCACTCAGGACTGACACCACGTTCTCTTCACCAATGAGTGTCGCATATGCCTTCAACCAGACAATCGTCGGAGACGTGTTTGGAGGCAACCCGGTCAGGCTGAACGCCTTAGACACACTGTCCAGCTAGTGCAGCAAAGTGGAGGTTCCCTGCTGTTTTGGGGTGGTATTATGTGGGACCGACGTACGCTGCTGGTGGTCATGAAAGGTGCCGTAACGGCTGTACGATACATGAATGCCATCCTACGACTGATTATGCAGCCATATCGGCAGCATATTGGCGAGGCATTTTCATGGACGACAATTCGCGCCCCCATCGTTCACATCTTGTGAATGACTTCAATCACCAGATCGACATCGCTTGATTAGAGAGGCCAGTGAGTTCTCTAGACATGAACCCTATCGAGCATGCCTGGGATAGATTGAAAAGGGCTATTTATAGACGATGTGACCCACCAATCACTCTGAGGGATCTACACCGAATCGCCGTTGAGGAGTGGGACAATCTGGACCAACAGTGCCTTGATGAACTTCTTGATAGTATGCCACGACGGATGCAGGCATGCAGCCATGCAAGAAGACGTGCTACTGAGTATTAGAGTTACCGGTGTGTACAGCGGGGAGTAAACCCGTGGTCTAGGGGAGCCGGCACGGTAGCTCAGCGTGTTCGGTCAGAGAGCTGGTTGGCCTCTGTAATAAAAAACTGAGTGGAAAGATCAACAAAACGAACTTGATCGGATTTTATGTGACGTCCGCAACGATCAAACTCTTCCATCAACAAAAAAAAAAAAAAAGGTCTGCGTCTTAGATTCATAATCAAAACGCCTTCGGTACCAGGTACCAGGTTCGATCCCTGCCACTGCCTAAATTTTGATAAATAATCAGCATTGGCGGCCGAAGACTTCCGGCATAAGAAGTCAGCCTCATTCTGCCTACGGCCTTGTCAAAGAAGGCGGAGGAGGGGATAGAGGTTCACGGCACTCTCTTGTCCTAGGGGTGGGAAATTGCCCCTAAGGGCGGAACATTCAGCAACGATCAACGGCATGAGGATGCAGAGGGCAATGGAAACCACTGCATTAAAGACACGTAACGTATATCCACAGGACATGTGGCCTGTAATTGAAGAAGTGTCATGATGATCTCTCCATTGGCAAAATATTCCGGAATAGTCCCCCATTCAGATCTCCGGGAGGGGACTGCCAAGGGGAAGGTTACCATGAGAAAAAGATTGAGTAATCAACGAAAGGATAAGGTTCTACGAGTCGGGGCGTGGAATGTCAGAAGCTTTAACGTGGTAGGAAAACTAGAAAATGTGAAAAGGGAAATGCAAAGGTCAATCTAGATATAGTAGCGGTCAGTGAAGTGAAGTGGAAGGAAGACAAGAATTTCTGGTCATGAGTATCAGGTAAGATCAACAGCAGCAGAAAATGGTATAACAGGTGTAGGATTCGTTATGAATAGGAAGGTAGGGCAGAGGGTGTGTTACTTTGAACAGTTCAGTGACCGGGTTGTTCTAATCAGAATCGACAGCAGACAAACACCGACAACGGTAGTTCAGGTATACATGCCGACGTCGCAAGCTGAAGATGAACAGATAGAGAAAGTGTATGAGGATATTGAAAGGGTAATGCAGTATGTAAAGGGGGACGAAAATCTAATAGTCTTGGGCGACTGGAATGCAGTTGTAGGGGAAGGAGTAGAAGAAAAGGTTACTGGAGAATATGGGCTTGGGACAAGGAATGAAAGAGAAGAAAGACTAATTGAGTTCTGTAACAAGTTTCAGCTGGTATTAGCGAATACCCTGTTCAAGAATCACAAGACGAGGAGGTATACTTGGAAAAGGCCGGGAGATACGGGAAGATTTCAATTAGATTACATCATGGTCAGACAGAGATTCCGAAATCAGATACTGGATGTAAGGCGTACCTAGGAGCAGATGTAGACACAGATCACAATATAGTAGTGATGAAGAGTAGGCTGAAGTTCAAGACATTAGTCAGGAAGAATCAATACGCAAGAAAGTGGGATACGGAAGTGCTAAGGAATGACGAGCTACGTTTGAAGTTCTCTAACGCTATAGATACAGCAATAAGGAATAGCGCAATAGGCAGTACAGTTGAAGAGGAATGGATATCTCTAAAAAGGGCCATCACAGAAGTTGGGAAGCAAAACATGAGTACAAAGAAGGTAGCTGCGAAGAAACCATGGGTAACAGAGGAAATACTTCAGTTGATTGATGAAAGGAGGAAGTACAAACATGTTCCGGGAAAATCAGGAATACAGAAATACAAGTCGCTGAGGAATGAAATAAATAGGAAGTGCAGGGAAGCTAAGACGAAATGTCTGCAGGAAAAATGTGAAGACATCGAAAAAGATATGATTGTCGGAAGGACAGACTCAGCATACAGGAAAGTCAAAACAACCTTTGGTGACATTAAAAGCAACGGTGGTAACATTAAGAGTCCAACGGGAATTCCACTGTTAAATGCAGAGGAGAGAGCAGATAGGTGGAAAGAATACATTGAAAGCCTCTCTGAGGGTGAAGATTTGTCTGATGTGATAGAAGAAGAAACAGGAGTCGATTTAGAAGAGATAGGGGATCCAGTATTAGAATCTGAGTTTAAAAGAGCTTTGGAGGACCTACGGTCAAATAAGGCAGAAGGGATAGATAACATTCCATCAGAATTTCTAAAATCATTGGGGAAAGTGGCAACTAAACGACCATTCACGTTGGTGTGTAAAATATATGAGTCTGGCGACATACATCTGACTTTCGGAAAAGCATCATCCACACAATTCCGACGACGGCAAGAGCTGACAAGTGCGAGAATTATCGCACAATCAGCTTAATAGCTCAGGCATCGAAGCTGCTTACAAGAATAATATACAGAAGAACGGAAAAGAAAATTGAGAATGCACTAGGTGACGATCAGTTTGGCTTTAGGAAAAGTAAAAGGACGAGAGAGGCAATTCTGACGTTACGGCCAATAATGGAAGCAAGGCTAAAGAAAAATCAAGACACTTAGTAAGGATTTGTCGACCTCGAAAAAGCGTTCGACAATATAAAATGGTGCACGCTGTTTGAGATTCTGAAAAAAGTAGGGGTAAGTTATAGGGAGAGACGGGTCATATACAATATGTACAACAACCAAGAGGGAATAATAAGAGTGGACGATCAAGAACGAAGTGCTCGTATTAAGAACGGTGTAAGACAAGGCTGTAGCCTTTCGCCCTCACTCTTCAATCTGTACATCGAGGAAGCAATGATGGAAATAAAAGAAAGGTTCAGGAGTGGAATTAAAATACAAGGTGAAAGGATATCAATGATGCGATTCGCTGATGACATTGCTATCCCGAGTGAAAGTGAAGAAGAATTAAATGATCTGCTGAACGGAATGAACAGTCTAATGAGTACAAAGTACGGTTTGAGAGTAAATCGGAGAAAGACGAAGGTAATGAGAAGTAGTAGAAATGAGAACAGCGAGAAACTTAACATCAGGATTGATAGTCACGAAGTCAATGAAGTTAAGGAATTCTACTACCTAGGCAGTAAAATAACCAATGACGGACGGAGCAAGGAGGACATCAAAAGCAGACTCGCTATGGCAAAAAAGGCATTTCTGGCCAAGAGAAGTCTACTAGTATCAAATACCGGCCTTAATTTGAGGAAGAAATTTCTGAGGATGTACATCTGGAGTCCAGCATTGTATGGTGGTGAAACACGGACTGTGGGAAAACCGGAACAGAAGAGAATCGAAGCATTTGAGATGTGGTGCTATAGACGAATGTTGAAAATTAGGTGGACTGATAAGGTAAGGAATGAGGAGGTTCTACGCAGAATCGGAGAGGAAAGGAATATGTGGAAAAGACTCATAAGGAGAAGGGACAGGATGATAGGACATCTGCTAAGAGATGAGGGAATTACTTCCATGGTACTAGAGGGAGCTGTAGAGGGCAAAAACTGTAGAGGAAGATAGAGATTGGAATACGTCAAGCAAATAATTGAGGACGTTGGTTGCAAGTGCTACTCTGAGATGAAGAGGTCAGCACACGAAAGGAATTCGTGGCGGGCCACATCAAACCAGTCAGTAGACTGACGACCAAAAAAAAAACAGCAATCTGGACCTCCACCTCTGAAGGTCTCGCTGTATGGTGGTACAACAAGCAATGCGTGGTTTTCACGAGCAATACAAAGGGAGGAAATGATATTTATGTTGATCTCTATTCCAGTTTTCTGTATAGGTTCCGAAAGTCTCGTAACCGAGGTGAGGCAAAACTTTTATTGATGTGCGTGTTTTAAAGGTAATAGCCGTAAATGTTAATATATTTATCCTACTGTGAGACAGACCAACCAATGCTTCAACGAAAAATGTTTGCGGTTGTCTATGGAACCACGATTGTACCCAGGACTGCACCTCTTCGAAGCAAATTGGCTGCCATGAATGTCTTTCTTCAGAGCACCAAAACATTGAAATTGCATGGGGAAAGATCGGGCTGCAATGTGGATATGTAAGGGATTCCCGTAGAAGCTTCTGCAGTGTAGTCGAAAAAAAAACCTGCAACATGTAGGGGTCCATTATCCTGCAGCGGACTGATGCCATCCGCCCAACCAGCCACTGGATGGTTTTTTGAAACACAGCACCACAATTTAGGTACAGTGGTATGTGGAAACACTGCAAAAATCGAAGCATGTCATCAAGTCCACGTTCCCAAGAATGTCGATGGACGGCGCCATTATTTCGCGTGATAATGTACCTACGATGCATCCGTATCACTGGGAAGCCCTCACACACCCGGCACAAATCTCAATCTTTCCCCAGGCGATTTCCCTACTTTTGGAGCCCTGAAGAGAGTTCCTGGTGGCCGACGATTTGCTTCGTACGAAGAGGTGCCACACATGGGTACAGCAATTGATCCATAGGCAGAGGCAAACATTTTTCTATGAAGGCACTGATCGTCTTGTCTCACAGTCGGATAAATGTATTAAACATTACCGCGATTGCTTTTGAATGATCAACAGATTACTTACTGTTTTTCCATTTGTCTCTTTTTCTTTTGATTGCCCCTTACACGTATTTGTTTTTAATTTTAATGTTAATCAGCAAGAAGAGAACACTGCAATTTGAGAGTTATGATTGCATCTGTTTAGATACAGCCTCAGATTGTCTACCATTTTTGGGAGAGACGTAGGGTATGAACTTACCGAAGTAAGATTTGCCTTTTGTTATGTTTCCCTGACCGAAGATTCTGTTGAGTCCATCGCAACAGAATCGCCGGCCCCGGTGGTCTAGCGGTTAAGTCGCTCAGTCCGGAACCGCGCGACTGCTACGGTCACAGGTTCGAATCCTGCCTCGGGCATCGATGTGTGTGATGTCCTTAGGTTAGTTATGTTTAAGTAGTTCCTAGTTCTAGGGGACTGATGACCACCGATGTTAAGTCCCATAGTGCTCAGAGCCATTTGAGCAACAGAATCGACAAAACCAACGATATATCGCTGTGCAATCTTAATGTGGTTCAAATGGCTCTGAGCACTATGGGACTTAACATGTGAGGTCATCAGTCCCCTGTAACTTAGAACTACTTAAACCTAACTAACCTAAGGACATCACACACATTAATTCCCGAGGCAGGATTCGAACCTGCGACTGTAGCGATAATGCGGTTCCTGACTGAAGAGCCTAGAACCGCTCGGCCACAGCGGCCGTCTGTGCAGTCTTACCCGAACAGCTAAAATTAAATGCATTCATTTTTAAGAAATACTCATCAATGAAATAAGTTACATGTTTGGGCGGAATTTCTTGAAATAAACATGTGTCGGATGATTTCAGAATTTCGTAAATAATCATCTTTTACCTTTAGAAGAAATTTCATGCACTAAGCGAGTGATGAAGGAAACGATCAAACACTCAACACGATGTGATCGTTGGGATCGTTCGAGCTGATCAACAAATGGCGTCTGTTGCCCGGTACGCGAAACGTTATCTAGAAAGTATTTCATATTTGTTGCATTCGATGTGTCTGAAATGATTAACAACAATTGGCGACCCATTCAACATTACCACAGTAAATTATTTGTGATGAAATGCAGGAGTGGCGAGTTGAAATGAGTACAGAACAGCAGCCTATTCCTTTCACCGGCGGCATCTGCCCTGTCATCCTTAAAGTGCGGTACAATCGATCAAGGCTGCGATTCACTACTGGTTTCCCGGAAACGATGATAACACTTGAGCTGTTAGCGATGACGCAGCCAAGGTGACCGTTACTTTCCATTTGACGTGAGAACAAAGCGAACGTGTGGTCGTTACAGAATAACAGTTGTTGATATCGGCTGCCGCCTTCTCGCGGAACAAGCAACTGTCGAAAACAGAATGGCTCCCTTCCTTTACTGACTTAAGGTTTGCTGTGCGCTTCCTAAGTCGTAACTGTACTGAAGCGTACTTGACTGTGACATGAGACTAGTAACAAATCATATATTTTTTTTGTATGTGAAAGTTAAATATAGCATATCTCTATGCGTTTCCAATTCAACACTTATGGAATTAATTACGAGGTTAATGCCGTTCACCTACTCTGTAACTGAGTAGATGCTACGATGAACACTCTGTGACAGAAATACGTACTGTTTGACCTATATTTTTCAAGATACCAGTAATGGATTTAATTTTTCGTTTTATGTATACTGCGAAACCTGTAACATTACAAGCAGTTGTAGCGTGATGAGTTTGGCGAAACCCTCGACTAAATATGAAGCAAATTAAATTTATTTACTAGTTTCGTAAAATAAATTCATTTGAAGGTTTTATATCACCTAATTAATCAATTGATCTTTTTTTCCAAATAGTAATGACATTATCCGAGATGTCTAGCATGATTCATGCACAATTGAGGAAAGTGGAGTAATGGAATTACATAGTTTGAAGAAGGTCCATCATAAAAATGTAAAACAGAAGTGTCTTACTGATTCAGATAAAGTGAATAAATATGTGAAAACGAGTGATTAGCGGGAACTAGACCCTCCAGAGCTGTATTTAAACTTAGAGAGTTCTGGGTTAGTCGAAAATCTGCTATTGGAAAGTATTCCAGGATTGATCCGAACATACTGTTGCGATGAAAACTTACATTTCAAATTGAAAAAATGTGCAAAACAATGATACTACAATTTTTACCAAGTGCAAAATATTTGATGAGAAAGCGCGATGTGCCTACACTGATAAACGAACATGCAGCTTTTGCAGAAAGAGACAATAGTAACAGAGCCGAAAGTAATCTAGGATTGTAATAGGCATCAGAACATTCTGTCATGATATTATCAGTCCTTCGGTCATATTTATCCCTGCTTAGATAGAAAAAAAGCTTCAAGCACAATCCTAATAAACCCCATGGGTGAAGGAATGTGTCAACATACGAGATGGTTTGAAATCTAGCAAAGCTTGCAGCTGATGAAGAGCAGTAATATGGTAATAAATTTGGTAGTAAAATATGATGATGCCTTGCCTCGAGGCGTTGAGAGAAACGTAATTCTGGCTCGACACAGAGAGAAAGTTTTGAAGAGAAGTATTGTGCCAATAGCAGTAGATTCACTGTACCATTATGCAGCGACAAGACAGTAAGATAGTAGCAATCTGTTCGTAGTACAGAAATATATTAGGGACAGTGTCCCTGCGGCTGCTGAGACGCAGGAAATGACACGATGTCAGTGGTATTGGTTAGTGACAGAGCTGTGCCAAACAAAATTAACTATCTGGTGAGCAATTCCTGCAAAAGACTCACACGCCGATCACTCCTTTTGTAAAAACATGATTCACAGGTTTTAAGTTATTAAGTTATTAACTTCATTATCCCTGATAATCGCATCTACGTAAAATTAGATTACTCAATCTGTAAAGACTCATTTTGTCGTTAGTTGATGTGCAGCGTGAAAATACTGAACTTAATATGAACTACTCGAAACATGTAACTTAGGTGCCAGGAATAGTTGGATAACCTTAGGCTCTACCACCTACTCCCCGTGTTCGCCCACACGACTACCTAGTGAAAATTGTTAAATTAAGATGGATTGGGAAAAGAGAGTGAAATTTTCTAAGTACTTACCAAATGACTGTGGAACAATGGTTGATGGAGGAACAAAAGGCTGTGAGATGGAGAGGACTGACAGGTGACAACAGTGGCATAATGCGCGACTGTGACTTTGTGATTATTCAATTACAATTGTTTCTCAGATACAAGGTGCGTTCAATGAGTAATGTTACACATATTTTCTTCGGTCAATTTTGGATGAAAAAAATGGAGAATTTGTTGTGTGTTATCTTGGAATATTGTCGCTTCAGTACCTATAGTTCCTTTAAGTTGCGGCGCTATACATTGACTTGAAAATGGCATCTGTAGCAGTGAGCAGAGAGCTGTCACCAAATTACCTTCGGTGCAAAATCAGAGAACCGCAGATATTCATAGGCGCTTGCAGAATGTCTATGGAGACTTGGCAGTGAACAAAAGCACTGTGAGCCGTAGAGCGAGGCGTTTGTCATCATCAGAGCAAAGTTCGAACAAACCTGTCTGCACACAGCTGTGACTTCTTCAGTGTTGGAACGTGTGGCCACTCTCATTCAAGGTGATTGACACAATAAAAAGCCTCGTTGCTCAACTGGACGTCTCTGTCGGTACCGATGGCATACTTTTCCACGAGTTGGGGTACTGAAAGGTGTGTGCCCGCTACGTTTCTTGCCTCCTAACGGAAGACCATCAAGAGCAACTAAGGACCATCTGTGCGGAATTATTTGCGCGTTACGACGTTGGCCGTAACAATTTTTGTGTCGGACATCAGACGATGAAACGTAGATCCATCACTTCGAACGGGAAACAAAACGGAAATCCATGATGTGGCCTCGCACAAATTCTCCTCCAAATAAAAAGGTCAAATCCATACCGTCAGCCGGTAAAGTCAAGGCGACGGTATTCTGACACTCTGAAGGGTAATTCTGTTAAATTCCCTCCATCATTGCGCAATGATCAACTCTGAAGTGTACTGCGGTACCCTCAGAAACTGAAGAAACAACTTCAGCGTGTTCGTCACCATAACATGCAAACAAACGTCCCCTTCTCCACCCCAGCGCAAGGCCTCACATAATTTTGTGAACCCGACAGAAACACACAGAAGTTAACTGGTCTCTTCTTCCTCATGCACCCTACATGACGGATCTCCCACCTTCCAACTTCCAATGAAGGAAGCACACCACGGGAAACAATACGTGGATGATGAGGACGCTATTGATGCAGCAAGATATTGGCTCCAGCGTCGACCAGTTAAGGGGAACCAGGTAGGCCTGCATGCCCTCTCAGTAAGGTGGCGTAGGGCCGTAGCACCGAACAGGGGTTATATTGAAAAATGGGATTTCTTAGACAACATAGTGGGGAGCGATATGCTGTATTGGAATCGTGACTAGAACCAATCTAGGCGTTTTAGTCTGGAATCTTGTGCTTGTTATTTTAAGGCTTACCTGGTTGCATAAAGGCCATAGGTAGGGTCAGCTGAGTCACTCTGCTTATAAAATATGATCGCGTTACTAGTTGGTGGGGTCGTGCAATAATGCATATGATCTGCACTTCCAAGGGTGTAGTACACTTCTAGCAAATGTGCTGTATTCATGGTGTTGCTGTGTTAATGGCGAGCAGTATACATGAGGACGCCAGCATCGCAAAGTACCCACGTACTAGACTACGGCAGAGCGCCGTCTTTTCACCCCCTGGCGCTGCCGTGGCAGGCAGCTTATCGAACCCCTCTATGCGGCTGGTTGCCTACCAACTCCGTGTCAGGCGGGCGCAGAGTGTGCCTCAAAACTCGTTAGAGTGCGCGGCGGAATGAGTAACTGGCGGAACTGTCCTGCAGGATTCGAATCCTGCCTCGGGCATGGATGTGTGTGATGTACTTAGGTTAGTTAGGATCAAGTTTTTCTAAGTTCTGGGGGACTGATGACCTCAGATGTTAAGTCCCATAGTGCTCAGGGCCATTTCATTTTAGAACCAATTTGATTTCAGTTTTGGAAACTTTTGGTAAGAACTATGGAACCAAATTGGTGAGGTCATCGGTCCCAACGCTTACGCTAAGGACAACACACACACCCATGACAGAGGGAGGATTCGAACTTCCGACAGGGAGAGTCGCGCGAACGGTGACAAGACGCCTAAGACCGCACTGCTACCCCGCGTGGCTAATCTGATTTCAGAAAGATGTGTGTTATATTACTCATTTAATACCTTTAGTACATGAAAGTATGAAGTTTGCCACATAAACGTAGCAGTGTATTGATGGAAATTTTTGTCAAATATGGAGGGAATTGGTTCGACATTCTGTAATACTTCCTAGTGGATTATGGTTGGGGTCTATTATGCAGATTTCAGGGACTTGTGGAATTCCCATTACTCACAATACAAAAAGATCTTTCTCCTTCCCTTTCCTTCACTTTATTGCCTACTGAGATGGTTGTTGCTAAGTTCTTCTGAAAGAGATAGCGTTAAAGGACGATTTGTAATTAAAACAGGTAACCTTATTTTTAGAATCCCCTATACATCGATTATCACAGAGGAAAAACACAGTCTCAAACTCTTTTAGTTTTGAGTATTATGTGGTCGTTTTTTCCAAAAATGCTACATAAGTTATATAAAATCCTAGTAGTGGAAATGAGCGTTTGGCGTCATTGGCCGGGAGGCCCCTTACGGGACAGGTCCGTCCGCCTTGGTGTAGGTCTTATTACATTCGAAGCCACATTGGGAGACCTGCGCGCCGGATGGGGATGAAATGATGAGGAAGGCAACACCCAGTCCCGAAGCGGATAAAATCCCCGACCCAGCTGGGAATCGAACTCGGGCTCGTAAAGATGGCAGCCCGCCACGCTTACCATGAAGCTAACGGGGCGGACATCCCAGTTAAAAAGACTTATTATTTAAAAACATTAAAAACCCACAGGCTAATAAGATACATAGCAGTATTGGTGATTGCCTGTAGCAAACCAGTGTAGTTAACATAATCTGCCGTATTGTATGGTTCAGTCTAAATAAAAGGTCACGTATTCAGTGGAGCTGCAAGCGAGGTGGTATGGTTAGGTTATGAAACGTCCCCTTAGAAAAATTAATGAATTACTGTGCTGATAAACCTTTTACATTATTTGATTTTCAAACAGCTGAGCAGAACTGAACGTGCTCAGACATTTCGCTCTTTACCTATTCGGATCAACACTAAACTGACATACAATATTTTTAGCGCAACGCAATCTGACTTTCAATAATCCCTACAAAAGAATGGCCCTGACTAACATTAACCTATATCTTTCACAAATCACTTACCTCACAAAAATCTTCGTTAGTCGAACTACTGCAAAACAGCGAGCGCAACTACTGCCACCTAAGTAAAAGATTCAAGCTACTGAAGGCACTAACTATTGATAGGCATAGTTAGCAGATGAAAGATTTTGATAGAGAACAAACAATGTATTTCCCTTAATAGTGTTCAAAAGTCCTAATATATATAGCAGTTCATGACATCAAGTCTTACAAATTTACTGTCTCTGATGGAGACACGTCCAGATCATCCGCTCTCAAAACTCCGCCATTCTCTCCCCACATTCACCACTGCTGGCGGCTCACCTCCAACTGCGCAACGCTACGCGCTGTTAACAGCCAACTGCCCAACAGTACAATAGCATTTACTCCAACAATGCAAACCAACCACAGCCTTCACACAGCACAGTTAGTGATTTTCATATAGAGCGCTACGTGGCGTTACCAACATAAAAACCTAAACAGCCTACTTACAAGGCTACGCAGGCTGACACGAGAGTTTCAACCCTGAGTGAGTTCCTGGAAGGGAACAGCGGTGAGCTGCATAGGTCAGTGCCACTTGGCTGACCAGATTTCCTTTCAGGAGACACCGCTGGATGCCAGTCACTGATGTAACACTAGCATCCCATATAGCGACACCAGCAGAAACCGTGTCGCAACTCAGCTGTGAAAGGAGGAGAAATGTCGTTCTTAGATAGGTCGTGAAAGATGCTTTTGCCAGAAAAACGTGGAAAACAGGGCTTTCTTCGAAATACCACTAAGTGACAATGATCGAAAGGCGAAGAGTGAACCCACAGTCAGGTCATCTTAGTGAGCTTTTACACGCCATTCCACACAGGCACCTCGAAAGCGGAATGTTAACACAATGTAAGAGGCACCAGGATTGGCTAACGGAAGTAAATTAGCAATTATAAAGAGAAACAGCGTTGTGCTGATGAGCAACCGACTCACTGGCCACATAGAAAGACAGAGAGAGAGCTGAACGCAGATTTTCAGCACCAAATGTTAGAAAACGTTTCACTGGTCAACCACCTGAAATCAGAGACAGAAAGGGGAGTAGTTTCTCATCAGGCATCTTTTAACTGGTTGGTGCTCAGAATGTATGGCCAATTAAAAATGACATAGCGAATGAAAAAGCAAGAACCCGAGTCTCTCTTTTTCACAATTTTAAGTTAAAAACCGAACCATCATCTAGCACTAGATAGTTTAAAATGATGCGTCAGCAGATACGCCTTTTGCTCACGTTAACGTCTAATCACTAGTGAAGGTGCATTAATGAGGAAACTGGAAAAAATAACGCTTTGCTGCAACCACGGAACTATACGAACCGCTTTGTATTACAGTTAGTTCAGGTATGATATAACATACAGCAGGTGTCTTCGAACAGACGGTGGAAATAAAATTTTGAACTAACCTCGCCGAGAAGCAGCACTTTAGACAACTGTTATTATGATTAGTGTGAAATAGGAAACAAAACTGCCTGTATTTTGCTTTTACATGTGATTCCAACACACAATACCTGAGAGACTGTTGTGGTAGTGGTGCGGAGGCAATTCTCTGTGAGATGTGACAAGATTTATAGCACGATGAGAAATAATATTATCGAAGTCCAACAATGTTCAGTACCAGCCCTCCTACTACACATTCTCCACGCGAATGTTTTCTCCACGCGAATGTTGTGGAAACCTTGGCTTCCTACAAGATGGATCTACGCTTCACCAAACTGTATGGAATATTGTATCGCGAAGTGGCGGCAGACACAAATTTATAGCTACGGAAATCCAGTAGCATCTGTGCACAATGGACAATATATATAGAGTTTTCACATCAAATGCACTTAAAAAAAATTTTCCACCGCTGTATTTTTGGTTATTACTCGGCAAACTGATTCACACTCTTTGTGCGCTTATACATTGTGCTTGTACCTATTGGATATCAGATCAATACGTATCTTAGCCAAACTATATAAACAAACAAAATCATTGAAGTATAAAGTTGTTTCCGAAATTTCTTAAGCACAGTTTTGTATGGAAGTGAATTGTGAATTGTGGGGAAATCGGTAAAGAAAGATGATACTGTCTGCTCTTAGCTCAGCATCAGTGATCTAACAGTGGCGATAATCACATTCAAGATGTCATCTTGTACAGGGGCTAGCAACTATCGGAATTAGTTTTTTCAGAGGAAAACCAGAAAATTACATCATGCAAACACACGATAACTTGTTAAAATCACGAGGAAGAACCAAAAGCTCAGGGTAGCTTCACTAGGAGACAAGTGTTGTGAATTTATACGTTCGGATAGTCCGCTGAGTACGTTGATACAGTTCCCGCGATCACCTTTCAATGCAGTTGTGACAAAAATTCGAGCACTGATACTACAAATTAGTGTTATTTGGAATACAGAATGTAATAGCCTTCATTCTGCATTGCGATCAGAGCATCCAGGAATGGCAAACAGCCGTATATTAACTATATAAAGTGGACTTTTTCAAGAAGAGGTTATACACTGAAAATGCCTATTAATTTGTCTTATTCATGTAGCCGCTCTAGTAAAACGTCATCAGCAAACCTCAAAGAAAAGGTGAGAAAAATTCAGTTGATCTCATGCATGTAACTGACTTCTTCTCAAAGTCCTCCATGAAAAAGCTTGGCACCAAGGGAGAAAGCTAGAAAGTCTCTTGTTTAATGTGACTAATTAAAAACTAACATATAAGATCGTTTTATTAGTCAAAATATATTAAGAAAGGAACAAGATGACGAGACTGCAACACTTGCAGTACACCGAATTTGCCCATGTAACTCATCATGTTGCGCCCAGTGAAAATGTACTTCCTCCGTGGCCGTTGGATCCTGTCTACAGGTGAACAGTTCATCACCAGCTCACAAAAATCAGACATGACTAAATTATCAACAGAGAGTTCTGATGTGCAAACGACTTTCTAAGGTTCTTGCAGACAGTGCGTCCGTGATGCAGACCGAGACCTCTAAGGCGCTGCAGTCGTGGACTGTGCGGCTGGTCCCGATGGAGGTTCGAGTCCTCCATCGGGCATAGTTGTGTGTGTTTGTCCTTAGGATAATTTAAGTTCAGTAGTGTGTAAGCTTCGGGACTGATGACCTTAACAGTTAAGTCCCGTAAGATTTCACACACATTAGAAAAGACCACGACCTCACAAGAACGTCTGTAAGTACAATGACTTCCGTTGTCAAATTTTTAACGCCCAACCGCGACGACTTCTTCTCTACTGCAATAGCAATTAAGCGTATCCACGATGGCTTTTCGACACAAATGTTCCGTATTGCATGGTTATTGCTCTCTAAATAACTACAGACAATTTTATGGAATATCAAGATGTAAACAACTGGTGTTGTTGCATGACATATCGTTGTAGCGTGTCGACCATGTTCAGTCCAAAAATACGACAGAGCAGAAGGGAGATGCTGCAGTGACAGGGAGGCAACAGTATTATCTGTTGGGAAACAAAACGTGGGTGACAGGTATTGCGCACCAGAGCCAGCTGGGTGCAGTATAGCAACAGCCGACGCTGCAGTGTGCTAGAGGAAAGACGAAAGCCCTTCCTCACTTGTCACCATGGCAGTGTTTGGAAACGTAACTTAAGCCCACAATGAACATAGTCTGACGCGTTTAAGTACTCAGCCATTCGTGTACTAAATCTCATCTCAGTATCACAGCCAAAACCACGAACTTTTGACACCCAGAGCAACATCCCGGAATGCAGCAGAGAGTCTGTTGTTCGACCACATGATAGAGTGGCCTGCCTGAAGTCACAAGAGAGACGCCGCTGGAGCAGGGAGCCGCCCGCCCGCTGGAGGGGGTCATAGCCATCATCAGCTGTGCCGCCACGCTATCATCACGCTTGCAGCCGGAGGCGTAACTGAAAGTGCCATTCGAGTGATGCCACACTGAACCCCGCTCTTTGGACTGTCAGCAATGCCAGACATGTATTGCTTCAGCTGAGAGGCAACTGGACACCTCCACCAAGCAGTACCTGATGTACTACGACCAAGGACCAGAATAAAGAAGTTAACGGAACACACCCGCTGTCGTCCGGTCGTGTCATTTCACACTCCACAGGTCACAATCCACGGGCCATCTAACACTGGTGTCAGATTATTGATGTCGCCTTCTTAGAGCAAAGTTTCGGCCTACAGCCTATGGTACAGTGAGTCCAAAAAATTTTGGTCGTGGAGAAAAGGTTTGACAATGATGCGTTTTGTAAAATAGATTTCATTGGGTGTGGAGAACCAGTGGATTAGTCCTGTTTTGTAGGTAATGGAAGTTATGACTGGTTAGTGCCTGTTAGATATGCGCAGTGTAACCTTGTGGGCCAGTCAGCGCCACATACGGAACCAGTTCCGGTAAAATGTTGGGTACATATGGTAGCGTGCTTATTGAATATCGTCTCACTTATGTGAATGGATTTGTGATTTCCTGTCAGAGAAGTCACAGTTCGTAGTAACTGCCGGAAAGTCATCGAGTAAAACAGAAGTGATTTCTGGTGTACCCCAAGGTAGTGTTACGGGCCCTTTGCTCTTCCTCATCTGTATAAACTATATGAGAGACAATCTCAGCAGCCGTCTTAGGTTTTTTGCAGAAGACGCTGTCGTTTATCGACTAATAAAGTCATCAGAAGATCAAAACAAACTGCCAAACGATTTAGAAAAAATATCTGAATGGTGCGAAAAGTGGCAGTTGACCCTGAATAACGAAAAGTGTGATGTCATCCACATGAGTGCTAAAAGGAAATCACTTTTATATGTGGGTAGCCTCTCATCAAAAATAGGACGCATTCTCGGCAGACACAAAATAAAAGTGATTTTTCGTCCTCCACCTAAGACAGCTGCACTCGTAGGCTCCGTCAAAGATGATTTGCTGCTCTGCAAATCTGGAGTTTACAAAATTCCACGTGAATGTGGCCTCTCTTACATCGGACAAACAACTCGTACTGTCCAAGAAAGATGTACAGAACACCAGAGGTACACACGACTTTTACAACCTAACAAGTCGGCCGTGGCAGAGCACTGTATTGATAATGGTCACAGTATGTTGTATGACAACGTCGGAATTTTGGCAACTACATCGTCATTTTGGGACTCGATAGTAAAGGAGGCAATTGAAATTCTCTTGACAACGAACTTAATTAATAGAGACAGTGGTTTCAATCTTAATAAATCCTGGAACCCGACACTTGCTGTAATAAACTCACAAAGACGTCGTCAAAGTGCAGCTCACAATGATACATCGATATGCCAACAAAGATCAACTGCGGAGTCATACAAACAACTCGCGCATTATGCACGTCTCTGCCGCCGACAAACGTCTCTGGCGCATTTGCATCTGTGGCCGCATGCGCAGTCGCGCGGTACAACAGTATAAAGGGACGAAGCGAGCACTGGAGCGGCAGTCTTGCGGCTCACTCTGAAGATAGCTGAAGGTTTTACAGCCGAAATATTAGGAGAAGAAGGAGATTTCTTGCAGCAGCACACCCGAAACTTAATGGAACAGTCTCTTAAGCTATTTGCCAGAGTGATTAGGGAAATCTGAATTAGAGTACAGAGGGTAAGTACAAGAGCACCGAAGAAATAGGAAGAAGCAGTGGGCCGTACGGCAAGAATGCCACAGTATAATGTTGGTCAGTGAGTGATGCTATCCGTATGCGCCGAAGGGAAAGACATAGAAGATTTTGGGAAGTGGTGTGAACTAGGTCGCCACTGAATGTGAAGAGTCAGTTGCCGACGGGAACGACAGTTGTGCATGTAGGGGCTTCAAACCTTTCCAACTTTCCAAAGGGAGAGTGAGGAAAAAGGCAACGGAAGATAAGGAAGAGGTTCTGATTGAAATGGTGACAAGGAATCCATATGGATAAGTCATTTAACATTTTTTAAAGTTAGGTATAGATTTAATGTAATTAGTTTTAGCAGCTGAGGAGCAGCAATTAATTTAAGGGTGACCAAAGTAACAGGTATTACCTCTCTTAGGTGAGTTGCAAAGAAGGCGAGATGTTGAGGTTTACAGATGGACTAACAATTTTCGTCGGGATGGAAGCATTACCAGCCAGCTCATAGTTCATACATATCCTGTCAAGTGGTGGATACTTAAAAAGTCTGTAGGAGTAAAAACACACCAAATATTATTAATTGCAAAAGACAACGGGAGATAGTAGAAGTGGATTAAGCAAATTTACAAAAATTTTACTGAGGTGAAATCACACTCTGTCCAAGTACATTGATAAGAGAGGGGCGGTATTCCTGGGGGGTGAAATTGCTAATGGGACAAGAGGAATAAAAGGTAAGCAATAAAAAATGATCGAGCCGGAATTATAATTTTAGCAAGTTGAGGCGCATTGGTTGTACTTTACTTTTAACAGGATAGAAGCAGTAGCTAGTTGTTTCGAGCAGGGGATGCTAACATGAGCAAAGATACTAGAATTCAACGGGAGTGCTTTGTTGTTGTATGGAATAGTGTACGAGATCAAAGGGGCCTACTTTCCATCTACCCGCTGCGATGTCAGCGATACCTCAACTGAATATTTCGCAGCATCGTTTGAACTACCCAGAGGAGCCTACGGAAGTGCTACTTGACCCAGAAATAGCCGGCTTCAACCAAAGTCTAGGTCTAGAATCAATGCAGGCTATAAACACACTTCGGACTCAGAAGGTGGGACGAGTCTCCCTGGCAACTTTATTGTTGTTGTTGTGGTCTTCAGTCCTGAGACTGGTTTGATGCAGCTCTCCATGCTACTCTATCCTGTGCAAGCTTTTTCATCTCCCAGTACCTACTGCAACCTACATCCTTCTGAATCTGCTTAGTGTATTCATCTCTTGGTCTCCCTCTACGATTTTTACCCTCCACGCTGCCCTCCAATACTAAATTGGTGATCCCTTGATGCCTCAGAACATGTCCTACCAACCGATCCCTTCTTCTGGTCAAGTTGTGCCACAAACTTCTCTTCTCCCCAATCCTATTCAATACTTCCTCATTAGTTATGTGATCTACCCATCTAATCTTCAGCATTTTTCTGTAGCACCACATTTCGAAAGCTTCTATTCTCTTCTTGTCCAAACTATTTATCGTCCATGTTTCACTTCCATACATGGCTACACTCCATACGAATATTTTCAGAAATGACTTCCTGACACTTAAATCAATACTGGATGTTAACAAATTTCTCTTCTTCAGAAACGCTTTCCTTGCCATTGCCAGCCTACATTTTATGTCCTCTCTACTTCGACCATCATCAGTTATTTTGCTCCCCAAATAGCAAAACTCCTTTACTACTTTAAGTGCCTCATTTCCTAATCTAATTCCCTCAGCATCACACGACTTAATTAGACTACATTCCATTATCCTTGTTTTGCTTTTGTTGATGTTCATCTTATATCCTCCTTTCAAGACACTGTCCATTCCATTCAACTGCTCTTCCAAGTCCTTTGCTGTCTCTGACAGAATTACAATGTCATCGGCGAACCTCAAAGTTTTTATTTCTTCTCCATGAATTTTAATACCTACTCCGAATTTTTCTTTTGTTTCCTTTACTGCTTGCTCAATATACAGATTGAACAACATCGGGGAGAGGCTACAACCCTGTCTTACTCCCTTCCCAACCACTGCTTCCCTTTCATGTCCCTCGACTCTTATAACTGCCATCTGCTTTCTGTACAAATTGTAAATAGCCTTTCGCTCCCTGTATTTTACCCCTGCCACCTTTAGAATTTGAAAGAGAGTATTCCAGTCAACGTTGTCAAAAGCTTTCTCTAAGTCTACAAATGCTAGAAACGTAGGTTTGCCTTTCCTTAATCTTTCTTCTAAGATAAGTCGTAAGGTCAGTATTGCCTCACGTGTTCCAGTGTTTCTACGGAATCCAAACTGATCTTCCCCGAGGTTGGCTTCTACTAGTTTTTCCATTCGTCTGTAAAGAATTCGTGTTAGTATTTTGCAGCTGTGACTTATTAAGCTGATAGTTCGGTAATTTTCACATCTGTCAACACCTGCTTTCTTTGGGATTGGAATTATTATATTCTTCTTGAAGTCTGAGGGTATTTCGCCTGTTTCATACATCTTGCTCACCAGATGGTAGAGTTTTGTCAGGACTGGCTCTCCCACGGCCGTCAGTAGTTCCAATGGAATATTGTCTACTCCGGGGGCCTTGTTTCGACTCAGGTCTTTCAGTGCTCTGTCAAACTCTTCACGCAGTATCATATCTCCCATTTCATCTTCATCTACATCCTCTTCCATTTCCATAATATTGTCCTCAAGTACTTCGCCCTTGTATAGACCCTCTATATACTCCTTCCACCTTTCTGCTTTCCCTTCTTTGCTTAGAACTGGGTTTCCATCTGAGCTCTTGATATTCACACAAGTCGTTCTCTTATCTCCAAAAGTCTCTTTAATTTTCCTGTAGGCGGTATCTATCTTACCCCTAGTGAGATAGGCCTCTACATCCTTACATTTGTCCTCTAGCCATCCCTGCTTAGCCATTTTGCACTTCCTGTCGATCTCATTTTTGAGACGTTTGTATTCATTTTTGCCTGTTTCACTTACTGCATTTTTATATTTTCTCCTTTCATCAATTAAATTCAATATTTCTTCTGTTACCCAAGGATTTCTACTAGCCCTCGTCTTTTTACCTACTTGATCCTCTGCTGCCTTCACTACTTCATCCCTCAAAGCTACCCATTCTTCTTCTACTGTATTTATTTCCCCCATTCCTGTCAATTGCTCCCTTATGCTCTCCCTGAATCTCTGTACAACCTCTGGTTCTTTTAGTTTATCCAGGTCCCATCTCCTTAAATTCCCAACTTTTTGCAGTTTCTTCAGTTTTAATCTACAGGTCATAACCAATAGATTGCGGTCAGAGTCCACATCTGCCCCTGGAAATGTCTTACAATTTAAAACCTGGTTCCTAAATCTCTGTCTTACCATTATATAATCTATCTGATACCTTTTAGTATATCCAGGGTTCTTCCATGTATACAACCTTCTTTCATGATTCTTAAACCAAGTGTTAGTTATGATTATGTTGTGCTCTGTGCAAAATTCTACCAGGCGGCTTCCTCTTTCATTTCTGTCCCCCAATCCATATTCACCTACTATGTTTCCTTCTCTCCCTTTTCCTACACTCGAATTCCAGTCACCCATGACTATTAAATTTTCGTCTCCCTTCACAATCTGAATAATTTCTTTTATTTCATCATACATTTCTTCAATTTCTTCGTCATCTGCAGAGCTAGTTGGCATATAAACTTGTACTACTGTAGTAGGTGTGGGCTTCGTATCAATCTTGGCCACAATAATGCGTTCACTATGCTGTTTGTAGTAGCTTACCCGCATTCCTATTTTCCTATTCATTATTAAACCTACTCCTGCATTACCCCTATTTGATTTTGTGTTTATAACCCTGTATTCACCTGACCAGAAGTCTTGTTCCTCCTGCCACCGAACTTCACTAATTCCCATTATATCTAACTTCAACCTATCCATTTCCCTTTTTAAATTTTCTAACCTACCTGCCCGATTAAGGGATCTGACATTCCACGCTCCGATCCATAGAACGCCAGTTTTCTTTCTCCTGATAACGACATCCTCTTGAGTAGTCCCCGCCCGGAGATCCGAATGGGGGACTATTTTACCTCCGGAATATTTTACCCAAGAGGACGCCATCATCATGTAATCATACAGTAAAGCTGCATGCCCTCGGGAAAAATTACGGCTGTAGTTTCCCCTTGCTTTCAGCCGTTCGCAGTACCAGCACAGCAAGGCCGTTTTGGTTATTGTTACAAGGCCAGATCAGTCAATCATCCAGACTGTTGCCCTTGCAACTACTGAAAAGGCTGCTGCCCCTCTTCAGGAACCACACGTTTGTCTGGCCTCTCAACAGATACCCCTCCGTTGTGGTTGCACCTACGGTACGGCTATCTGTATCGCTGAGGCACGCAAGCCTCCCCACCAACGGCAAGGTCCATGGTTCATGGGGGGGCAACTTTATTATAGCATGTAAATTTACATCCGGAAAATCAGTATCGGAAAGTTACGACAGCAACTAGTGTCATACCAACCACAGGAGCAGCACTCGTTTTGCTGCGCATAGTCCTTTTCCGGTATGTAGATGACAAAGCACAAAACTGAATTTGTATCCAGCCATCTTTCGGATTTCAGTGGATTAGATGTCCTGAGCGTAGAAGTAGCAAAAGGAAGATGAACGCACAAGGAGGTAGTATTAAGAATAATTGACACATTTTAGAACAGAGAGCTAGGAGTTATTGTGCAAGAAGCCTAGTAATGAAATAAGTTACATGGTGTTTGAATTAAAGGGTAGAACTAGGGACCGTGTAGAAATGATAGAGTTAGGGAAAGCAATTGTTAGAATATTTCGTGAGAGGCAAAACGGGGCAAGAAAGGTCGGCTGCCAGAAACTCTAGTGTAGAGGATAATCTAGTTTGGTCAGCCCGAGAGACTGAGTCTCCATCAAAAGGAGGGCAATCTAGCATATCGACCTTATGCGGCCAAAAAATACTCCAGGACGGAAGTGAGTTGCAACAGAGTCAGCACAGGCAGGCATGAGTGTTATACATTGCGAAACAAAACACAGCTAACAGGTTTTGCGCAGCAGAGCCGGCTGGGCATGGTACAGTAACAGCCGATGCTGCAATATTCTAGCGGAAATATGGAGGTCTTCCGTCACTTGCCACCATTGAGGTGTGTAGAGTACATGCCTTAAGCCCTAGATGAGCATTGTCGTGAGCATATAAATACTCAGCCATTCATGTATTAAATTATTCTCGGCTCAGTGTCACAACCGATCCACGAGTCTGTACACCCGGAGCGACCGCCCGAAGTGCAGTACGTCGCTGGAGCAAGGAACTGCCCATCCACTGGAGGGAGGTCAGGGTCATCATCATCTCCACCACGATGCTGTCATCACAATCGCAGCCGGAAACATCACTGACAATTGCATTCGAGCGATGCCACACATGCTCTCGCTCTATACGGTACCAGCAAGACTGGGAGTGTATTGTTTCGTATGAGAGGCAACCGGACACTTCCACCAAAGTATTCGTGATGTACTACGACCAAGGGAAAGAGTAAAGAAGTTAACTGAACAAATACACTATCATCCTGTGGTCTCGTTTCATTTTATACGGGTGACAATCCATGGGTCACCTAACATCGTTGTAGGCATCTGTAGTGGTGCCTTACATCTAAAGTGTACATGCATTTGCAGTTTTTCTGATCACCTTTCTTTGGGCTTTTGTACAGACAGTGACAATGCCATTAGTTTCACAAGTTAGTTACATTAGTAAATTTCCAATTTAAGAACCTAGTCCTAGGGACTGATCGGACACACTCTGCCTCGTTACGAACAACTAGCGAATCCGTGACACACAACAACAGTATGAAGAAAATAGCTGTTGAGCAGCTAATGTGGTCTGGGATGAGAGATTGCTATTACACGTTTTTCTTTTTAAAAAAATGGCTCTGAGCACTAAGCGACTTAACTTCTGAGATCATCAGTCGCCTAGAACTTAGAACTAATTAAACCTAACTAACCTAAGGACATCACACACATCCATGACCGAGGCAAGATTCGAACCTGCGACCGTAGCGGTCGCCCGGCTCCAGACTGCAGCACCTAGAATCGCACGGCCACTCCGGCCGGATTTTCCTTTTCTTCTTTTTTCTTTTTTTTCTTTTTTTCTTTTTGAGGTTTTAGAAAGACAAACACTGACTAGTGATGATACTTTTAAATAAAGCAAGTTGCGTTTGGTCTGAACAATGCTTTGTTAAGGGTGATTTAACATCCCTACACAATGTGCAACACCTTCAAATACCACACCTAAAATTTTCGTATTCTCTTTCTCACTGCACCCGAACTATTAGCCCTATAGAAAAAAAATGAACTGGATGTTTTTGTAGGAAATGTAATATAGTTAAATTTGGTAATGGGATACGTTGTCGCTAGTGGCTACAGTTTTGGAATTATTCAAGAAAATGCACAAAAGATATCTCCAAATGATTATTTTTAATAGCTCAAAAACCAAGGCGTTCAGCGAAAATGTATCCCAGAACAAGGTATAACTGCATTACATCTCCTACAAAAACTTCATTTTTTCCGTTGGTCTAATAGTTTTCATATAGCGAGAAACAGAATATGAAAATTACATACACACGTGGCTTTTAAAGCCGTACTGGGTTGCGAAAAGACGATCGGTATGGGCAGCTGCATCGTCCTGCACAGTCGCAAAATACAACATAATGGACTTATTTTTGAGATTAAATTAAGTTACCCCAAGTGGGCAGGGACTCAAGTCTGCAGAAAATACGGCGACGCAGACTTCTCCAGCGACGTACCATGTAAAGTAATATCCAACTGTAATGGACGAATTTAGCATTAACGCCCATATAAATGAAAATCACTTGTAACTAAACCTAATATGATATAAAATAATAACTCATATCAGCATTGGAAGTGTAAAAAAGTAAAAACTAGAACAATTATTGGTTGTAGCTGTGACGGTCTATGAGTGCTGTACAGCAACCTTCATGAAATTCACTGAAACAAGAGTATACAAGTACTGCACACACAGTACTCAAAATACGTGCCCATGTGAGTGGCTAGTTATTATACAGTATGTGATCAAAAGTATCCGGACACCTGGCTGAAAATGACCTACAAGTTCGTGGCGCGCTCCACCGGTAATGTTGGAGTTCTTTATGGTTTAGGCCCACCCTTAGCCTTGATGACAACTTCCACTCTCGCAAGCATACGTTCTATCAGGTACTGGAAGGTTTCTGGATGAATGGCAGCCCATTCTTCACGGAGTCCTACACTGAGGAGAGGTATCATTGTCAGTCGGTGAGGCCTGGTACAAAGTCGGCATTCCAAATCATCCCAAAGGTGAACTATAGGATTCAGGTCAGGACTCCGCGCAGAACAGTCCATTACAGGGATGTTATTGTCGTGTAACCAGTCCGCCAAGGGCCGTGAATTATGAACAGGCGCTCGATCGTGTTGAAAGATGCAATCGCCATCCCCGAATTGCTCTTTAACAGTGGGAAGCAAGAAGGTGCTTAAAACATCAATGTAGGCCTGTGCTGTGATAGTGCCACGCAAAACAACAATGGGTGCAAGCCCCCTACTTATAACACACGGCCACACCATAAAACCACCACTTACGAATTTTGCTGATGGCAATACACACACTGGCAGATGATGTTCACCGGGCATTCCCCAGACCCACAACCCGGATCGCCACATTGTGTACCGTGATTCGTCACTCCAAACAACGGTTTGACACTGTTCAATCGTCCAATGTTTACGCGCCTTACGCCACGCGAGGCATCGTTTGGCATTTACAGGCATGATGTGAGGCGTATGAGCAGCCACTCGACCATGAAATCCTAGTTTTCTCACTTCCCACCTAACTGTCATAGTACTTGCAGTGGATGCTGATGCAGTTTGGAATTGCTATGTGATGGTCTGGATACATGTCTGCCTATTACACATTACGACCCTCGTCAACTGTCGGCGGTCTCTACCAGTCAACAGACGAGGACGGCCTGTACGCTTTTGTGCTGTACGTGTCGCTTCACCTTTCCACTTCGCTATTACTTCGGAAACAGTGGACCTAGGGATGTTCAGAAGTGTGGAAATCTCGCATACAGACGTATGACACAAGTGACACCCAATCACCTGACCACGTTCGAAGTCCGTGAATTCCACGGAGCTCACCGTTCTGCGCTCTCACGATGTCTAGTGACTAGTGATGTCGTTGATACGGAGTACCTGGCAGTAGGTTGGCAGCACAATGCACCTGATATGGAAAACGTATGTTTTTGAGGGTGTCCAGATATTTTTGATGACATAGTGTATATTACACTCACAGCCAATCGTAATGGGACAGTGCACGAGAGAGCGCCCTTCCCCTTCTCTTCGCTCCCCCGCCCTCCCGCCCTCCCCCCCCCCCCCCCCCCGGGAATATGGAGTACAAAGCTGTTTGTGTCATTTATAAACAGTTCCCGTAGCATGACGCATCTCGAAATTGACCAATTCATTTAGAAAAGAAAATTCGTTTTACAGTTTTGCCGTTTTGCCACCACTCCGTTGATATGTTTCCGTGGTCTCCCATGATTACACCCCCTTTTCATGATCGATGCAACATCAACATCGGCATCTACGTGATCACTCTGCAATTTACAGTTTAATGCCTGGCACTTACAAGCTATAATTTTATCGTTCCACTCTCGAAAAGAGCGCCGGAGAAATGAAAACGCAGATCTTTCCATACGCCCTCTTTGTCTTATTTTATTATGATGATACTTTGTCCTACGTTTTCAGACTGTGAGGAGAAAGTTAGTGACTAAAATTACCTGAGAAGACCCTGCCGCAACGGATAACGCCTTTGTTTTGATGATTACCACAAAAATTCGCGTACCATGTCCGTGACACGCTCTCCCCTATTTCGCGACAATACAAAACGAGCAGCACTTCTTTGCTGACGCGGATCTCACACCGCACAAAAACAGCCGAGAAGAGGGTGGACAAGCGTAGTGTAAGCCTTCTCTTTACCAGCCATGTTCAATTTTCTAAGTGTTCAAAGTATTTAGTTGACTTGAGAGCCTTTAGGTTTGTATGATTTATTGTCTAACTGAAATTTAGCGGATTGCTTTTAGTGCTCATGAGGATGACTTTACACTTTTCATTATTTAGAGTTAACTGCCACTTTTCACACCATACAGATATCTTGGTTAAACCAGTTTGTAGTTGGTTTTAATCATTTCATGGTTTTACACGATGATAAATGACAACATCATCTGCAAACAATCTACGTGGGTTACTCAGACTATCTAATAAGTTGTTTATGTAGATCAAGGAACAACAGAGAGCCTACAACGCTTCCCTGGGAAACGCCAGATATTACGTCCTTATTTTGCTCGATGACTTACCATCAGTTACTACGAACGCTAACCTTTCTGACAGGAAATCAAGAAACCAGTCGAACAACTGAAGTGTTACTCCTCAGGCATGCAATTTGATTAAAATTCGATAGTGATTAGCTGTGTCAAATACCTTCTGGATATCTAAAAAATTGGAATCAATTTGACATCCCGTGTCGATAGCACGCATTACATCTACATCTACATCTATACTCCGCGAGCCACCTTACGGTGTGTGGCGGAGGGTACTTATTGTACCACTATCTGATCCCCCCTTCCCTGTTCCATTCACGAATTGTGCGTGGGAAGAACGACTGCTTGTAAGTCTCCGTATTTGCTCTAATTTCTCGGATCTTCTCGTTGTGATTATTACGCGAGATATATGTGGGCGGTAGTAATATGTTGCCCATCTCTTCCCGGAATGTGCTCTCTCGTAATTTCGATAATAAACCTCTCCGTATTGCGTAACGCCTTTCTTGAAGTGTCCGCCACTGGAGCTTGTTCAGCATCTCCGTAACGCTCTCGCGCTGACTAAATGTCCCCATGACGAATCGCGCTGCTTTTCGCTGGATCATGTCTATCTCTTCTATTAATCCAACCTGGTAAGGGTCCCATACTGATGAGCAATACTCAAGAATCGGACGAACAAGCGTTTTGTAAGCTACTTCTTTCGTCGATGAGTCACATTTTCTTAGAATTCTTCCTATGAATCTCAACCTGGCGCCTGCTTTTCCCACTATTTGTTTTATGTGATCATTCCACTTCAGATCTCTCCGGATACTAACTCCTAAGTATTTTACGGTCGTTACCGCTTCCAATGATTTACCACCTATGGCATAATCGTACTGGAATGGATTTCTGCCCCTATGTATGCGCATTATATTACATTTATCTACGTTTAGGGAAAGCTGCCAGCTGTCGCACCATGCATTAATCCTCTGCAGGTCCTCCTGGAGTACGTACGAGTCTTCTGATGTTGCTACTTTCTTGTAGACAACCGTGTCATCTGCAAATAGCCTCACGGAGCTACCGATGTTGTCAACTAAGTCATTTATGTATATTGTAAACAATAAAGGTCCTATCACGCTTCCCTGCGGTACTCCCGAAATTACCTCTACATCTGCAGATTTTGAACCGTTAAGAATGACATGTTGTGTTCTTTCTTCTAGGAAATCCTGAATCCAATCACAAACCTGGTCCGATATTCCGTAAGCTCGTATTTTTTTCACTAAACGTAAGTGCGGAACCGTATCAAATGCCTTCCTGAAGTCCAGGAATACGGCATCAATCTGCTCGCCAGTGTCTACGGCACTGTGAATTTCTTGGGCAAATAGGGCGAGCTGAGTTTCACATGATCTTTGTTTGCGGAATCCATGTTGGTTATGATGAAGGAGATTTGTAATATCTAAGAACGTCATAATACGAGAACACAAAACATGTTCCATTATTCTACAACAGATTGACGTAAGCGAAATAGGCCTATAATTATTCGCATCTGATTTATGACCCTTCTTGAAAATGGGAACGACCTGCGCTTTCTTCCAGTCGCTAGGTACTTTACGTTCTTCCAGCGATCTACGATAAATTGCTGATAGAAAGGGGACAAGTTCTTTAGCATAATCACTGTAGAATCTTAAGGGTATCTCGTCTGGTCCGGATGCTTTTCAGCTACTAAGTGATAGCAGTTGATTTTCAATTCCGATATCGTTTATTTCAATATTTTCCATTTTGGCGTCCGTGCGACGGCTGAAGTCAGGGACCGTGTTACGATTTTCCGCAGTGAAACAGTTTCGGAACACTGAATTCAGTATTTCTGCCTTTCTTCGGTCGTCCTCTGTTTCGGTGCCATCGTGGTCAACGAGTGACTGAATAGGGGATTTAGATCCGCTTACCGATTTTACATATGACCAAAACTTTTTAGGGTTCTTGTTTAGATTGTTTGCCAATGTTTTATGTTCGAATTCGTTGAATGCTTCTCTCATTGCTCTCTTTACGCTCTTTTTCGCTTCGTTCAGCTTTTCCTTATCAGCTATGATTCGACTACTCTTAAACCTATGATGAAGCTTTCTTTGTTTCCGTAGTACCTTTCGTACATGATTGTTATACCACGGTGGATCTTTCCCCTCGCTTTGGACCTTAGTCGGTACGAACTTATCTAAGGCGTACTGGACGATGTTTCTGAATTTTTTCCATTTTTGTTCCACGTCCTCTTCCTCAGAAATGAACGTTTGATGGTGGTCACTCAGATATTCTGCGATTTGTGCCCTATCACTCTTGTTAAGCAAATATATTTTCCTTCCTTTCTTGGCATTTCTTATTACACTTGTAGTCATTGATGCAACCACTGACTTATGATCACTGATACCCTCTTCTACATTCACGGAGTCGAAAAGTTCCGGTCTATTTGTTGCTATGAGGTCTAAAACGTTAGCTTCACGAGTTGGTTCTCTAACTATCTGCTCGAAGTAATTCTCGGACAAGGCAGTCAGGATAATGTCACAAGAGTCTCTGTCCCTGGCTCGAGTTCTGATTGTGTGACTATCCCATTCTATACCTGGTAGATTGAAGTCTCCCCCTATTACAATAGTATGATCACGAAACTTCTTCACGACGTTCTGCAGGTTCTCTCTGAGGCGCTCAACTACTACGGTTGCTGATGCAGGTGGTCTATAGAAGCATCCGACTATCATATCTGACCCACCTTTGATACTTAACTTAACCCAGATTATTTCACATTCTCATTCGCTAATAACTTCACTGGATATTATTGAATTCTTTACTGCTATAAATACTCCTCCACCATTGGCGTTTATCCTATCCTTGCGGTATATATTCCATTCTGTGTCTAGGATTTCGTTACTGTTCACTTCCGGTTTTAACCAACTTTCCGTTCCTAATACTATATGCGCACTATTTCCTTCAATAAGAGATACTAATTCAGGAACCTTGCCCTGGATACTCCTGCAGTTTACCAATATTACGTTAACTTTTCCTGTTTTTGGTCTCTGAGGACGGACGTTCTTTATCAACGATGATAATGTCCTCTCTGGTAAGCCGTCAGGTATTTTATCGTTTCGCCCAAGGGGGGGGGGGTCCCTCTAACCTAAAAAACCCCCGTGTGCACGCCACACGTACTCTGCTACCCTAGTAGCTGCTTCCGGTGTGTAGTGCACGCCTGACCTGTCTAGGGGGGCCCTACAGTTCTCCACCCAATAACGGAGGTCGATGAATTTGCAACCATTATAGTCGCAGAGTCGTCTGAGCCTCTGGTTTAGACCCTCCACACGGCTCCAAACCAGAGGACCGCGATCGACTCTGGGCACTATGCTGCAGATATTAAGCTCAGCTTGCACTCCGCGTGCGATGCTGGTTGTCTTCACCAAATCAGCCAGCCGCCGGAAGGAACCAAGGATGGCCTCAGAACCCAAGCGGCAGGCGTCATTCGTTCCGACATGTGCTACTATCTGCAGCCGGTCACACCCAGTGCGTTCAATAGCTGCCGGAAGGGCCTCCTCCACATTACGGACGAGACCCCCCGGCAAGCACACCGAGTGCACACTGGCATTCTTCCCCGACCTACCCGCTATTTTCCTAAGGGGCTCCATAACCCGCCTAACGTTGGAGCTCCCTATAACTAATAGGCCCGCCCTCTGTGACTGTCGGGACCTTGCCGGAGAATCGGCCACTGGCCCAACAGGCGAGGCATCCTGTGGTGGCTCGGAAACGATGTCATCACTACTAGGAAGCACCCCGTACCTGTTGGAAAGGGGTAAGGCAGCTGCCACGCGGCCAGATCCCACCTTCGCCTTTCGGCCAGGCACGCGCGAGCCCACCACTGTCCGCCATTCACCCTGGAGTGATGGCTGACCGGTAAGATGCTCACTGCCGGAAGACGCAGCGACATCAGGGGTTCCATGTGATTCCAAGGCCACCGAAGTAGGCATAGGTCTCACCACAGTTGCCCCAACGCCACTACGAGCCGACGCCTGCGCCTCGAGCTCGATGAGCCTAACAGACAAAGCCTCCACCTGCCCCCGAAGAGTGGCCAATTCTCCTTGCGTCCGCTCACAACAACCACAGTCCCTACACATGACTATGTTTACCCTACTCTATACGGTGACAAATTCCCAAGATAATCTTCTGATGAGCTACTCTGATAATCAAGAAACACTCACTGAAATACGAGACGCGAAAACTACGCTAGGTTTTCCCAGAAAAACTATTTAAAAGCTAAGCGCAGCAAATAAGCACAAAAACGCTTTATACAAACAGTACTCGCTGCTGCTGGTGCTCTCGCTCTGGATGTCACAAGACAACTGCTGATTCAAGTGACTAGTGGCTAACGGCCGCGAAACAAACAAAATACGGTTTTAGGGCGCTTTCTGTTCTAAACGATCAAGAAAACACTAAGAAATCTAACACGAAAACTACGTAAAGTTTTATCAAGAACTGTTAGTTACTATGCAGAGCAGATAAACACAAATAGAATCCCTTCCTTAGTGGAAGGTCGTAAACAAAATGCAAAATAAACGCTTTATACAAACAGTACTCGGTGCTGCTGGTGCTCTCGCTCTGGCTGTCACAAGACTTCGTCAGAATAAGGAGCTAGTTGTGTTTCTCAATGATGATATTTTCTAAATCCGTGTTGGCTGCCTGTTAATAAATCGTTTTCTTGGAGGTGATGCATAAAGTTCGAGGATAGTACGTGTTCCAAATTCCTACTTCAAATCGATGTTATTGATTTGGGTCTCTCATTCTGCGGATAACTTCTTCTTTCTTTCTTGGGTATTTGTGTGACTTCTACAACTTTCCAGTCATTAGATACGGATATTTCGACGAGCGAACGGTAGTGTATGATAGCTAATTATACACCTAATTTATCTGCGTAGATACAGATCTTTCGACGCGCGAGCGGTTGCCTATGGCAGATAATTATGTAGCTGTTGTATCAGCCTAGTGTGAGAGGAACGTGACCGCAATACAAACAGGACCGGAGGCCTTGCTTTTCTTAATTGATTTAAGCTGCTTCGTTACTCCAAGGATATCTACTTTTAAGTTACTCGTGTTTCCAGTTGTCCTTGATTTGAATTCTGGAATCTTTCCTTCGTCTTCTTTGGTGAAGGAATTTCAGGAAACTATTTTCAGTAACTCTGTTGTAGTTATACTGTCATCAGTAACGAAACTTATGTTATTGCACAGAAAAGGTATTGATTGCGTCTTGTCGCTGGTATACTTCACACATGACGAGAATCTCTTTCGGTTTTCTGCCAGACTTCAAGACAGAGTTCCGTTGTGATTATTATTGTGAGGGTCTCACATTGAAATTCGTGCTTGATTTTGAGCTTCTGTGAGAAATTTGGCATGCCTTTTTCGTTGCTTCTGCAACAATGCTCTGATCTGTTTTGTGTACCACAGGGGATTCGAATCGTCTCGTATTAATTTATTCCCTATATATTGCTCATTACCGTCGATTCTATTTCTTTGAAGGACATCTGGCATATACTCCCATAGATTGGAAGGAATAGAGACTATGACTAACGTAATACGAGAAATGATGCAGTAACTTACTCATCAGGTGACTCACCGAACTATTCCGTTCATCATGCCGACAGGAGCACTCTGCTTCCGAAACAACAACGTTCTCTTACTCAGTTCCCTGTAAGCGCATCGCATTCCTCACTAACTTCTTGCGGCAGAGAACTAGTCAGTTTGTGTTAAGTTTCTAATCAAGAGGCACGGAAATTCCCTTAAGTGATAGAGGATGCACTGCATTTTGCACTGTGCGTACAGTCCTCGCAAAGTCCTGCCTGAGCTGGAAATCCCACCTGGAATGCCGCGTCACCAGCGCAGGCGGCGTTTGGCCGGTGGAATCCGGCGAGGAGTCCGGCGCGGTTGCGCCCGCCTAGCCGCGCTCGCCGCAGCGCCGCCCGCGTACTTTGCGGTGCAGTGGTCCGCGGTCTGCGCACGGGACCGTAATTCACAAAGCCGCTCCCTGTCCGCCTCTGCACGCGGTGCAAAATAAGTGTCGCCTGCCTGGGCGACCGCCCGCCTCGCTGCAGGCATCGGTGTGTTGCATATGCAGGAGGCGTCGTCCAAATAAACCGCGCCGTATGAGCTACTGCGCACTAGCTTCCCTCGAGCGCATTCAAATATCATCACACTTACGTGATCACTTTAAATCGCTGCCCTGAATATAGCGTTGAGACTTCGTCCCGCTCCTTTACTCGTGAATACGTGCACTGTGTTAATACGAGAAGTATACTGCCCCTATCTATGGGTTCTATGCAGCCCACTGTGCCTCCAAAAATCAGGCGCTATATTTTTATATTCTCTCGCTCGATACACGTAAACTATTACTTCAACAAAAAAAATTAACTGGAGCTTTTTGTAGAAAATTTATTGTAGTTAAATTTCGTCCTGGGATATGATTTCGCTGAAGGCCACAGTTTTTGAGTTATTAAAGAAAAACGCGTTTGAAGGTAGGTTTTGTACGTTTTTCTTGAATTACTTGAGGACTAGAGAAATTTATCTCATTACAAAACGTAGCTGAATTACATTTCCTACAAATAAGTCCTGGACATTTTTCTTATAGGGCTAATAGTTTGTGTGTAGCAAGTGAGAGAATGTAAAAACCATAGGCGTGGTTTTTGAAGGCGTTGGGGGTTGCATAAAACCATAGGTAGAGGCAGTTGAGTCGCCCTCTCTAGAATTGCCCTCCGACACATCATAGATTCAATAAAAACAAATATGTGTTCATAGCATTTCTACAATATGTAGAAAAATCCTTTTCTCAATTGAGCCTCGCCAAGTCTATCGAGTGTTCTACAGATGAGTATCCCATCATTTCCAAGGCCCAAATAGAATGGTAGATCGCTGTGCATAGCAACTTACAACCTTCAGTGGTAGGCATTGCAAGATAAAATTACAAAGAATGGCGTTTCCTAAAAGACTGCATGCTCTAGAAACAACTAACTTCACTGCTTAACTGACATTAGCTGTTGCCAACACAAAAGTATTAATTAACAAGTTGTGAGCAAGTTCATCTTTTGTTTTATTGTCTGACCAGGGAGTGATCTGGACTCCAGTTAAAATTTATAAAATCAATTACTAGTTTAATTTCAAAAAAATGTTCAAATGGCTCTAAGTGCTATGGAACTTATCATCTGAGGTCGCCAGTCCCCTAGACTTAGAACTACTTAAACCAACTAACCTAAGGACATCACACACATCCATGCCCGAGCCAGGATTCGAACCTACAACCGCAACAGCAGCGTGTTTCCGGACTGAAGCGCCTAGAACCGCTTGACCACAGCGGCCGGCTAGTTTAATCTCAACAGTTTGTATAATAATACTGTACTACCCGAGTAACTGGAAGCTTACGCCTTATTCCCTGTGTTGTTGTATTTCATCGGATGACCTATATCAAGGCAAAGTTCTGGAATCGCAGATTTGCTCAGGTATTACAGACGTTTTTTGCGCTTATACATTTCATACATCGACCAGACCTTTAGGACAGTCGAGGCCAAGGGTATAATAGTCATGGCCAGCTGTCTCTCGTTTCCTGTGTTCCTTTAAAGTGATAAGTTGCTCACCAGTCGATACATCAGAATTATCAAAGAATTCACCCGAATACATTCCTGCAAGTAGCATGAGTAGCTAACTTATTACAAAGCAATACGTAACTGGCATTAAATGAACATTTCATTCCACGCAATGATCGTACTAGCTTCTAGCAAACTCCTGGTCTTGCTTCAGCTGTGTGTGTGTAAAAAAAAAAAAATAGAAAAAAAAGGCAACTAATACCTAAGTTACGTACAATGAGCATGCTTGGTGCAATCTTTCAACCTGATTTTTCAGTGTAGAAATATGAAATTGAGAGACAGAATAACCACGTCATATGCAACGTGAAGAACTGCCAGTTGTCTCTCTCTCTCTCTCTCTCTAGCGCGCGCGTTCTCTACTGTATAGTTTCATTGCTGACTTACTTGATGATCTGAAAATATCATGCAAGGAAGTATTCGACGTGTGCTACAAATTGCAGCTTTCAGAGCTCTGTATACTGACTGGGACGTCGATCCACCAAGACTGGTACCTCAGCTGAGGGCGGAAGACGTGCATACTTAGTTAAAGAGACACCAGAATTTTCAAGCAGTGGCAAGTTATCACGAATATACGATGCAAACTTTGATCAAGGAAAAACAATTGCATTTAAAGCATAAAAATGGCCACCATGACACGCACAGCATCTGTGCATTGAACACTTCGTAAAATAAATCACTATAAGTCCAAGATTTAAACGAAGGGAATACGATACGCATTAGGAATTATTAAAATGTTCACTAGAGGAACGTGTGATGAATTCAAATTTCCTAATGGTTTGATGAACTAGCGTAAACCCGATTCTGTACGATATTTCATACCTTACCGAGAAATGAACGAATCATTTTAACACAGGTAAGTCCTCGTTCGAGATCCGAAAATGCTGGAGATACAGTTATACCAAACTTTACAATAAGAACCTGAAATAGTTAGGCATTTCTAGTATGAGATCAGAGAATGAAGAACGGAAACAAACTTCAATTTTAATTAAAACACTGATGTGAAACACTAATGAACGGAAGCTCCTTTCGCAAGCCAAGTATCATAGCTGGATGAAACTTGGACAATAAATAGAAATAACTGCTACATTACAGTACAGAAGATAACGGAATGAAATACACATTAAGACGAACAGAAACGATACAGTTGTTCAAGGACAATTATTACTTGGAAGCCATTGCGATTCATGGTCGCTCATTGGCTATTACAAATGACGGGACATGGGTGTTTGCACAAATGGCTCTGGCCACTATGGGACTTAACTTCTGAGGTCATCAGTCCCCTGGAACTTAGAACTAGTTAAACCTAACTAAGGACATCACACACATCCATGCCCGAGGCAGGATTCGAACCTGCGACCGTAGGGGTGGCGCGGTTCCAGACTGTAGCGCCTAGAACCGCTCGGCCACTCTGACCGGCGGTGTTTGTTCACCCCGAATGGCAATGTATGCTCTGCAACGTGGTCCATTCTGGACTCAAGGTTGATATGGAGTTCGTGTCTTAGGACGTTCCATTCCCCCACCAGCGCATTTCAAAAATGGTTCAAATGGCTCTGAGCACTATGGGACTTAACTACTGTGGTCATTAGTCCCCTAGAACTCAGAACTACTTAAACCTAACTAACCTAAGGACATCACACACATAATTGCCCGAGGCGGGATTCGAACCTGCGACCGTAGCAGTCGCGCGGTTCCGGACAGCGCGCCTAGAACCGCTATACCACCGCGGCCGGCGCCAGCGCATTTGACAACTGCCGTAGGTAGTTGGAGCATGAGAAGGTCGAGGTGTGGGAGCACGTCTCCCCAACGCATCCCACACTTGCTTGATGGGATTTAAGTCGGGGAAACGTGCAGGACAGTCCATTCGCCGGAATATTCAATCGTTCCAAGAACTCCTCCATCTGCGCTGTTTCGATGCGGACGAGCATTGTCATTCATATAAATGAAGATTTTGCTTTTGTAAGTACTTGTGCCCTTTCATCATGGCAGACGAAAGAGACGATACGATTATTTATGATGAATTCGCGGAGCAAATGTTGGACGTTACCACCACATCGGGTACGTTTCATCATGATCCGGTTGACAGATTTTCCGGTCATATAAAGCAACACGAACTAATAAGCCTACGTATTTGCGAAACCAATAAAACAAAATGAAGAAATTGCCTTGTATGTTCCAGAAACAAAAGAAAAAAAGAACAACAAACTTAATGTGCAAGTCTTGTGCAGTTGCGTTACATCTTAAAGACTGCTTTGCTGCATATCATATGAAAGCGAAATACTGAATACCAAACACAATGCAAATAAACTGAGACACCCTGCTAAACCCGTAGGACAGGACAGGTTAAGTTGTGGAAAGGGGCCAAAATCAGCGGCTGTCAGTTACACTCGAACATACAAACTTTTATATGATCAAGCATTACAAGGGCCAAGAAAAATTTAAAAAAAACACACCGCTCTAGTTCTGGAACTTAATTAGCGGCTGAATGTGCCCTACAATATCATGCCTTATAGGCAATACCACTTTAATTTAAAAACGGCTGAAAGCCAATAACTTAAAGCTCAACTAAAATCAGAAATATAAAAGGCAAGCCTTATCTTAAAACAGTTCCTTAATTAGGCTAAAAGCACCAAGAATCTGACACTTTAAGTGCAAAAAATTTAAATTCAAAACTCGGCTGAAGGCCCAACACTTAAGACTCATTATTTTTAAAAATGCCAAAGGCTTTACGTAAAATAGTTCTTAAATGAGGCTGACGCCTTAAGGGCAAAACAACCTTAATCTAAAAATCGGCTAGAAGCCACACAAGTACAAACAACAAGAACAAACAAGAAAAAGCAGTACACCCAAGTTTGCTCAGAATTTCGGAGGGTCGGCCTGGAATTCAAACACTAACGCTCTTTTAGGTGAGATCATTGTCGATCCGAAAACCCAACTGACAGACAGTCAACGGACCCACCGACAAGATAACTTCTACTTCACCCGACCAGGGCACAACAGGGAGCTCAACGGAACAACGTAGAAGTTATTGGCGCCCCCAATCAATTATACAATGAGCTCTCAAACTACACGCCGTGCTGGACAGCGACAACATGATGACGAAAATACACTACCTGAATTTATGTCAAAGGCCAGGGCAGGTAACCGGAACGTTAACGGCCAAAAGGCAGAAGATTCCGCTGGTGCACTTCAATTCAAATAACCAAGTACGGTTAAACTCCACCAGAGGGTGGCTAAACTTTGCCACCTTGAAAACACACGTTGTTGCTCGCGGGAATATCCCAACAGCTGACAACGAGCTCTAAACGATACAATGTGAACATTCGTGACCTGCTGGTAGATAAAGTCAAAACTCAACTTTTATGTCCAGGGGATCAGTGAGCCACGAACTCCGTAGCAGTAGGAACACCACCACACACTCCGACACCGCACAGAGGCTGCCAGTGGGCCCGGCCAAACTACGCACCACGGAGACTTCCTCACTACTCCACGGCAACCGACCAACTGCTGAGGCCCGGAAAGGGTGAAAGGACCAAATATACGTCGGCCGATGAGACGACCAACCAACGATCGTTCCACTCCAATCTCCCTCCGTCGGACTGTTCATGTGTGTCGCCAGCAGTCAGCGAGCACTGACTGTCGGTGTCTTACCGGCGCTCCGTCCCCGACTTCACTTCTGCTGCGTCCCGACTGCACTGCTGGTCCATCTCCAGCTGAATTCCAGACACACGACGACATGGAAATACTATCGGTCGCTCCAGAGATGGTACGACAGTGCAATTATCGATATGCGCTGCTGCTGCCGCTCACAGGCAAGTAACGCAGGAAGTTTGATGCCAGTAAATGGAATAAGAAAACAAGGCGGCAGTACTATAATAGAAGATGGCAAACAATACATGGCATGAACACGAGCCGAGCACGGCTCATAAACAAATACATGAAACAAATATATTATGTATTTGTTTAGGTATGTACATCTTCGAAATTTCACGAAAGTAGGGGAACAAGGTTGAGAATTTACGAAAACTAACGATGAGATTAGTATAACGCAACAATTTATAATTTCGCGATAATGTCACGAACGGTCGACGACAAACCAAGTAATCCGAATTAGTGCTGCTTGGGCCAGGCGAATAAATTTGCACGAGTCGTGCGGACGGTACAGCGTTACGAACGATTTTCGGCGTTTGTAATGTCCAGGGAACCATCAATAATCGCGGTGACTTCAGTATAACTACTTCCTTAGAATAAAAGCACCATTTCTGATCGTTTCATTGGGTATTCCTTTCAGTTACCTTAGGCACTTTATTGTAGCAGTTCCTCCTATGTATACGCCAAGTTTAATGTAGTTTGGCAGTGACACTTCATGCGAAAGTTATATTCGTCCTTAATTTTTTCCATCAGCTTATGTGGCTCAGTCATAAGAACGGCTCTTCACGTCAACGAAGACCAACAGCCTCTAACTGGACTCCCTTTCTGCATTCAAGCGAAAATGTTGATAAAAGTCCACACGGAGCGTTCGTTCTTGATTTGGGGCTGCCGTAGCCCCTTCACATTCTCCCCCCTGACGTGTATAAGACAGTTAAGCTTCCGGAAGTCGATTTCTGGATATAAAAAATATTTTTGCAGAGTGTCTGCGAGTTAGCATGCACGACAGAAAAGTCAGTACTGTAACCTGCGATGGGTGCTACACAACTTTCAATCTCACTACCCATCGTGACAGCTGCTGACTTCAAAGGAGCTCTCCTGTACGTTTTACTAGACCAGTATTCCTCAGAGAGAGGAGATAGCGAATTAAGAGCGTGGCCCAATGTTAAGGGTTTTGTTCCTGGAATTCAACATTCAACCCACAATTGAGTATACGCTGTTTCTGAAACTCCGTGGCAGTTTGAAACACTGTGCTGGAGAGGGACTCAGCTCCGGACATCAGGCTTCGCTGGAATCCTACACCTGGCTTGACTTCGCAGGAACCAATCAAAACCCACCATCATAGTTTCACTTCTGTGGTACTTACGGCTCCGGTATCACTGCCCAACAACTTTTATAGATGGGAAAGTTTTTCCACATCCTTTGCGTTTTGATAAATTTGGGTCATTCTTTGTCTGTCCTACAATTATCGGTGACATTTGCACATACCGTCGTTGTAGAAACAACACCGCTTGCCTGGATTTTACGATTTTCCGTATTTCGGCTATTTGTCATACTTTACTCGGTGCTTGTGGTCTTGGCGCAGGAATAACAGTTTCCGACTATGCGCCAGTCTGCAACTCCTCAAGACCCGGGCTCAATACTACAAGCTCAATAGTACAAGCAAGCGGCCACAAAAGAACTTCAATGGGGCATCAGTATCTCGCTGCAAGAAAACGCAAGCTCTGTTTACAAACTGCAGATTCACTCATACCTACCACTCACCTGCCAGAATAGCACGCGCGATAGACTACTATACAGCCACCCCTTCATAGTAATCTTTACTTCCAGCTGTCCAATGGCATCCCGAAATTTGACCTCCGTAGTCACCAACAGCAGACTTGAGCTCTACGAAAACTACGATTCGGTAGTTTAGCACAGTCCATAAATGACGCAGTAAATGGATCACTGTAGTGTTGCTGAACTTGGTATGAAAAGAAAAATTAAAGTATGAGAGAGAACACTGGAGCCGAAGATTTCTATTTGTTTTTACCATGTTTTACAAATAATTTGAACCACACAGCGTTCAGCGTTAATATGTTGTGTATTTTATATCCTTATAATATACGATTTATACTTTATAAGCAACAAGAATTAGATTATGGCTTAGCTTTTGCGATCTTATGTATCCAAAGCAATTACTTTTAATGCAAGTACAGTTTACATGCACAAACATGAAAAAATAATAAATGTGATTGTTATTTTGCACTCAACAGAACGCTCTTCATCATGACTAAATGCTAGAATTTCTTTTGTTAGTGGTAAGCTCGAAAGTTGATCACCAATAACAGAAACATGTTTTATGCAAGTTCGATGAAGTATCGAAATTGTGTCTGATGCGTCTTTGTTTTGCAATTATGTAAACCGTACTCTTCTTTTGAGGAAACTGTGTTTTCCAGCTCTATATAAAAACCATTTTTTTAATTTTCTCTACAACTTCCCTCGGTTTCACATTGCATATTAACAATTTTCGAACATAGCCTGAGTTAAAGACTGAAAATGTCAATTTCACTAAAATACCGTTTATTTTTAAGTAACGGACAGGAGGATAGCTACGTAGAACAGAAATGTTTCGTAGGTTACGCTTGCGCTTTATAAATCCTCACTCAGTTTCTAGACGGTAAGCCGCTTCCGGTTTCTACTGGAAACTAGTAAGGCTCTCATCGTGTTCGTGAACAAAGCAACCGTAATGAGGTAGCTCCCGATAAATGTGCGACACAATTAACGTACAAGTAATGCGGTTGTGATCTTAATTGACCAAGGCTACTAGGAAACCTACCGTTATCTACGCTTACTTGATATAATCTACTGTAGCCTATGGCAGTTTTGCAACTCTGCCTGACAACGAAAATGCGGAGGTATTCAGGGGAGACAATTCACAGAATCTAGCAGGTAGCTACCCTGAGGAAGAAAACAGCGAAGGTGATCAAAACGTCGATGGTTTCATTGTCTTAGTGGCTCATAATTGCGCATCCAAACACTTGAAGTGACTTTACACAAATTTTGAAAGTCCTTATAGAAAAAAAGGAAATTAAAAGGACATCACATAAGCCAAACACGTGTAAAGTAGTAGGTAAATCAGCGTAACTCATAAAGAATTTAATAATGTGCAAATGAATCGTAGGAAGATTCGTGAGGCTGCTCGCAGACTAAGTTAATATATGTAGAGAGGTGACAAAGATAGACTGTAACGGATCATCTCAATCACTGTCAAAAGCAAATCTTTACTTTTATACGTTACTTACTAGTGAGCAGTGACTGCTTCCTTTAGAGAGGCCGTCCATTCACTTCAATCGAAATATTTGCTAAAGAACATTTTTCCAACACAGAAGAGGTATCTAGCAACGATAATCACAATAGCAATCTGCTGCTTCATCTTCGCACATCTCAGCATTTACAAGGCAAATGGGTATGAGTCAAATATGTGGTGCTGTTTCTTCCGCGACGACATGTTCATATGCAACGAGTGAACACTCCGTATTATACAGGATAGACCATAGTTGTGGAACTATACTTCTTAACCTAAAACATGTCGATAAACAGAAATTTAAAGCCAAGTAGTTGCAGATAAGTAAAGGGTAAGACCTACTACTATATGTTACCAAGAGGCAGCCAGTCTCGAAGCCGCCATTTGGGAACCGTAATTTTCAAATACAAAGGGATGCATTTGACATATAGAAAGTACAAGGTGATTCCTTGACGATGTCACAAACTTTCAGGGATGTTGGAAAAGCGTAAATGCATGCATTTGATGTCAGGAAACACAGAGTCGATAGTTGTAAGCTACAGTCGTTGTGATAGCTCTGACAATGGTCCTCTTCTAAAGAGAGTTCTTTGTTATCCATACTTCGGAAACAGGGAGCGTGGAACAAAACAAAAAAATCTGTCTGGTAAACCTGGGCTCTAAAGTGCGTAAGTTATGAACCATGAGCATTTGTTCATCGTTGATAACGCGAATGCCTGTCGAATGATACTTTTTCTTGTTTTGGTCCACACCACCTGCTCCAAAAATACAGAAACAAAGGACTTACAGCAGAAGAGGCCGCCCGTCAGACGTGTAATGATTTTAGACTATAGCTTGTGAATCGGTCGTTCCCGGACCCGAATTCCATGCGCAAAATTGATGCATTTACCTTCTCCATCATCCTTGAAGGTTTGTACCACAGAGGCACACTGTACAGAGAATTACTTTTAAAAGTCAATGGAACCTTTCATGTATGCAGAGCTTTATTCATTCTAGAATAATGTCGTTCAGAAAAGGCGGATTGCTGCTGATGGTATGAAGGCTAACCATCTGCTCCGTGTGTTGTCCAGCACGTTATGAAGTTGTTAATATCCGCACCACACTTCTCTCATGGACATTAACCAACGATGTACCGGAATGTGCACTCAAGCATCAACAATCTGTTCCCTGAGGTAGTGTTGTACTACCAACCCTAGCTTCCTATTAGATGAGGTGATGTTTTCCCTGGACTCTCATCACAGCAGTTCATGATACTTCATCCGTAGCCGTTTTTGGGCATCCACCTTTCGATTTGTTTACAATAGAGCCAGCTTCACGGAATTTTGTGGTAAGTTTTATCACCGTACGGTAGGTTATGGTTGATCTATCTGGACGATGTTGATTGAAATTCTCTGCTATAAAACCGGTGCTCCTTTCCTGGTGTGTGGACGATCTCATTGTGTTTGGCAGTAACGTCAGAATGGGTTGCTCAGGAGAGATGGGTGACTTCAAAATTGGGCTAGTCATTGGATGTCATCTGAGCAACAAATACATCAGGGATACCGACTGTTGGTGATGAGAGGTGAACACGAAGGAACAACCACAACTAAACCCATACAAGGCAGACATCGTATGCTGTCGTGTCGAGCTTTGTGGACGGTGGTTTAAAAATCCCATGTATCCTGCGGATACATGGGATTGCTACCAGCAACCCAGCTAACACAATGACTGCATGTAGGGAGTTGAAAGGAAGTGGGTACAGTCGTCGAGCAGCTCATGAAGCACATGCTTCTTTCAACGTTAAGAGACGCTTGGGATGTCACTGGATACTGGATGACTGGAAACGAGTGATTTTAGGTGATGAATCACACTATACCCTGTGACAATCCGGTGGACGCGTTTGGGTGTAGGGTATGCCTGGAAAAAGATACCTGCCATCATGTGAGATCAACAGTGAAGTATGGAGGAGGTGGTTTTTGTGGTTAGGACGTGGTTTCCTTACGCTTAAAGAAACCGTAAATGCGGAAGAAAATGAACACATTTTACTGCAACGTGTAGTGCTCGCAGTAGAGGAACAGTTCAGAGACGATGATTGTATCAGCATGGCAATGTGTCCTGTTGTAAAGCAGTTTCAATGAGGCAATGAGTTGTGGACAATAACATTCTTGAAATGGGCTGTTCTGTTCTGTCTAGACCAGAACATATGGATTTCCTTTGAGATGAGTTAGAACGTCGAATTCGTTCAAGACTCCAATGTACAACATTATCACCTTCTCTGGTTTGACCATAACCCAGTGGAGTACCTTTGAGATGAGTTTGAACGTCGAATTCGTTGAAGACTTCAATGTACAACATTATCATTTTCTGTGGTTTCGCTTTTTGATGGAGACTGGGGTGACATTCCTCCACAGACAAACACGTCTTTGAAAGTGTCCTTGACAATGTTCAAGTCGTCATATCGGGAAGGGGTGGACACAGCCTATATTAACATCCACTAATGGGTGCCCGGATCACCATATGATTCATTACTGATCAAATTACGCAGTTGCAGCTCTTAGGCCGTCGCACGCACGTCTTTCTCCCACACCACAACCATCAGACTGAAGCTGATCCTACATGTCAGAGTATTGTGTAGTCATTGTTCTCCATCCAACCACAGACCAGAAAATGCGACGCTATATGCAATAGGGGCACGCTCTAGACAGCGGATAATGCAATATCCCTTGGCCCGTGCTACCGGGTAAGAGTCGTAAATCGAGCACATGTTCTCCATCCAACCGCATACCAGAAACTGCGACGCTTCTAAATAGGGACATGCTCCGGACGGCGCATAGTATAATTCGTAAATCGATCATCTGTTTTCCATCCAACCACAACCCAGAAGATGCGACGCTTGTGAATAGGGATATGCTCCGAACGGCGCATAGTACAATTCGTAAATCGATTAGCTTTTTAGATCAGTTTGACTACGTTGCCGGTGTTACAGGTTTAAAGTTAATATATATTGCAAGGTGTTTCGCGCGCGAAATATTTATTCCTTCGCGTTGCTCCTTGCCGAGCGAATAAATGTAAGAAAATCGGCATGTGACTGTACCTTGTTACGAGACTAGATAACGAAAGGACCTGTATGAACGGTGTGCAATGAAACAGATATTGTTAGCCGCCATATTGTATAACTTGTGTTTTTTGAGATTCACAAGCGATATTTAATGTTAATGTGGAGTTTAGTAACGGTCATAATACAGTCTGTTGCATTTCAAAGGTAATTGTGCATATTTAACTGTTATGTACTACAAGCTTGTATAGGATTTCTAACATTTGGTGGTCGATGTTTGCTGTAGAACCTGCTTCAATAACACGCTCAAAAGCATAGAGAAACTTTCCTTTGCTAAAAAGAACTCACCTAACTCGTAGACAATCATTGAATGACCAAATGCGAATGGCAGTGTTCCAATTTGAGAAAATCATATAGATTTTTGTTTCTCTTACATTTCAAGAATTTTACAGGCAACCGTCGTAGTCCACAGATGCTTCTTCTACACCACGAGAGTAACTTGTCTACGTGTACCAAATTACGTGTGCTGTGGGAGAAGTCGACGCCGTTCGAGATATTGTCCTTCACAGACATACAAACACAGACACTACGTACACCAATTCAATAACAACGAGTTCAATATTACAAGCTTGAAACATATATTTCTTCTTTTAAGCAGTAATATTATAATAAATACCTCTCGTATTAATATGATTACTCTGCAATTCATAATAATTAAGTGCCAGGCAGAGAGTTCACAGCACCACCTTTAAGGTACTTCTCTACCTATCGTTCCACTCACGAACAGCCCGCAGGGAAAACGAACGCTTAAATCATTCCGTGCGAGCTCTGATTTCTCTTATTTTAATATGACGATCATGTCTGCCTATTCAGATGGCCGCCAGCAAAATATTTTTACACTCAGACGAGAACATTGGCGATTGAAATTTCATGAGAAAGTCCTGCATTAGCGAAAAACTCCTTTTTTTTATGACTCCCACCTCAATTCGCATATCATATCCGTGTCATTCTCCCCTACTTTGCGAGAGTGCAAAACGAGTTTTCGTTCTTTGAACACATTCGATGTCCTCCGCCAATTATATCCAATACAGGAGCCACACCGCACGGCTATATACCAGAAGAAGATGTACAAGTGCAGTTTCTTTAGAAGACGTAACGTATTTTCTCAGTATCCTGCCAACAAATGGCAGTCTATGGTTTGCTTGTAATTAATTTAATTTGCAGGCTTCAGATTTGTGTGATGTATGATGTAACCGAAATCTGGGGTGTTTTTTTTTTTTTTTTTTTTGCACTCATGTGGATGAATTCTGACTTTTCATTAAGTAGAGTCAACTGCCACAATTCACGCAATACTGGTATCTGTTCTAAATCATTTTTCAATTGATTTTTATCATTTGATGACTTAACAAGACGGTAAATTACAGCCACGTTTGCATACAATCTAAGAGGTCTGCTCAAATCGTCTATGTCGTTTATCTAGATTAATAACAATAGAGGGACTATAACAGTTCCTTGGAAACGGCATATATTACTTATATTTTAGTCGATGGCTTTTCGTCAGTTAGAGTGAACTGGGAACTTTTTGACAGAATCTAACGACACCAATCGCACAACTGAATCAATATTCCATAGGCAATCAATTTGAAGTATATTGTGAGGAACGATGTCAAAAGCCTTCTGGAAATCTAAAAATATGGAATCAATTTGACGTCCCTTGTCGATAGCACCCTTACTTCGTGAGAATAAAGAGCTTGTTGCGTTTCAAACCAACGATGGTTTGTTAATCCATGTTGGCTGTTTGTCCATAAACCATTTTCCTCCAGGTGATTCGTAATGTCCGAGGGCGGTATACATTCCAGAATCCCACTGTGGATCGTCGTCAGTGATACGGGTCTCTAATTCAGCGAATTACTGCCATTTGGTTTTTTGGTATTCGGGCACGGATTTCCTACAAGCGAGCGGTTGTATATGACTGCTAAGTATGGTGCTATTGTATCTATATACTCTGAAAGGAACCTGAATGGTGTATAATCTGGACCGAAAGCCTTGTCTGCTTTCGACACAGATATAAGTTATTCTTGTTGGTAGTTGTTCTTGATTCGGATTCTCGAATATGTACTTCATCTTCTGTCATGAAGGAATTCCGGAAAACAGCGTTTAACACTGCTTTTGTGGCACTATGATCAATAACCTCACTACTGTTACGGCGCATTAGGGGTACTGAATGCGTCTTGCAAATGGTGTACTTTACATACGACCAAAATGTCTTTGGGCATTCTGATAGATTTCGAGACGTATCTCAGCACAGGGTCAACTAGAAAAAATACTAGAGTATCGCTAATTGACTCTGAATTTCTCTTTATCCACATGTGTTGCTTTTGGAAGACAAGCTCCACACCTAAGGATCGCCCTGTGTTGCGGGAATTGTAGCGCAGAACACTTTTTGGTCGTCGGAGACAGAGTGTGATGGAAGCGACGTACGGAGCGCGATTCGCGCACTCCGGGACGCCTCGCCCGGAAAAGTGGGCGAATGTCAGGGTGAGGCGACACGGCGCGTGGCGCCGGCGAACAAGCGCACTGGCGCCGGTGAATCAGCGCGCGACAAGCAGGTGTCAGCGGCAGCGCTCGTTACGGCCTAATGCGACCGCCTGATGGCGCGCACCAGTCATTACGTGACGTCGCCGCCAGGAGTCGTCGTCGCCGCCGCCAGCCCGGGCCCCCGCCTCGAGCCCCCGACTCGCGCTCCCTGCTCCCTCCGCCGCTCCTCGTCGTCTCGCGTATTCCTCCTTATCCTCCGGCAACCCTCACAGCGCGCGAGTGTTGCAGACTTTCGCAGCTGCCGCGGGGCGCGGCGTGTTGCCGTTATTAACTGCAGCGGGACTCGCCCGGTTCGTTAAGTGGCGCCGCACTTTGTCTCGCGTCCCCTACTCTGGCCCTACGCCACCACTACCACCACCACCGCCACCACCGCCACCGCCACCGCCACCGCTAGCAACGCCCGTTCTGTTTCTTCTCCGCAAGAAGGAAGCTCCCCTCAGCGACTGTAACTCTGGCGCTATGCTCACCTGCCTCGCGATTTGCATCGGCCTGGCTAATGTCGCGTTACTCCTGGTGGATGTGACTAAAATAATGTGAACTGCTTCACGTGTTCCTTAAATTTCTTTCCTCTTACCGAGATATTCGTAAAGAAAGATTGCGCAACTTCTCACAGACTTTTCTTTGGTAAATTATTTATCGTTCTGTTTTTCATTTCTTTCTTTCTTCTTTTTTTTTTCAAGGGCACCGTATCTGTTCGCCCAGTTGTTGAGATCCCTTTTTCTCAGGAATGAGTAGATGTATCAAGTTGAAATTTATGTCATATACTAACACCTACTGCGGTGAGTGACAAATTTAGGTTTCTAAGTCAATGCAATCGAAACGTACCGACATTCATGTCACATATTCGCAAAGACTGTAAGATAAATCGCGTTGGTCTAAAGTCCTGAAATTTGACGAGAAGCTAGGTTCTATAGTACAATTAAAAAAATATATATATATTATTCCGTTTTTGGCCATTTGTGACCCATCTGTCTCTCTGTCCACCTGTTGAGACACTTTTTTTTCCGGGAAGGCTAGAGGTATCAAGTTGAAATTTATGTCAGATACTAAGGTTTACGGTCCCTTGTCAGAGTATGAATTTTAAACTTCTAAGTCACCGCATCAAAAGATACTGTCTTCTGTAAAAACGCGTTTTTCTAAACAACGGATAGAAGTACCACCTTGAAATTTATGTCAAATACTACAGTCTGCAGTCACTTGGCTGTGGAATTAGTTTAAACTTTTACGTCAATGGAATCAAAAGATACGGTCCTGTATGTGAAATATTTTATTATTCGCAGATTCACTCATCAGAATCTGTGGATAAACTGTCTGGGTACACGTAGTGCCTGGAAACTGGTAGGTCACGGGATCGAATTTCAATCGGATGGCACATTTTTCAGTCTCCAGCTCTCAATGACGGAGTCGCCACAAACAACACGTGGCTCGGATTCCACGTTCAGTTGTATGTTCCGTTTCCTGCACGATGCCACTGAATCACACGAAAATATTATTATTATCTATATGCATAAATAAGTTTGTACGGAATCCTCAGAAAGAGAGTCCAACTAGTACTTGTCCGGTTCTATTGATTAATGCTGTCTATGTTACGTGACATATATAAATGCGTATAGAATATTACACATGTTTAGTTTGTGTTGTATCGGTAGTGTGCCCTAAAATATCAAAATGAACGTAAAATTGGAGGAACTGGGAACGCAGAAGGTTGAAGAACAGTTGAGGAAATAGGTAGGACTGATGTCAGCTGTTGGCCTGGTTGGTGAAAGCATACGATGTTAATAATCAGTTATCGTTGTCAAAAGATGTGTACAATCAGTGCCACCTGTTGGAGATAGGATTGAAAAAATTTGAGGTAACAGCTACAGAGTGTAACTGTGGTGTGCTACAATTATCCAGAAAGAAAAATTTACAGTTTTCAAATTCTTTTCTGTAAATAGTAGTTGTTGTTATGGTCTTCCAAGGAAGGATAATTAAAGTCTGTCAGGTCGATGGCGTGGTCATTGAAGACGGAGCACAAGCGAACATTACGAAGAAAGAGTGACATTTAAGCAGTCATCTGGAGCGATCTGGGAACTCACGGGAACCAAAATCTGGAAGGCCGCATGGGGATTTGAACCGTCGTGCTGCCAAATGTGAGTGCAGTATGCCAGCCACTACGCAACCTCGCTCGGATTTTTGTGATCTTCTGTCCGAAGGACGGATTGATTCAGCTCTCCATGACGCTTCATACTCCTCATCTCAGAATATCTAGTACAGTCCACATCCTTTCCAACCTGTCTACTGAATTCATCCCTTGGTTTCCCAGCCCTCTACAAAATTTTACCTCTATACGCCCCTCCATTACCACGGTGACGATTCTTTCGTTCCTCAAGATGTGTCCTGTCAATCGATTTCTTCTGTTACAAGTTATCCAATAAATTATTCCTTTCCCCAATTCGATTCAGTTCATTCTCATCAGTTATACGACCTACCAATCTAATCTTCGGCATTCCTCTCTAACGCCACATTCCACAAGCCAGTGTTCTCTTCCACTTATTGTAAGTCACTCCAGACAAATACTTATAGAAAAGACTTGCTAAAAACTTTATATTCCATCATAAAAACTTTATTATTCTCTGAATGATTTTCGTGCCGTATCTAGTTTGCATTTTATGCCCTCTCTACTTCATCGATCATCAGTTATTTTGCTCCCAAACTTCTTAATATAAATCCTTTATCATCACCTGATTTAATTCGACTACATTACATTATTCTGTAATGGTTCACTACGTCATATTTATTGTATTTAATAACCATTTTGAACATTTAATTGAATGTAAACTGAGTGTGCCATCCTACATGAAATAAACCATTGTCTGCGAGCATTTCACCATAAAATGTTCTGTATACACTGAATTTCCATGAGCAAATACGAGAGCTGTTTGGAAAGTAAGGTCCGACCGGTCCTGAAATGAGAACCACCGTGAAAATCAAAAATTATTTTATTCACAACTGTTAGCCACACCTTCCAGGTAACTCTCTAAATAGTCACCGCTCCCACTTAAGCACTTGTCGTGGCGTTGTACGAACTTTCCAATGCCCTCGTCACAGAAAGAAGGCGCCTCTGCTTTCCGCCAGTTCTCTATGCTCGTCTGTTTTTCATTGTTTGTGTCACAATGTTGTCTTCGCGGCCAGAAGTTCATGTGAGCAGAGATGAACAACTGAGGGAGCCAATCAAGAGCTGTATAGTGGGTGATCAAACACTCACCATCGGAAACGCTGCAGGAGCGCCTTCATTGCCCCTGCAGAATGCGGCTGAAAATTGTCTTGAAAAAAGAAACGCATGAGATTTATGTTGTGTGGGCTGCATAGCTCTGAGCGAAAATTCTCAGCAGACCCACCTACTTGGCGGGAGACACTGTTGTTTTAAATGATAACAAATCCAAGACCCTACGCTGCCGACATTCGTTGATATACATCAGCGGGGATAGTTGAAAATATGTGCCCCGACCGGGATCTCCTGCTTGCATGGCAGACGCTCCATCCATCTGACCCACCGAGGGCACAGAGGATAGGGCGACTGCAGGGACTTATCCCTTGCACACAGCCCGTGAGCCCACGTTCCCAATTTAATATCCACGCACTACATTCGTAATTCCCCTGACCAGTACACTCATTACTCGCTGCAGGCAATCTTACCGAGTCCCATTAGAGCTTGGGCAATACCTGTGCATTCGGCCATTGACGTTCTTCTTCAGTGCGGATGCACACTTATTGCCCGAGCTCTTAAGGGACTCGATAAGATTGTCTGCCGTGAGTAATGTGTGTAGTGGACAGGGGCACTAAGAATGTAGTGTGTGGACATTAAGTTGGGAATGTGGGCCTCACGGGGTGCGTGCTGGACAGGTCCCTGCAGTCGCAGTATTCTATGTCCTCTCTATGGCTCAGCAAGTTGGAGCGTCTCCCATGTAAGGAGGGGATTCCAGGTTCGAGTCCCGGTCGGGGCATATATTTTCAACTGTTACCGTTGATGTATATCAACGCCTGTCGGCAGAGTAGGGTCTTGATTTAATTATCATTTCATTCTAGATCGCTGCATGGTCACCGGTGGTATCTGTTCTTTCGGACATGCCTCTGCGTCGTGCTATCGTCGCCGTTGGCGGCGCAGTGTTCCTGTGTACAATTAATTGAGAACAATAGAGATTGACTTGGCTGACCAATTCAATAAGCAGTAACTAATGAGTGATCCCAATGTATTTCGTGGACTAAGAATGCATTTTCGCGGGATTAGCCGAGCGGTCAAAGCACTGCAGCCATGGACTGTGAGGCTGGTTCCGGCGGAGGTTCGAGTCCTCCCTCGGGCATGAGTGTTTGTGTTTGTCCTTAGGATAATTTAGGTTAAGTAGTGTGTAAGCTTAGGGACTAATGACCTTAGCAGTTAAGTCCCATAAGATTTCACACACATTTGAACATTTTTTAAGAATGCATTTCACGTGTGATGTTTCTGCTGTGTTTGGAGGCAGTACATGGTTGACCTTGGCTGTAGTATGGGTACTCATGCTGGCTACGGTCGCCTTGAAGCTTTCATTATGCAAACATCTTGGCTTGGAAGACATGGAGTACAGCTGAGAGTACAGGTCTACTTGTGGAGGTTCCCTACGGTACTTTGGTGCCAGACAAGCCGTTTACTTTGTCTAGTAGAAGAAAGAAGAAGCTAAATGCTGACGAGTATCTATTTATATGGGCCAAAGTTTGTTTTAGGAATTTCTACGTGATCACTTTGCTCTCTGAACTGAAGAGTGCAACGTGAAGCGATCGACAGGCATATTAAATACACTGCCCAACGCATCCGTGCAAAGGTCCATCGGATTTTCACAGTGGTTTCTGTTTCTAATTGGACCTTATTTTCCGAATACGCATCGTATATTACGGCTATCCATCAGCCATTTACCTTCATCGATCATGTTTCTGGTGAGTTATGTAATATTCGTGAGAAATTAGTCGCCATATAGGATATAGTTTCAGAGATTGCTGCACTACTCACCGTCTTCGTACGCCACGGGGTAGGTGTAGCTTACTTGGATATATCTTTGGCAACAAGAAATCTAAACAGTCGAAGGGAAGTTAAACTAAACTCAGTTACTTTTGCGTTGAGATTGTAACCATGAATTCATATTTTTAACCAATATACAGATAGACTTCCTTTTCATATATAATGCAACGTAACATTTTAGAAGCATTGGCACTGGCGGAGCTAATTGAACAGTTGTTAAAGATGGCAGTCAACAGGCGTCAAAAACTGCGAGTACGTTAAAGATCATATTTTTTTAGTCCTCAATAAACTCTTTTGCGGCGTGTTGTATATCATTTCCACTAACTGGAACTTCAGAATTATGATAACTGTGCACGTGTGAGAGTTATGAGTGTAGATGTTTGCATGCATGTTTTGAATGCAGTTAAATAAGAGAATTAAAGATAAATTGCAAGAGAAGAGTAGAACGGAAGTGAGATACAGCAGTTGTAAATGGCGCTGAAATACAGATTTGTCTTTCATTTCACCGTTACCGTAGGACATTAAAAAATAACCAAACGTCGTGTAGCTGCGGCGTCTTGCCGGGAAGATCGGTCGTCAGGTGCAAGTCATTTATTTGATTCGACTTCTGCGAATTGTGTATCGATGACGATTAGATAATGATGAAGAAAACACAATACTCAATCCTGGAGATTAGAAATTCTCCGACCCTGCCAGGAATCGAACTCGGGTCTTCAATGGTTTTCTGAAGCGCTGACCACTTTTTGTTTAGATCGAAAAATGCAGTCTGATTTTCAGAATCCTATCACATACACCGAATGAAACAAAGCGATGAGAACAAACGAACACAGATCTCTGATTTTGGAGTTTAATATCCTGACAGCTGTTTTTGTGAATTTGTTAAATGAACGTTCCTGATGCGCAAAGGGAAAGGAGGGGAAAAGTGGGCGGGGGTTTCAATCCGAGGGCTGGCCACCATGGCCTGTTCCCTTCCCCAGGAATCAAGGAAACTGTAGGAAACGCAGAGTAGAGATGCAAGGAACACCAATGATGTCTTAAATTTATTTAATCTTTTTCTTTAATACGAGGGAGCACAGCAGGAAACCGACGTCAGGAGGAGAGCGAGCGATAAGTCGCCACACTCGGTAGGGCTATCGATTCAAAGCTTTTCGGGATTAAGCACTCCAATGACCAGAGAATAACCGGTACTAATAGTGGAAAATAGGTTGATCAGAGTCTCAGTACAGTAGCACCCCAGCCCTGTGTTGTATTAAGACAGACACTACAAAAAAAAATTGGAGAAAAATTGTCTGTATTTGGGATTGCAGATAATTCCACATTGTCGTTAATTGTGAAAAACCAAATATCAAGGACATTATCCTCGCCATCGCCCAAGAGGTAGTGAACTGCTTGTCCGCAAATCCACTTTGGCGAGTTTGTCTTCGTTTGTGGCAAGTACCCCGTGTCCGGAAAGAGGAGCAGGAGAGGAGGTATCTGATGAGAAGTCGGACGGGTAATTAAGCCCAGCATCTGTTGCGCGAAGAACCAGACACCGATCCGCACACCAGACGATGCTCGTCCCTGTCCAGGACGTCACAGACGACACACAACTTGGTGTCTGCAATCTGAATCCCGTGAAGGCGTGAGCGGCATACTTGATACCCACTGACCGTAAGACATAATGCAGACTTGACATCAGTGGCAAGATAAGGAGCATACACCGATCGCCAGACGCTCCAGTCGTCGAGGGGATGCTATCCCTCAACCACATACGGTGACCTGTTTTGCGGAAGGAAGCCGTAGATCATATTCGTGGATATCAAGCACATTGGAAGTATCGCAGTACGGACATAGCCCGGTTTGAGTAAAAAGTCTCGGAAGAAAAGAAGGGTGGAGGGACGTCCGAAAGCTGGATAGGAGATGAGAGAGAGCGTGGTGGAAGGGCCTCCGGCAACAGGCTGGTAAGGCGCGTGAGACAATGGCGTCACAGCACTATTTGCGAGCTGACGGAAAGGGCTATCGCTCAGGGACAGGACACAGGTCTAAACCAGTCCTGCACCGCGGGAGGGTGAGGTTCTCATACTGTACCTTCAACAGCAGTGGCTGCTATCAAACGGCGCACCATGAGCGATAGCGTGGGGAGTGTTTGTGCCACGTCGGGGGTATGTGACGCCAAACACACATTTACATATTGTGTTCGTAAACAATAACTTAGGAGCCCAGCTAATATCTTGGACAAAAGGGACCGGCAGTTAACGGGGATCGTGCGCCGCAAATCACTTGCGAAATTGAATTCTAGGCATTGGATATTAGCCACACAGAAAGGAGCTGCTCAATCCGCAGGAAGCCCAGCACCTACAGCAACAGCGCTCGATTTGGGGACGTTAAGGCAACTATCAGAAGGTTCACTGTATATGGTAACCCATGGCAATGACTCCCCAAACTCAGCACCACTGCGAAGAACGAGGACGAGATCGTCCACATAAGCAGGGCAGCTGAATACATGGCCGCTGAGAGACATCCAAGGCAGGCGCTGGCGGTGGCCACAGAGCAAAAGCTCCATAGTGAAAGCATACAACAGAGCAGAGAGCAGGTAGCCTTGACGCACCGAACGGCGGATCAAGATGGGAGGAGAGAGACGGCCATTGGCACTGCGAAGGTGACGCTTTACGACGTCGGCGGTATCCCATATGGCGGAGCACCCCATCCAGGTAGTCGTGATCGACCCAATCGAGAACCTCTCTGGTCAAAAGCGGCCAAAAACCGCGCACGCAACGAGCGCGAGCAAAAGTGATTATTTGTCGACAGCGGAAGAGGCCAAGTTTGATCAGGGTAAACCATGTACCAGGCTTTCCGTTTAAGCCATGTGCCCAAAGCAGAATAAAGATATTCGTGCCGCTGTTGGTGTCGCATCGCCGTGACGTACCCCGAGTCTTGTGTGTGGGGATGATGAGACCGTCGAGGAAATCGTCTGGGAACTGCACGATAGGCGACATACGGCCTCGACAAATTTCCGTTCCACCGGCATCAGTAGGCGGTGAAATCTCGGATAAAACTCTAATTCGAGGCCTTCAGGGCTGGGCGATTTGTTCGTTGAATCCACCTGGATAGCATTACGTGACGTCGGCAAGCAGACCGATCGTTGCATCCCCAGGAACCGAACGAAAGAAGGGTTGGGAGACCGCCGCAATGTTGCACGGTGGTGACGTTGTGCAGAGAACAGGACAACGAAATGCATATGGATGGCAGGCTCTACATCGCGTTGGATATCTAAGCGCCGCCCATCATCAGTAGTAAGATCGAAAGAACGTAATTCAAAGTTCTCCGACGGTGGCGCCGTTCCGAAATCACAGGCGCTCCTGCTCGAACCCGTCGTGAGTGCCCGTCCAGACAATAGCTCCTTCCAGGTGACGCTGAGAAAGGGCAGTGAGCTGTGTCTTGGCAGGATTTAGCATCGCCTGACGCTCTGGGAAATATGGCACACAGTACATATCCGGAGAATGGTGAAGTAGAAATCTTGAGTTCGTCGCCGCCATGGCGCTATCTCCTTTCCACAGCCAATAAAGGCCCTGGGGAGGGGAGGCTTTGCACAGAGGACCCACCATGACTGAGTAGAATGATATGAATCGGCTTCGAAAACAAGTCTCGATGAGTTGCCAGCAGTCGGGTGAACTACGGTTGATCGTCTTCAGTTTCCAAGGTCCCCTGCCGCGTTCTACCCTTTGGTGGCAGAGGCTGACGGCACGGATATATGCGTCATGCTCAGAGAACGCAACGGACCAGACTTCAGGAGCCTGCACTCCAATGACAGTACTGCGATGGATATAAACACGATCGAGGCGCCTGGAAGAATGGCTAGTAAAATGCGTTAATCCCGGACGATAACTATGAACACGCTCCCAACAACCCACATGGCTTAGGTATTTAGCAATTGCCACTGGCCCCGCACGCGGAGAGTGTCACGGCAGTTGGTCTTAGTGCGTCTGGGTGGAGTTGAAGTCGTCTCCCATGATCAAGGCATCCTGCCCACCCAGGAAGAGAGGCGTGACCGCCTAAAGAAGGAAATGAAACGTTCGCGGAGGCGATCGGAATCAGATGGCGCATAGACATTTATGATCTTAAGTTTCCTTTAATTTACGTGTATGGTCACAATATTTTCTGTTTAACAGATTACCGGTTTCGGTCTTTAATGACCATCATCAGATCTGTCTCATAAAAACAATGTCCTAACAGTTGACTATGCCACTATGGTTGCAGTGCATTAGGACTTTGTTTTTATGAGACAGATCTGATGGTGGTCATTAAAGACCGAAACCGGTAATCTGTTAAACAGAAAGGATTGTCACCATAGACGTAAATTAAAGGAAACTTATTACATATATGGGTCACTGAGTTTTTTCGCGACGATGTCGCAGCTTGTGAAATTTATGATGTTGTCGCCACTAAATACAAGAGCCAAATCTGTGGCAACAGGAGGTAGGCTGTATCAGCGAGGATGCAGTCAGGATCACCACCCCACTACCAGTGGGGAAAGAATCGGACGCGAGTGCCGAAAAGCCATGGGGGAGCACAAAATGTTGCAACTTTCACCGCCTGAAAGAGGGCAACGTCGATGTCTGCAACGCACGTATAACATTACGCGTCCGTAGGCGAGCTAATCGACCACCTAGAATTGGTACAAGGTAAGGTGAAGCTGCTTGCTCGGCTGGGTGCGAGTCGACTAGACGAGGACGTCACACTGCTGCACCAGGCGAGGCTGTGCAAGGTGTCAGCAGAGGACCAGATGTGGAGAAAATTCTAGTGTATGTGGACGACGTGTCGATCGCTTAAGAGGGCCGGCTATGCTCCCAGCATTGGCGGACTTTGAGACAAACAGAAAGGTGGCTTCTAACAGTTCTCGGAGAGTCTGTAATACTTTACCCTTAAACACTAACGTAAATCTGAGTACATAGCTTTCTCCGATACATGAGGAGCATCTAGTGACATAACGATACAACATCTTTAAAACTACGGAAGTTAATATTTCACCGCGGATAAACATTTTCACAGTGATCGTCAAAATTAGTAACTTTCAATCGCCTCATGTTGTTTCAACAAACGGTCTCTCAGATGGCAGTATTGTAGTGCAGCAATCATCATGAAAGCTACGTGTATGTACCTATTTTATTTATTGATTTACGGCGTCCTTTATAACGGTTTCATAATATAAATGCTTGTCGGAACATCTTGTCTATGACAATCACACAGCAAAAGAGCACAGCGTGAATAACTCATATAGTCACACTTGTCTAGCTATTTAATGAAAGGTTTACTATTTTGCTAGTAAGTTTAATCAGAAGTATCCTGTAATTGCTATTAAATAGCTGTGCTAATTTAAAAGTAGTTAATCGCATAAGTTACAGGAAACCACAGTTGAAAAGAGAACCAAAAGATGCTTCTGTCAAGAAGGGATAAATATTTGTTCAAATAATATTTAACAACAGTCTGTTATTATTTATCGTCAGCACAGTAGCACAAGAATGCTGGCTTATTTATTTATGAACCAACTATTGCTTGTATTTCATGTAAATGACCTGAGTGTAACAGAATGTTACGACATACCTTTCGTTAAATATTGTTGTAACATATTGCTTTAGTCCAGGAAGTGGTAATGTTGAGTCAACTGATGTCTGTAGAGCGTAACGACGAAGTATTTTTGGTGTGGATGGCCTTCATCCAATTTAATGGCAGTAGAGACTGGGACTTTTCCAGTGAAGAGCTCAAGGAAGCAATTCAGACACTTTGTCTTGAGAGCAGGAAGAAGTCAGACCTTCCTGTCGTAACTTTCGTGTTTCAGTCGTATTGGGGAGTGATTCTGGATGGTGAACGGCTGCTACAATACAACTTTGAGGGGATTACATTTCGAGAGGGCTGAATATGCTGCAGTATAGGATACTAATTTTTTCCTCTTGTCTTACTGAAAAGGGAACACACAGCGTATGAATTGTTATTCTTCGTATCACGTATTTCAGTTGGTCAATCATCATGTTTTAATTCGGAAATATTTTGAGCTGGTCAATATTTCGCGTATGGTGATCACGAAATGGACTTAGTTATCGCAAGTGTGTGATAACTTTATAGTTTGGGAATTTGGTTAGCATTCTCGTAACACTTTCAGCGTAACTTTATAGCATTTGATATGGGTATTTTCTGCCTGTATTTCAAATGAATAGAGGATGATCACTTCCCGTTTACTTGATGCTCTTTCTTGAATAAACATTATTCAACATAATTCTCTGTCATCTATATAAATTACAGCTTTCGGGATATAACCATTGTTATTAAATTATTCATTTAACTTTAATTTTGTGTTTATATGTACCTTATTAACTCGCAATTCTAGCCAACGCATAGACTTCAAATTCAATTGGCTCTGAGCACTATGGGTCTTAACATCTGAGGTCATCAGTCCCCTAGAACTTAGAACTACTTAAACCTAACTAACCTAACGACATCACACACATCCATGCCCGAGACAGGATCGATCTTGCGACCGTAGCGGTCGCGTGATTCCTGACTGAAGCGCCTAGAACCGCTCGGCCACACCGGCCGCAAACGCACAGACTATTTCACTGCAGGATCACAGCTGTCACTATTTGCAGCGAATTAGCGGCGGGGCCTGAAATCAGACGTGCGTGGCTTGACCATATGACTACATGGAGCTATTCTTGTTAATCACAGCCGTTCAAACCCCAGTATCTAAAGTACGAGTAATCGTAGAAAAACACGCAACTGGTTGGCTCTTCGGGGTTGCTGTTTGGACCAACAACTCAGCAGCAGTAAACGTTAGGTACCGTCGCACAGCTACTGGCGCACACGACCGGTATTGACATTGGCTTTGACTGTGCGATAAATTTGAAAAGCTACCTCGGCACGAGGGAGGGCGATAAAAACACAGAGGAAGTACGGGGTGCTCCCCGATAGGTCCTCGTTAAATGAAACATCACTTTGACCTCACCAATGGAGTTCCATCGCTCTGTACACCTCCAGAACGTCCATCCTCAGCAGCGGCGTCGTCTGCCCAGGAGATGTCTCACTGGCCCGATGCAGTGGAACACTTTCAGAGGTGTGCCTACATGCAGCTTTAGACACATAAAGGGGGGCAGCCGCCTCAGACGCAGGCGGGGGAAGTTCGGTATCCATAGGTGGATGTTGACTGGAGGCGGAGGCAAGGAGACACATCGCATCGTCCGGTTGCAGGGGTGGGAGGACAGCGTATCACCAGTAGGTGGTTCGTCATCCTGTGCACACATCCGATGGAGGTAGTCATCAGAATGGAAGTGTGTCTGTCGCTACCATCTCCTAAGCGGCCGTTGCTTCCTAACATGTTGTTCCGCGTCGGATGGCGAACGGCTGTCACCTGACATGCTTCCAGACGGCAGAAAAGCGGAGGTCGGTGGGGCTCCACGATTAACTAAGGTGGTGCCGGGACAGATACCTTCGTCTGCTGACGGCCATCGTCCGTTGGTAATGCCACTGCCGTCAGTGTAGGAGAGACGGGCATAAAGTCTACTGCGTTGTCGAGACGAGTCGACGCCGATGCCGATTGATTCAGAGCGGCCGGCCGGAGTGGCCGTGCGGTTAAAGGCGCTGCAGTCTGGAACCGCAAGACCGCTACGGTCGCAGGTTCGAATCCTGCCTCGGGCATGGATGTTTGTGATGTCCTTAGGTTAGTTAGGTTTAACTAGTTCTAAGTTCTAGGGGACTAATGACCTCAGCAGTTGAGTCCCATAGTGCTCAGAGCCATTTGAACCATTTGATTCAGAGCGGGCACAGCAGGCAGCCCCGCCGCGGACGCGTGAGATTCTGACCACTGACGTTCAGAACTGTTGTGGCCTTCCTCATCACTACCTGAAAAAGAGCGGTTGGTCGTCGAACACGGCGACAGCCCTGCAGCTGACAATTACCATTTAAGAAAGCACGTGTTTACTCAATTAAATTTTTATCTCACGGACACCACTGAGGACGCGGTAGGTTTCTATCATCTTGCACGTTTTACCAATGTGGCTGACAACGTTTTCATAAGATTCAAAGGCGGCAACAACAACGTCCGATAGCACCTGAAAGGGAGTTCGAAAATCCTCAACGTTCGGAGGATAAAAACTGGCGTGTTCAACTACAGCACACCCTAAAAGGCCGTCAGAGTATCGGAACTTGGGATCGGTATCATGGCGCCGCTTAAGGTCGGCGCATAGCTCTTGTTTTGCCAATTTCATGCAGACAACGGTATTAAGGATCGAAAAATCAATTCCGAGAACATTTTGCGGCGGGAGAGCCATTTTGTTCTGCATAAACCGTTCTGCTTCGTTCGCTTTAGTTTAATCTTGGCTTGGCTGTAGGAAATGGCTGATGGTCGATGAATTCGGACACGGAGACTAGCCGGCACACGGATGTAAACAAATGCGCGCGCGCTCGCAAGCAGCACAAGAGGCGTTCTAGCTTCATCAATGCCGAAGGCAGACTGCCTCTTAGCTATGGAGGCAGACAGTTGCACATTAATTGCAATCAGTTATTCCGACCAGTATTTGTCTTCCGATCTATATAGTTGCTTAAGCAACCCGTCATGTCCAAATGGAACGACGCATTACAGTATCCCCACATGAAATTTCCCAACTCTGGACTCTTGTTCAGAAAAATGGTTCAAATAGCTCTGAGTACTATGGGACTTAACATCTGAGGTCACAGTCCCCTACACTTAGAACTACTTAAACCTGACTAACCTAAGGACATCACACACATCCATGCCCGAGGCAGGATTCGAACCTGCGACCGTAGTAGCACCGCGGTTCCGGACTGGAGCACCTAGAACCACTCGGCCACAACCGCTGCACTCCTTTATCCAGAATATGATTATGAATTATATTGATTATGAATCATATGAGGTTCATCATGCTATGGTCTCACATTCTGATCACTTTCATATGCCCTACCTTCTTCCACACCGCTGTCTGTATAAGTGATATTACACGAGGATTCATTTCTTATTAAAGAGCAGTAAACACGTTCTACAGCAGTGTCTTTTAAGCGTTATTCTACGAACTACGATTGTCGACGCTCGTTTTAAACCTCTTTTCACACAGATGACTAATTTTCAACGTCTACAACGGTAACGTTACGTGTTCCTTACTCAGCGTATCACCAACCAGTCTGGCGAACACCATTATCCTTCTCACGTGCAACACTTCACGGCTTCATCTGTCTGCGCTCACTTTACATTATATTCAGAACAGATAACCAATTACTAATGTCTTTGACTCTAGAGTTCAGTGCCTCTCATGCGCTCGTGACACTCACCAGTCCAACAAACACCGTTACGTGTTCCAACTATATCCATGTGATTTTAAATTGATCTTAATTTCTGTGGGTATAGTAGTTAAATTAAAAAATAAAATTTACATATTTCATATAAAATAAATAATGTAAATTGAAGCCGGCCGGAGTGGCCGAGCGGTTAAAGGCGCTACAGTCTGAAACCGCACGACCGCTACGGTCGCAGGTTCGAATCCTGCCTCGGGCATGGATGTGTGTGATGTCCTTAGGTTAGTTAGGTTTAAGTAGTTCTAAGTTCTAGGGGACTTATGACCACAGCAGTTGAGTCCCATAGTGCTCAGAGCCATTTGAACCAACCATTTTTTTGTAAATTGAAGAAAAAGCGAAATTAAATACAAAAATTTCCGTCTCAAAACGCTGTTGCTATTATTTTAGTTGAGAATAATACTTTATTATGTAAATTTCGTGAATGAAAAATATTTCTCACAAAAAACACGTACTATAGGACAGTGATGTTGCAATTACAGTACTTTGGAGCCCGGTAAGACCCGATCATTCGACAAAACTCAAAGAAGAGATCTTTCAGCTGTGCTCTGAAACTGTGCTTTTCTCTTCAGGTGTATGCAAATGCAGATCGTGGCCGATACTTAATCCGCGAGGAGCTTTCGTTTAACCGCCCGGAGAATCCATTGCTCGCCTTATCTGGAAGTGGCCGTGGAAGTACGAGGCATCGACACCTCCCTGCCGCCCTCCACGGTGGGGCTAAAGCCCTGCGGCCGCGCCTGCTCAGACGGCGGTCGCATTAAACATTCACGATGGGGGCGGCAGCAGGAGCGGCGATGGGAGCGGGGGTAGGCTCGCCTCCTGCGAGGCGCCGTAACGCCCTTCATTTCCATAGAATGAGCGATCTCCGACAGCTGCCGTCGCGATAGCCCGGTTCAGCCGCGCCGCGCAGAGCTGCCGCTGACTGCCGCGATGACGACGAGCCGATGACGTCAGCGTGAGGCACAGTGGAGAGGAAAGAGTACCCACGGAGGCCGTTTGGCCTCCGGCGATAACCGGAGAGAGCACCTGGCGGCGAGAGATGTGATGCTGGGCCGGCGACACACGAAACGCTCTGCTATGTTTGCTGAACCTTGTCACACCTATCAATAGTCCGTCATCAAGAAAGCACCCCCTGAAAGGTATGGTACTTGCATTGCAAGTACTTCATAACCACTAGAAAAAGCAAAGAGATTTTGTGGATAGTTAGGTCATAGATGGAGAAGCCACTCAGAAAGAATCATCGACCGTATTTGAAGAAGCTGTGAGTGAACACTTGGACTCCAAACGTTTCCTCCCTCTTACACGTGTAACTCAGTGACAGAGATTCTGTGTAGTCTCAGAATCATTGTGTTCGGTCTATAATTGTAATTAGCTCTTTAAGAAAGGCAGAATGGGGAAGTGGAGCGGATTGATTGTACAGTAAAGTCGAACACTGATTATTAAAAAAATTTATTAATTTTCAGTAGCCCAACAAGCTCTTTTACACTGTTTATGAGAAACTGATTCATAATAAGTGAACTCCCATTACTATGCCACGCACACTGTCAAAATCAAGTGAAGATTAGAGTTAGTAAGTCATATCAAGGAATACAGATTTCAGTGCGTTTCTTCGTCTAGATCGGTTTGAGAGATCACTTAAGCATAAGCCGGCGAGACAGAGTGTTCTCAAACACTGTGTTATGTACAAATAATTTTAGAAGAGCAATATGACATTTATTAGTGTGAAATTACTCTACAGTCGTACAGCCCACAACATGAATTTTACATTTCCAGTCTCATTAAGCTATAACAGTAATGACTCATATCATATACTGAGTTTAATCTCCATGGCTGGTTAAATCAGCTATAGAGCCATCCTACTACGGATGCATTGTGAGGAACAGCCAGAGGAAAGAGGTATGACCTGGGCTATAGGCCCCTCGACGCGTCCTTTGGCTGTCACGTAGACTATGGCAGAGCTATCGATATGGCCCAGCACTGGCCGACGTTGACTCGTTTACCTACTTTTGGACCAATCACACTGTAACTGCAACATTGAAATACGCAGCTACACTAATTATACTCTAATTAAAAAATAGCTTGGAACCATGAATTTACTTTCAAAATCTTTTCTTAAAGAATTTACCTTATTTACTAGCGATTCATCGGCAACATTAACAAATTTAATCACACTAGGTGAGCGTGGAAGTAGCTGCCAGGGAGTAACTGATGAAAATGAAATTACCTTTAACAAATGGGAATTTTATTCATAAAAGCCTTTTCAATAACAGCTTTAAAATTTATAAGCAGAAAACACCCTCGAAATATCAAGTTACAATTTTATTTCGAGGCAGAGAGAACAATATTGACAGTATGAGCCTTCGGGCTGAGAAGCTTGCCGTTCCCTTTCAACACGGCCGTAGTCACGACCGCTCACAACAACCTCTGAAAAACTACACTGGTGCAAATCTGCAACACACCAGATTACTTTAAACTAAAAATTTTAACAACTCACACAAACACATTAACTATGCACCCCGTAAGAGGGATGGAAATGGTACAAACACTCACACTAAGAAATTATTTTTCATCGAAAGTGAATTTGTTTTTAAAAGGACTCTTACGCTGGAAGGGTGGCAACTTCATAAAAATGATATTAAAATAAAACCCATTAAATTCAGACTTACATAAACTGCACAACATGCTCTACGTTACACATACACCGCCTTGCAAGATGATAGGCAAGATAATAATATATTTCAGGAATTCGGCCTTTACACCTTAATTCTATAAATTCGTTAACACCGAATCCGACAAACATGACAGAGGAAGCTATTAACGTATGGCAAATTGACAGGGCGATTACTGAACAACCTGAACCACAGATTGCTCTAACCGTCCCCATCTCCACAAGGGATAGACGGACCATCCTTCCTGGGGGTAGGCCAACGGAGAAGAATGGTGGGACGACACTCAAACAAAGCGGCTGGTCACCTCACCAAGAAAACAAGTAGAATTTAAGAAGTAAATGAAACAACATATCTCCAATCACTTAACTTCTAATAAACTGCGATTTCTGGCGAAGACCTGGCGCAGCACCCCCAACGCTATCTCGAATCGTCCGCTGCGAGCCGCATCAATGGACGCAGGAACGCACGCCGATCTCCCGTCTCACGGCGTCGCAACTCGCCTCGGCCAGCCCAATGTCGTGGTTTCACTCCTGTTGCTCTCGTGTCAACCGCGATTTTTTTTCTTTATTGTATTTCAATTCCCTATCGGGGTGGGCTGACAGCAGTATATGCGCTGCTCTTCAGCCGAAAGACATTGAACAAACAATAAAAGACATTTTAAAATAACAAAGGAGAGAATATGGTGAACATAGATATAAAAAAGGGGGAACATCATGGAAGGCAACAGACAAAAAACGGGGTGACTGTAAAATAGAGATAAAAAACTGTTCAAAAGTAGCACACACAAAAAGCCACACACTGCGACAACTAAAAGAACACAAGGCACAGTATGACTGGAGCATAAAAGGTATCGACTGATGGCGTAGCACATAACAAACACTGACAGCGAACCTCAAGGCAGTACACAATTAAAATCACACCTCTTGACACAACAATGATGTGGCACACTGACGATGATCAAAACGGAGGATCTGCCAGGCGCAAGGAGATGAGGGAGACCAGAAGAAGGGAGGAAGAGATGGGGAAGATGAGTGGGTGGCGTGCTGAATGGGGCCAGGTAGGGAGGGATGTGGGAAGGAAAGAGGCAAGTAAAGGGTGCAGGGTCTCAGGGGATGGGGGGGGGGGGGGGTGGGAAGGAGGAAAATCCGCTCTGGGAGAAGGAGGGAAGAGCAAAAAGGGGGCCCTGGGGAGGGGGGCGGGAACAAGGCCAGGTTATAGTTGGCAGGAAGGGTAGATCTCATGGCGAAGTTCGTCATCCGGGAGAGGGAGGCGTTGGAAATTGCCCTGATGAAGGAGATGGAGGGTGTGGAGGTGGAGAGAGGGAGGGATACAGCGATAGAGGCACGGCAATGGACGGGGGGTGGAGAGGAAAGAGGAAACCAGAGGGTGGGGTGGATCAAACCTGTGGACAATCTAAAGGATGCGGAGATGTTGGAGGAACAGGAGGAGGTGGGGGAAGGGGATCAGTTCACACAGGAGCTGTGTGGGGGATAGGAAGGCGGATACGGAAGGCAAGGCGGAGCACATGGCGTTCAAGGATTTGGAGGGCCTTGTAAAAGTGGGTGGGGGCAGAGGTCCAGGTAATGCTGGCATAACACAGGATAGGACAGATGAGGGATTTGTAGGTGTGGAGGATGGTAGAAGGATGCAATCCCCATGTCCAGCCAGACAGGAGTTTCAGAAGGCGGAGGCAGAAATGGGCTTTCTGTTGGATTGCCTGGAGATGGGGGGTCCAGGTGAGGTGTCGGTCGAGGGTGAGGCCAAGGTATTTCAGGGTGGGGGTGAGCTGGATGGGACGACCATAAAGGATTAGGTAGAAATCATGGAGGTGAAAGGAGCGAGTGGTGCGACCTATGATGATTGCCTAGGTTTTGGAGGGGTGGGACGAAGGAACAACTGGCTACACCAAGTGGTGAACTGGTTAAGGTGGGTTTGGAAGGTACATTGAGACCGTTGATGGGTACGATAGAGAGCCAGGAGGGCGGTGTCATCAGCATACTGGAGAAGGTGGACTGGTGGGGGTGGCTTGGGCATATGAGCTGTATACAAGAGATATAGGAGAGGGGAGAGGACAGAACCCTGGGGGACGCCTGCTGTGGGATAAAAGATACAGTTGTTGGTGTTGTAGAGGCTGCCCAGAAAATTTGGTTAAAATACGAAACCAAATCCCTATACCCTACGAAACAAGAGCTAAATTACGAGTTGTATAAGAGGGTTGGGTTGTTTGGGGGAGGAGACCAGACAGCCAGATCATCGGTCTCATCCGATTAGGGAAGGATGTGGAAGGAAGTTGGCTGTGCCCTTTGAAAGGAATCATCTCAGCAGTTGCCTAGAGCGATATAGGGAAATCACGGAAAACCTAAATCAGGATGGCCGGACGCGGGATTTAACCGTCGTCCTCCCGAATGCGAGTTGTATAAAACAAATCTGCAACTGGCACACGTCATTAATAATACGACAGTTTTGTCCGATATGGTCAACAAGATAGAAAAGCACCCAAAAACTGCTGTACAAAGAATGGAAACAGTTCATAGAAGAAAGATCAACCAACTCAAAAAGCTTGTCACAACACAATACCTTTACACATGGCCAAGAAAAACGCGCACACACAAATTCTACCCAAGATTATGCACCTTGCTGACACAGCAGCTGGAGAAAGGATTAAAATACAATATAAATTCATAAATAGGTGAAGATAGAAAATTTAATTATATAGCGTCGGAACCGGCCTGAAAATCACACTGATGCTGCTCGCTGCATCGGCCACTGTCGTTAATTAGTCGAGCCATTCGATCCGAGTATAGTTCAGCTTCCTGTCTTTCTAAGTTGCGCGCAGAACGTTACGTTAGACGAGCAGCTCATAATAGCCAGTACATACTGTAATCGTAAAGGCAATGATAAAATATGATCTATGATGATGGAGTTGGCTTATGCCCGCTAAAGTTTCCTTTGGTGTTCCCACATGAATGTTACAAACGTCAGTCGGGTGCCTTCTAGTCAATGCAGGAGAGCACATTAATTTACTAGCACGTTCACAGTTCATATTCTTAGGCAACCTATTGAGATATATCATAAGTTAATCAATATTTCAAGCCTGTTGATATGTACGATCATTGACAAAACCCTTGAGCTTCTTGAATCTCAGCATGCTGCCAGTTCAAAAAACGTAAGATATAGCTTGTTAAGTTGTTTGCGGAAAATTGACATCAGAACCACAACTTCAGCCAACACACGTAGTCTAAATTAAGTGGTATTGGTAGAAATTTTCACTGGTTAGAATAGAAGTTTTCGTTCACAAACTTACGGTCGGTGTCGTAATAGACCACAGAGATATTTCGTGAGATCTTCTGGAGAATAAGGTATTATTTAAATAAGAACTTTATAATTTTCTCTGGAACGACTACTGGAATAGAGGCTCCAATTTCGTTCTACTCTTAAATTTTGTAAGAAGAAAATGTACGTATATAAGGATCTAATCCCAAATAATAACAACATTCGCTGAATGCTGATTTATTGGTCCAAAATATAGATTTGTGGTATAATGTAACAGGGTTCAAATGGTTCAAATGGCTCTGAGCACTACGTGATTTAAATTCTGAGGTCATTCGTCGCCTAGAACTTAGAACTAATTAAACCTAACTAACCTAAGGACATCACACACATCCATGCCCGAGGAAGGATTCGAACCTGCGACCGTAGCGGTCGCTCGGTTCCGGATTGTAGCGCCTAGAACCGCACGGCCACCCCGGCCGGCCGAACAGTGTGATTCAATGAAATTCAGGAGAATAATGGTACTGAGCCTTGGATTTTTTAGTGAGTTACATGTTCTACAGATCATGTCAATGATTCTTTTATCGAAATGATGCGGAACGAGATAGTTTACACAATATGTATGCATGATCAGTGTTAACCTTAATGAACAAATTATTTTATTGCTACTCATGCAACTACACTAAAAATAAATTTCTTCTTGTACTGGATACCAGTTTTGTAGTAGAAATTCGTCACTGGAACGATTAGTTCAGGAGAAATGATTTTAAATTAGATTTAAAACTTACTTCACTGCCTGTCAGACATTTTATGTTTTTGGGCAAAAGATGAGAAATTTTTATTTCTACCATGTTGAACTCCTCTGAGACACTGATAGCTTTAACAGAGGGTCATTTTTTCTCCTGTAGGTATGTACATCACTGTTCTTCTGAAATTGTAATGAATAATTTATGATGAATTTCATCACTGAATATATGTATTGTGATAATCCAATTATAATGCCCAGCTCCTTGCAGACGTATCCACATGATGTCTGTGGATGAACGCTACACACTGTTATTACTGTTCGCTTTTGTGCAGCCAATACTTTATTTCTAAATGATGCGTTGCCCAAAAAATTATTCAGTACCACATTACTGAGGGGAAGTATGCTAAGTATGTCCATTTGGAGAGGACCACTTAATCATTCTTTGGAAAATATCTTTTACCATTTCTTTTGCTGCTTTTGCTCTAATGAGGTTTATTATAACACTAATAGTGTCTGCAAAAAGGACCAATTTTGCTTCTTCAATGTTAAATGGAAGGGCATTCACACGTAAGGAATAAGAGTTGACACAAAATTGAACTATCTAGCACTCGCTTTGTGATTCTATCCCAGTCACAAAAATTATCTACACTTTCGACATTGTCTAAATTATTCAGCACAACCTTCGGCATTCTGTTTGTCAAGTATGATTCTAACCAAATGTGTGCGAAGGCATCAGTTCCATAAAACCCGAATTTTTGTGAGAGAGTAACATGATCTACACAGTCAAATGCCTCAGAGAAATGACAAAAACTACCAACTGGCAATACATTATTGAGGATATTACGAATATTTTGGAAAAAGATGTCAATAAGGAAACTGACGATAATTGTTTGCATCTGTCTTGATACCTTTCTTATTAATTGGTTTAATAATTGAATGTTTTGTACTGTCTGAAAAAAATTCCCTGTTCCAGTGACGCATTGCGTATATCACTACGGACATTACTTATTAACTTGGAACAACTTCTCAGAATTCTGTTTTAAATTCCATCAACCACGCGAGGAACTTTTTTCTACCATTTTAATGACTGTATTAATTTCAGCGAAGGATGTCTATGCTACTTCTAGTTGCTTCAAGTTGCGTGATTCTTGCAAGAACTTGCAGTTTGTGAATCATCATTCACAAAATTTTCGTTTACGTTAATTGTTATGGAATATTGTATATTCACTGGCTGTCCTTTTTCTCGTCTGACAATGTCCCATAGGACTTCAGTCTTTAGATCTGCAGTATGTATTTCTTCAGGACATGCAATACGTGCGGACACTTTAATGGGTTGGGTTGGGTTGTTTGGGGGAAGAGACCAAACAGCGAGGTCATCGGCCTCATCGGACTAGGGAAGGACGGGGAGGGAAGTCGGCCGCGCCCTTTCAAAGGAACCATCCCGGCATTTGCCTGGAGCGATTTAGGGAAATCACGGAAAACCTAAATCAGGATGGCCGGACGCGGGATTGAACCGTCGTCCTCCCGAATGCGAGTCCAGTGTCTAACCACTGCGCCATTCGCTCGGTCAGACTTTAATGAGTTTCCTTAAAACACTACAGCATTTTTTTGTAGTCTGCAAGTAATGTCCGATCTTTAATTACTCTGAGCTTCACATATCTCCCTCTTTCCCGTACATTAAATTTTAATTCCGTTAGTTATCCACGGCTTACTTGTTTTTTAATGGATCCTCTGGATAAATCTCTAGGATTTCAGCTTTCAAATATTGACACAAATTTAGAATGGAATGAACTGAATTTGAAATTAGCATCTCTTTCTACATATACTTCATCTCATACCGGCACTTTCAGCATACTCCCGAAACATTGGAGCCTGATCTCATTAATAAGCTTCACTGCTTAGTATGAACCTGCCACCGGGTTGTAAGTTACACACTGCATATTTCCATTAACTATCCGTCATTATCAGATAGTCCATTACCAATTGGGTACACATTATTTGTTTCATCTCAGCACTATCTATAAAGATGTTACAATCAGTGTACTACTATTTTGATGCACACGAGTTGGAAAATTGACTACTGAAATTAGACAAACGACTAAACAATAATTTTAGATCATTTTCCTGTTTGTATCTTTTAAGAAATCTACACAGATATCTCAACAAACTACTAACTGTTTCTTCTCGTCTCACATGTAGGACAATAATGCATCTAGAGGAGGAGGAGAAGTGTTGAATGTCCCGTCGACAGCGAGGTCATTAGAGACGGAACACAAGCTCAGATTAGGGAAGGATGAAGAAGGAAAGCGGTCAGCCAGGTATTTTCCATAAACGACTTAGAGAAATCATGGAAAACCTAAATCAATGTGGCCGGACGTGGGTTTGAACCGTCGTCCTCCCGAATGCAAGTCCACTGTGCAAGCTACAGTATTACACCATTTGGTAATGCATCTACAATTCTCATAAATAGCTTAAAGTGTCCAAGTGGATCTGTTACAATTATCAGAGAAACATTCTGCAGTAACAACTCACAAACACATGCGTCTAGGTTCTGCTCAACACGAAAATTATTTGTTTCAATATTTTTGACTTTGTGTCAAACTCCTCGTTTTTCAGGCCTACATGAAAGTGATACAGATCTATAATCCCTGACGAGGTGCCAATCGAACGTATTCTATGCATGATAAACCGTGCTTAATATGAGTTTTACAGACCAAGGAATTTTCGTTTGCTTAGACACTGAAAGTTGTATTGCTAGAACATAGGGTCCAGTAAATGCTTCGAGTAACACATAACACCATCCAGTGATTCCTAGTAGCAATCACCACCGTCAATATTCCAGCTACGTTTCATTCCTTCACACAAAGGTGTCATGAGCTTCATCTTCATCACATTTTTTGTGCTACGTGTACGAATTTACGTTTCTATCTTGTTTCCTGCTTCCAGTGTAATAACTTTTAGATATAAATGATTTAGCTAACGCTCTGGTGTGACCACATTTAACAGAGGTTAACTCCGACGTGTATATTATCGATTTCATACTTCCGTTGAAGTTTAGTTGTTCGCGATAACACTACAAAAACCTGGTTGTGATATAGGGTGCTGGAAAACAACCTGATAAGGTCAGCGCAAGGTACTAGAGGCTGAATTGAACAAACGTTTGCTGATCGCCATAAATTATACATACATCGTTTGCCAGCTATGTCGAGAAAACCACGGCCCATTAGAGACAAGAACGAAGAAACGGAATGTGCCTTTAAACAACCATGTTCCAGCTAATACTTGTTAAGTTAAAGAGCCTAATTAGTAATTAAATTATCTAAAGATTATGTCGTCAGATGCACAGTCAATGGTAGGTAAACTTCCTGTCGATAGTCATGAATCCTCTTTTACTGTAATATTTACAGTAGATTAGTAATTGTCGCAACTAATAAAGTTTTAATCACTCGGATTTTCAATCATTGTTTTAATGTGAAGTGCTCGAAATTCTTGCCTCTGACATTGTTGTAAAATTGACGTTGTGAACGGAATAATTAATCTAGCAAAAGATATTTTCTTACCATACAAGTTCCGCACTATGGTCGCTGATTGACTGTTGCTTCATGGCCGTTGCATGACAATAAGGCATCTTAGAACTACGGGTACGTGGAGAATGTTACTCAATTTGACCTTTCCTATCACGCCCTGTGCATATTATTAGGTTTTCTTTCTCCACTATGTACAACAATGATCTATCTTTGCCTTGTGAAAGAACAGGAGAAACGTATTCGCAACAGCGTGTTCAAGTGGACTTCAGCTGCAACATTTGTTTGTGACACATGAAAATTTGAGCTGGACTGGGAATCGAATTCGAATATTCAGCTTCACGTGAGCGTCGTGTTAACTACTTCGGCTATCCGAGCACGCCTTCCTAACCCATCCGAGCCTCAATATGTCACCGTGTGTCCACGTCCAGCACTCGCACTATTTCTGTGACTGCAGGACATGGACTTATTTATTATTGTCTCGTCCTGCCCAGGCTTGTAATACTATTTTGCAGTGTCCGTGTTCTAAGATGTGCTATGCAATGTCCTCTGAATGACTACCATCAGCAATTCCTCTCATGCTCTCACTGCTCGTAAAATAAATTCTAGCTGGCGAGACTTCTGGACACCGTATTGTTCCAGATTGTGTTCAACGCGACAGGTATATTTCATGTTACTTTGAGGATAGATAGTAGGGTTTCACTGTCAGGTTATACATCCTTACAGCACGAGATCTGACTAGAAGTACGATAACATTTACACACTTGAGCCGTTGTGGGCAACTGCTAGAAGTAACTGTGATCTTAAATTCGTTCAAAAGTTCTTTCATCTCTTGTTTCTTTTCAGTTGCGCACTGAATGCGTCTCGTACTCTTAAACAGTTCAGAGAATCGTTGTCAGATAAAGATAAAAATACTATTGGGTCAAAAGTTTGTAAAAATATGGTATATTTTCGAGGCGTTTTGCTGAAACATGTTTCGTATATTTAGTTCAGTTCAAAGATAAGTAATACCACAGATAGTAATAGCCGAGGAGGTGGAATAAATCCCTTTCAGAAAAAGCACGATCGTCATTTCAATATCAAACGCGCTATACAATCAAATTTCTGGCCGAAATGCAAACGAATGTTACAATATGATAGGTTAGAGCCAAGTTACAACACTGACTTAAAAGTAACATCATTTGAAAGTGTAAATACCATAGCGTTTGATATTGGGATGCTGTAATGCGGAAATAATATTTAATACAAAAAAGTGGTTTTAATGGGATGTGCATACTGTTCAGTTCCCCTTAACTTTGACCACTTCAATGAAATTCCTCATCTATACTTTGAAAACCGAACAGCTATTCAACAGAATTCTAGCAACAGGAATAATTTATTGTTCAAACAGCAAAATTATTTTTAGCAGAGGGTAATATACTAATTATTCATGACAATGAAATACCTATTTTTTAGGGTCATCATAATCGCCGTTGACTGCAGAAGTTATTTAGTTCACAGTTGAAATTTCGGCCTTTGGGCCACTTTCAAGTTGTACCGCAAAGGCCTGTGAAACGCCTGGTTAAATCCGCAGGACAGAACGGGTAATTGGAATTGTGGAAAGGGGCCAAAAATGAGAGGCTGTCAGTTACACTCGAACACATGTAACTTCATTTAGTTGCCGAAACATTACAGCGAAAATTTCCAAGCTTAACGATCCACTGAATATGTCACACAACCGTATGGCTTAAGAGCACAACCTCTTTAATTTTTAAAACCGCTGAAGACCCATGATTTAAAACCAAACTACAATAAATTTTCAAAAGGCAGGAAGCGCAAGCTTTTATCCTTAAATAATATTTCAATGAGGCTAAAGGCCCAAATAATGCCAGAGTTGACAAGTAAGGTACACTCAATTTTCAAATGGCTGAAGGCCCATTATTTAAAACCCAACTAAAAGCATACAAATTTAAGCCATCGGCTATGAGCCATTAAAATACACAATCCAACACCAATAAGAAAAGGCAGTACCACCAGCGGCGCTCAGAAGGTTCCGGAGATCGGTCGGCACTTGAAATACTAACGTTCGCCTAGGGGAGACTGATAGTCGGCCCAACTATATCCGATCCGCCGGCAACTTAACCAAGAGACAGTCTATGGACCCACCGACAAGACGACTTGCTTTCCATCCTACCAGTACACAAGGAACTCCAATGCCAAAACGTAAAAGGCGTAGTCGCCCACAACCAAGTATGCGTAAGCTGTCGAAACTACACACTCGTGTTGGACATCGACAACACGGTGAGGAAAGGACACTGCCTGAATTTTACGTCAGCGGCCAGGGCAGGTTACCGGAACGCTAACGGCCATAAGGCAGAAAATTACGCTGGTGCACTTGGACTTCAAATAACCAACATACAGCTAAACTCCACTGGATGGTGACCAAACTTTCGCCAACTCGAACACCCGCTGTTGCTCACGGGAATACCGTCAACACCCAACCGTGAAAACCAACGGCACAGTGTGAGGAGACTGGATTCGCTAATTAAATCACCACTCAACATTGATGTCCTGGGTCGGTGAGCTACGAACCTCGTAGCAATCGGAACAGCTCCCACACACTACGATGGTGCGTAGAGACCACCAGCGGGTCCGGCCCACTGCGCCGCGCGGAGATTTCCTCCCTGATCCACACCAACCGACCGATTGCCGCACACCGGAAACTATAATCTCCAGACCAAAGATAGTAAAAGGTACGAATATCGATACACACCGCTGCTGACACACGTAGAAAGAGGAAGAACCACGGCAAAACCGCAATAACCGCGGGAAACCAAAAGCAGAGTAACAGTCAAGGCTTAAACCAACGACTAAGTCGGGGACAACACGACTCAACCTGAGAGGTTCAAAAAATGGTACAAATGGCTCTGAGCACTATGCGACTTAACATCTGAGGTCATCAGTCCCCTTGACTTAGAACTACTTAAACCTAACTAACCTAAGGACATCACACACATCCATGTCCGAGGAAGGATTCGAACCTGGGACCGTAGATGCAGTGCGGGTCCGGACTGAAGCGCCTAGAACCACTCGGTCACAGAAGCCGGCCTGTGAAGTTAAATCTGTTGCAGTGCTACTTGAAAATGGCCCACAATCTGTTGCAGTACAACTTCAAAATGACCCGTGGGATTAAACTTCAACTGTGAAATAAATAATTTCTACAGTCAACGACAAATATGATGTTCTTTTTTTTTAAAAAAAAAAAAAAAGTTCAAATGTGAGTGAAAGCTTATGGGACTTAACTGCTAAGGTTATCAGTCCCCAAGCCTACACACTACTCAACCTAAATTATCCTAAGGACAAACACCTATGCCCGAGGGAGTACTTGAAACTCCTCCGGGACCAGCCGCACAGTCGATGACTGCAGCGCCTGTGACCGCATGGCTAATCCCGCGCGGCTTTAAAAAAAAAGAAAAAAAACTACTTTATTGTGAACTATGAGCATGAAATGTTAATCAGTTGAAATATATGTATTTTGGTTCTATTACATCGATATCTTGACAATATCCCTCCTTCATTAGACCTTGAAGTACTGTGTAAATGACTAGCACATTAAAATGGACATTATTGCGTAACTATGCAGAGACAGACAAAACTGTACAGGACAGAATAGTATGGAGAGCTGCAAAAAAGCAATCCCCGGAGTTGAGATCGTCGTTCAGTGTCTGTTGAGAAATAACGTGTTCACGTAAGTCCATGGACATCGCATTTAAAAGATAATATGTATCCATCTACGTCACACTAAAAACTATGTGAATTGGGCTGCAAGCTGCAATGCTTTCTGGATGGATGATTAAACTGCGGAGTATCACTTCGCCAAGCTATTACACCTCCCGCGGATCAGCTAATCATAGCCCACGTTGGGAGTTAAGCGGCGCGCAGAGTGGTGGGTTAGCAGTGCGTAATTTATTGTGGTAGTTTCGAGGATTACCTGTCCCGCGGATGTCCTTATCCGGCTGGCGGGCAGATAGTGTACTTAAGCGGCTTATACTTGCTAACTCCTTCCCCGGATTCCGTGGCTGCAGCAGCTCCCTCGTGACGTCACTTGGCGAGCAGTCAGCCGTTGGTCCGCCTATCTGTGAGGACGACACCGGCCATCGCTGTCAGCCTATCACTCCCCGGCGCCTGCTCGGCTTTCAAGAGCTGTCAAAGCGTCACCCCTGCATCCGAAGCCCGGCCGCGCCCGCTGACAAATAACTTGATGTACTGCGTCCTCCCGCTCCGGTACGTGAACACACGAGCTTGCTCCCTGCGTAAACGCGGATAGATTCTGAAGCATTTGACTGATCCGTTGCTGTAGAAGTTAATGTTCGAACAGACGATATGCTTCAGGGAAGGACTGAAGACTAGGATTTAACGTCCCGTCGACATCAAGATTCTGAAGCATTTGACTGATCTGTTGCTGTAGAAGTTAATGTTCAAACAGACGATATGCTTCAAGGAAGGACTGAAGACTAGGATTTAACGTCCCGTCGACATGAAGGTCACCAGAGATTGTGGTGCGCCCCAGGAATGCATAGTAGGGCATGTTATGTTCTCAATAACCATAATTGAGTGATAACTCAAGCACTCTAATTTTTGACATAAGGTGCTTTTATGTGCATTTATTTACTTACTCATTAAGTTCGGTGCGACCATGCGAGTGATCATGAAATGAATCAGGACGCACTTCAAAGAATGTTGATTAGAAACTTTAGAACAAAAATAATGAAGAATCAATACAAAGAGAAAAGAAATTTGAGAGTGTTTACGAGTAGATAACGCGCTACGGAGAAATATTCTGAACTACCGCGAGTAACTTCGGTATAGAATAGGAGAGTTGTGCCACGGAAACTTCAAACTTACATTTCAATACTTAGAATTTATCACTACATGCTTTTTTCAGTTCTGCTGGAAGCCTACTGAACATTAAACTTGCTGAAAAGCGCACACCGTTTTGTACAGTGCTTAAGGCTGTGTGACGGAAGCACAAATCCGTTGCAATTTCTTTCCACTGAATTAACATAGCGAAAAACTAGATTTATTCTCTTCCAGAACATCAGCTTGATCGTTTTGGTATAATACGTACATGAAATTGTAAGTGGTAGAGTTACTAATAGCATTGGTAGTACTGGCAAGGAAAGAAAAACAATCTCTGAGAGAGGAACTGATGGCAGACGACTTCAGCATGTTTCTTTCTTTTTTTTAATATAATTAGAATCAAACATCCATCAGTGCTAGACCATAATGCATTCTATATCCTTAAAAATTATCTGATCACGTAACTTCTACGCTTTCATTTAGCCAAAGCACACAAAAATCTGAAAAATCTACACCACTGGCCATTAAAATTTCTACACCACGAATATGACGTGCTAAAGACGCGAAATTTAACCGAAAAGACGAAGATGCCGTGATATGCAAATGATTAGCTTTGCAGAGCATTCACAGAAGATTGGCGCCGGTGGCTACACCTACAACATGCTGACATGAGGAAAGTTTCCAACCGATATCTCATACACAAACAGCAGTTGACCGGCGTTGCCTGGTGAAACGTTGTTGTGATGCCTCGTGTAACGAGGAGAAATGTGTACCATCACGTTTCCGACTTTGATAAAGGTCGGATTGTAGCCTATCGCGATTGCGGTTTAGCGTATCGTGACATTGCTGCTCGCGTTGGTCGAGATCCAACGACTGTTAGCAGAATATAGATGCGGTGGGTTCAGGAGGGTAATACGGAACACCGTGCTGGATCCCAACGGCCTCGTATCACTAACAGTCGAGATGACAGGCATCTTATCCGCATGGCTGTAACGGATCGTACAGCCACGTCTCGATCCCTGAGTCAACAGATGGGGACGTTTGCAAGACAACAAGCATCTGCACGAGCAGTTCGACGACGTTTGCAGCAGCATGGACTATCAGCTCGGACACCATGGCTGCGTTTACCCTTGACGCTGCATCACAGACAGGAGCGCCTGCAATGGTGTACTCAACGACGAACCTGGGTGAACGTCATTTTTTCGGATGAATCCAGGTTTTGTTTACATCTTAATGATGGTCGCATCCGTGTTTGGCGACATCGCGGTGAATGCAAATTGGAAGCGTGTATCCGTCATCGCCATACTGGCGCCTCTCGCGGCGTGAAGGTATAGGGTGCCATTGGTTACACGTCTCGGTCACCTATTGTTGGCATTGACGGCACTTTGAACAGTGGACGTTACATTTTGGATGTGTTACGACCCGTGGCTCTACCCTACATTCGATTTCAGCAGGATAATGCACGACCGCATGTTGCAGGTCCTGTACCGGCCTTTCTGGATACAGAAAATGTTCCACTGCTGCCCTGGCCAGCACATTCTCCAAATCTCTCACCAATTGAAAACGTCTGGTCAATGGTGGCCGAGTAACTGGCGCGTCACAATACGCCAGTCACTACTCTTGATTAACTGTGGTATCGTGTTGAAGCTGCATGAACAGCTGTAACTGTACGCGCCATCCAAGCTCTGTTTTACTCAATGCCCAGGCGTATCAGGTCCGTTATTAATGCCAAAGGTGGTTGTTCTGGGTACTAATTTCTCAGGATCTATGCACCCAAATTGCATGAAAATGTAATCACATGTCAGTTCTAGTATAATATATTTGTTCAATGAATACCCGTTTATCATCTGCATTTGTTCTTGGTGTAGTAATTTTAATGACCAGTAGTGTACATTATTACTGTTCTTCTTTGAACCCTGTAGGAAGTTCTTCACAATCAGTAAAGGCGTGACTTTCGTGTTATTACTGGTAAGTGCGAACTTATTTATGAATAACAGAAAGATGTGTTATATAGACCCCACGAAATACTGAAGATATGTCCGACACGTTTTTGTTTTACGGTTTTATCTTTAACTTTACCTTTTCTTAGGTAATTGCATTTTCTAGGGCAGTATCTTAAACCTGTATTGTTTTTTTATTTGTGCTACAGCATTCCTTTGTTTGACGCTATAGGTCTACAACTGAACTATGTTTTCGAAATTCTAATAAAAACTATTTATTTTTAAGTAACGTACAGGAAGATAACTGTGTAGAAAAGAGTGTTCTGTCCTTATACATCTTTACTTAGTTTCTAGACTTTTCACCGCTGCTGGTAGTAACACCATGGGAGGTAACAGAGTCAAAGTAAGCAAGGTAAACAAGTCACCGCGTTTCTCTGTCAGGTGCAGTGGAGATCATTCTCAACTGTAGACAGTAGCATTCAGTTTATGTGCAATATCCTGAACATGATCAAGAAAGCATTACATCTATATTCAGTCCCTAGAATTTGAATTGGTCAACTTCAATTACCTTACAATTTCCTTACATGCTGTGGTAATAGTTTAGGCATAGGTAATTATATGGATTAGTAAATCCATACCTTCATCTAATGTTAGATGACAATACCGACTCGCACTACCAACGTGCCAGTTGATGTACTTACATACACACAAAGAATTTTTACGCTCGGATCTGTCAGTTGTAAAGTGCTGATGAATGTGAGCACTTGTAATTTGCTCAATAAGAGCAGCGCACTTAGCTGTTATTTTGAAATTGTCATGTCGACTTCTAGTACAGCTCAGGATACCGAGATGGACATAGAGTGTATAACACCGCTTACTATACTGAAGGAGAAGATTGTGTAATAATGTATTCTAAGGTGATGTTATAGTAGTAGTTGCTGTAGCTTAGCAATTTCGGTCGCTTCTTTTTCTAAATCTGAAGATTGCAGCAGAGAACTGCCGAAATCGCAAATCTATGTGAATAAATGATTTTTAGCGATCTTGGCAGCTGTAATCTGGATCCACTGGCTGACTGTGGGAGAGAGAAGACAAAAAGAGTGCAACGTTGAAGGACTCATAAAACTTTCCCTCGCTGAAAGTCTGATTCGCAAAGAAGTGCTCACTAGACGGACGGGGGCTGTTAGAGACGATGGTCATATTCCGATAAGAGCCTCGCAGATCGCCAAACTCAGCAGTCAGCAGGCTGTTAACTTAGATTCTGGAGAAGCAGCGTAAAGAATGGTTTCTAAAGATTGAAATCTACTAGTGACTGGGATGCACTAAGAGCACTAAGAGCGAAGAATAATCTATTGGACTTGTAGGTAGTCAGCAGCAGTAGACGTTTAAATTTTGTAAAGGAGTTCCGGAGTGCTTCGCCTAAATTATTTCTGTAGCAGGGGGTTAAGACTGACGAGTGCTACGTGCAGCGCCTCTTTTTTGTCGAAACGTGAAACCATTCTCATAGTCGGAGAAAACTGCTGCTTTCTGTCCCACCCTAAAAGAGAAATACATATTGCTGATTAATCACAGCAGATTATTCTGAAGTAAGGAGATTGTTGCTATTGTTGTTCGTGGGTCAGAAATTAGAATGTTTACAGCATTTTGCCAACGAGAAACCGGTGCTGGTTGATCCAGTAAGACTTTGAGAAGGAGAGCAGATACACACTTCGTATTAAATCTCCAAACCCTCAGAGAGAGAGAGGGAAGCCTTCGCCATGAAGCTGCAGAAAGGGCGAACTTCATCCTAGGATTGGACATAGATGCCTGGGATAAAGTTATCTCAGCTACCTATTACTGCCACCGACGGTGCCGGCCGCGGTGGTCTAGCGGTTCTAGGCCCGCAGTCCGGAACCGCGCGACTGCTACGGTCGCAGGTTCGATTCCTGCCTCGGGCATGGATGTGTGTGATGTCCTTAGGTTAGTTAGGTTTAAGTAGTTCTAAGTTCTAGCGGACTGATGACCACAGTAGTTAAGTCCCATAGTGCTCAGAGCCATTTGAATCATTTGAACCACCGACTGTGTGTAAGCATGAGCAGCATTTTCTTATGTCGTGATGAATGGACGTCGAATTTGTTTGGCCAACATTAGAGTTTAGCTTATCTAAATTAATTGAGGGAAACAACTACTTGAACTCAACATGCGCTTAGGGAAGGGAAGTAGTGGTTATATGTATTTTTCTTGGTCCCTTGATTAATATATTGATTAATTAAAGAACCATTGGTTGCTTAGGTGGACATAGCCAAGTGTGTCGTTTTCTTTCTAACTCTACTCACCTGTACCAAAATCTTATCACGCCTCTTTTACAATTCTTTTGTAATTCATTTGAAACTTTTTGTATATTGTAATTATTTGTTTTATTTATTCATGCGATTTGAAACGAGTTACTGAATGTTAGTATTAAACAGGTTTGTATTGTGACCATTGGTTTCATTTCGTAGTTCGATGAAATCCCTTTCTCGTTATATCTATGTGAGTTATGGTAAAAAAGTTTCATAATAATTGGGTCACCCCTGTTTAAATCCATAAATTCATTAGTTTCAGTGGCGCTACTTTTTGTTGATATTTCATGTGATATGGGGAACGCTCTGTCCACTGTATAGGATACCAGATCATAGTACGTCAGCGTCCCAGATAATTGCCCAACTGTTGTCTCATAATTTACATAATGTCCGAGTCTTGCGGAATAATACTTGTGTCATCTGCAAAGAGAAAAAATTTTGACTCATTGTTATACAACAAGAAAGTTAATAGACACAGAACATATTCTCATGTTGTCCTCGACGGAACATGACCCCCAGTCAGATTCAAACCTCTTCCCTGTTTGCTGACACTAGAGATCAAGGTTCTTCTACATGCTTTCCAGACAAGAAATGAGCCATTGTGTAGAATTTTTCCGAGCCCCATAATGTTCCAACTTACGCAAAAGTGTACGATGGTCCACACAGTCAACTGCTTTAGGAAAATCAAACAAAATACCTAGTGCACTCAAACGCGCGTTTAGGTGTATTAGTTAAATAAAAGAATAAACTGCATTTACGTGGATACTACATTGGTGTGCGCTTAGATGCGCCTCTACTTTCTAACAAATTACTTTCCTAAAACTTTCAAAAATACTGGTAGCAGACACACTGACTTATAGTCAGTGACATCATCTCTCTTCCCCTTTTTATAAAATGATTTTTTTTTTTTTTTTTTTTTTGCAAGTGTTTCAGTCTGTTGTTAACTGACTTTCTCAGATTCTGATAGAAAGAACTTGTGTGATTACTAGACGATTCTGTGGCTTCAGAATGTGACTGTAATGAGAAATTCGACAGTATGATTTTATATTTTACATATTTCACCCGGAAATGACAGATTTATATTCTGCTCGTTCGGTCTATTAATTTTTGCTTCTGTCGTTTACGACGGTTCTGGGCACTAGGTACTGTAGGTTGAATATTTTAGCCGGCCGCTGTGACCGAGCGGTTCTAGGCGCTTCAGTCTGAAACCGCGTTGCTGCTACGCAAGCAGGTTCTAATCTTGCCTCGGACATGGATGTGTGTAATGTCCTTAGGCTAGTTAGGTTTAAGTAGTTCTAAGTCTAGGGGACTGATGACCTCAGATGTTGAGTCCCCTAGTGCTTAGAGCCATTTGAAACATTTTTTTGAATAGTTTGACTCGAGCTCCCAAGTGATGTGGCACGAAAATACATGTATATTGGTGACACTCAAAAGTCACCTTAATTCAGCGGACCAGAGATGTGGCTGTTCTCAATGTTTGGTTACGATTTTCGTCATGGGGTGCCAGCTCACACCTGTCGTAAACTCAGTATTCAAGCTGAAATAAAATATAAAAAAACAATGCAGGAAGCTATAGTGGTGAAATTTAAAAATATTGAGTCACTTACGTTGATTTACAATTTGAACAAGTAGCTTATTTCTATTTTTCCACGAATAGTCTTCAATACACTGACTTAATAAATAAAATGCAGTCTGAGGCGCTTTTACGTAAGGGCGGCTATTAATAACTGATGCGACAACACTTCAATATAAAATTTATATGTCGCGATCACGGCACTCGACAGTCTGTTAGTACTTCACAAAATTCACTGTTGTCTGGTGTCCTAAATACTATATTGCGCTTAGCTTGATCGTTTTAGAGCGTCGCCACGTACATACTTGTCCCCAGACGGGCTACCAACCCACTACTACCCACAGATGCGCAGCACGTCCGGCTCTTAGCGTCACTCAAAACAAATTCTCTCTAAGATACCCGCTCTATGCACCGTCGAAACAACTGCCAAACTCAAAAACAATGTTTGACAAAAAATACGATTATTGTAAACTTAAACGCTGATGCATTGAAAAATATGGAAATTTTCCAGGAAATATCAATCTAAAGCTCAATTTTTTTTAGCTGCCACCGTTTTTTCACAAATATTGTTCTTGATACTAAACATAAATAAAAAGTACATACTTAATTACTCATCTAACTGTTTAAACTTTAGAATGCTGCTACTAGTTTCGTCTCTTTAAATTTATTTATTACCAGAAACACTGTTTCTCTCAGTCGAATCCCCTGTAGCGACCTCTCATTGAAAACCGGTACATATTCTGTTAAACCGGCTATGATTACTCTACTAGCTGCTTCCATAAACGCTTTGTTCATATTAATTGGTCAGAACATTGCCGAAATATTATGTTTTGAACTCTCATAAAATTACAATTTTTAAGACACCAGTAACTTTTAAAGTATTATATATTTTTGTGGCGCGTCTAGATAATTTAGCTTTATAAATTTTTCTGTCCATTTTTCTGTCACACCTCCGTGTCACTCATAGTTTTGTTTTTATCAACTTTTCTGTGGCAAATAAATTTCTCCAAGAGCGCAGACAGGGCCTCAAGCTTCCGCTCGGGTTTTTCCATGGCGGCGTAATCGCTAGCCGCTCGTCACGGCCACGTAGCAACCGCCAGCCACGTGCTCTGCGGCGGAAAACTCCCTGTCTAGCGTGCCGCCACAGCTTGTACGCTCACACGTTGGACCTTATAAACTGTATTAAAGTGAATTTAAAATTACACTGTTGGCAAGCTGGCTGTAATTCTTACATTCACATGTGCACGGATTTTGACGTTTAGTCGTAGCACATTTAGTATACGCTAATGGTGCTTAATATTCGTCCGTCGCGGATCCCAGCGGAGAACAGTGCAGTGCTGCTGCAGGTTAAATGCGCCAGTAAGGCGATGTGGCAACCGCGCGACTGCAACACGAAAGTACCGTATTACTCGTATACGACTGTGATATACATTCCGCGTAAAGGAGACTCGAATGACGCTAGACTAAGGCAGAGGACTACATAGCGCTATGTTACCTCCTTTTGATACTTAGGATGAACAGAGGCCCTACAAATGCGTTATGAAGTGATACCTTTGGTAATTACGCCAGGTGGTCCCGTGTGCAGACTGAACTCATTCTGCACGTTCATCAGTTTGTGATATTACACTGTTAGGAACAAGACGAAGAGCATGATTCTTTCGATGGCTGAAGAAGATCTTAGGACAAGAAGACAGCATGCCGCGACTGGGTACATTACATACGTCGAGAGATGTATAGAGAGACAGCAACAAATAGCTGTAGTCAACTACTTGATAAACAATATATGAGAGTTCCCAGACGTATCAGAACGTGTCGGGAAGAAGTCAGGGAATTAATGTTCTAGCATTTCGCGACTTTTGTAGCTCCGCCATTAGTGGGATAAGTGACCAACGTATCCTGCAAGGCCGTGAACTCCATTACTAAAACGTCTGTCTGCATCAGAAGTCATACAGTAACTATTATATGAATTATCACACATTTATTCCAAAGGTATTGAGCTAGAACTTTTTGTTACCGGCAAAGCAACCATTTCCGACTCGCGATAAATACCAGAACATCCGTTATTAACATTCCCAGCTGATTTCTTGGACTTGGACATCTTCCAATCTAGAATGTGTAAGTGTGCTGAGAAGAAACACATTCTCACCACATAAATCAGATTTTACAAGAGGTTTCAATATAGCGTGACTATGTTTTCAGGAAGTGGTGCCCCACAGCTCGTAGATATCTGAGTGTCGTCAAGATTATGGCCACTAATGATAAAGTATGTTTATTAAAAAGCCAGTTTCGGTTCACAGACTATCATCATATCCCTGTACATCAAATGAAAGAACACAGAAAGATCACTATAAATTTGAACTGTCGGAATCCTTTTGAATAATGCAGGTTTTAACCAAAATCTATATGTAATAAAATGTCACATACACAAAAGCATTTACTATAGCGTATTAGGTGATAGAAAACCATTGGTGTTTTATAATAAAATCCATGAATCTCTCATCTCCTTAGAGCCACAACAGTTCTGGACCACAGATATTCTAGGTTCTCACGTCAACAGAAACAACATGCTGTCATGCTGTTTACTTTCAGTTCGTCATTTTAAATATATTTACTATTTGTATCATTGTTTTCTCATAGTTTCTTGATAACAATTTATTAGATTCCACCAAAGTGACATTTTCTCGTTTTTACGAATATATATATATATATATATATATATATATATATATATATATATATGTGTGTGTGTGTGTGTGTGTGTGTGTGTGTTTGTGGTGGTCCTTGATATTGACCGGGCCAAATATCTCACGAAACAAGCATCAAACGAAAAAACTGCAAAGAACGAAACTCGTCTAGCTTGAAGGGGGAACCCAGATGACGCTATGGTTGGCCCGCTAGATGGCGCTGCCATAGGTCAATCGGATATCAACTACGTTTTTTTAAACAGTAACCCCTATTTTTATTACATATTCGTGTAGTACGTAAAGAAATATGAATGTTTTAGTTGGACCACTTTTTTCGCTTTGTGATAGATGGGGCTGTAATAGTCACAAACGTGTAAGTACGTGGTATTACGTAACATTCCTCCAGTGTGGACGGTATTTGATTCGTGGTACATTATTCGAGTTAGAATGGACCGTTTACCAATTGAAGAAAAGGTCGATATCGTGTTGATGTATGGATATTGTGATCAAAATGCCCAACGGACGTGTGCTATGTATGCTGCTCGGTATTATGGACGACGTCATCCAAGTGCCCGGACAGTTCGCCAGATAGTTATGTTATTTAAGGAAACAGGAAGTTTTCAGCCACATGTGAAACGTCAACAACGACCTGCAACAAATTCTGATGCCCAAGTAGGTGTTTTAGCTGCTGTCGCTTCTAATCCGCACGTCAGTAGCAGACAAATTACGCGAGAATTTGAAATCTTAAGAACGTCGGTGTTGAGAATGTTACATCAACATCTATGGCACCCGTACCATGTTTCTATGCACCAGGAATTGCATGGCGACGACTTTGAACGTCGTGTACAGTTCTGCCACTGGGCACAAGAGAAATTACGGGACGATGACAGATTATTTGCACGCGTTCTATTTAGGGACGAAGCGTCATTCACCATCAGCGGTAGCGTAAACCGGCATAATATGCACAATTGGGCAACGGAAAATCCACGATGGCTGCGACAAGTGGAAGATCAGCGACCTTGTAGGGTTAATGTATGGTGCGGAATTATGGGAGAAAGACTACTTGGACCCCATTATATCGATGGCAATCTAAATGGTGCAATGTATGCTGATTTCCTACGTAATGTTCTACCGATGATACTACAAGATGTTTCACTGCATGACAGAATGGCAATGTACTTTCTACATGATGGATGTCTGCCACATAGCTCGCGGGCGCTTGAAGCGGTATTGAATAGCATATTTCATGTCAGGTGGATTGGTCGTCGAAGCACCATACCATGGCCTGCAAGTTCACCGGATCTGACGTCCCCGGATTTCTTTCTGTGGGGAAAGTTGAAGGATATTTGCTATAGTGATCCATCGACAACGCTTGACAACATGTGTTCAAAAATGGTTCAAATGGCTCTGAGCACTATGAGACTTAACATCTGAGGTCATCAGTCCCCTAGAACTTAGAACTACTTAAACCTAACTAATCTAAGGACATCTCACACATCCACGCCCGAGGCAGGATTCGAACCTGCGACCGTAGCAGTCGCGCAGTTCCGGACTGAAGCGCCTAGACCCGCTCGTCCATCACGGCCGGCGATAACATGCGTCAGTGCATTGTTAATGCATGTGCGAACACTACGGAAGGCGAGCTACTCACTGTTGAGAGGAATGTCGTTACACGTATTGCCAAATGCATTGAGGTTGACGGACATCATTTTGAGCATCCATCGCATTAATGTGGTATTAATGATAAGTTCACAAAGGTACATGTATCACATTGGACCAATTGAAATAAAATGTTCAAACGTACCTACGTTCTGTATTTTAATTTACAAAACCTACCTGTTACCAACTATTCGTGTAAAATAGTGAGCCAAATGTTTGTGACCATTACAGTGCCATCTATCACAAAGCGAAAAAAGTGGTCCAACTAAAACATTCATATTTATTTACGTACTACACGAATATGTAATAAAAATGGGGGTTCCTACTTAAAAAACGCAGTTGATATCCGATTGACCTATGGCAGCACCATCTAGCGGGCTAACCATAACGCCATCTGGTTTCCTCCTTCAAGCTAGACAAGTTTCGTTCTTTGTAGTTTTTTGGTTTGATGCTTATTACGTGAGATATTGGGCCCGGTCACGGTCAAAGGATCACCCTTTATATTAAATGTGAAAACTATCTATTACGATTGCTCAGATTTAATTGAAATCTAACGACTCGCCCCGACTTCGTACAGCTAGCAGTATCTACAGTCAGATGGCTTTTCCGGCGTAGAGATAATATTGTATATACACGAACATTCCTCGTGAACCACTTTATCTGTTTGTACAAGTCGTATCGTAGTCCCTACAGTGGTTCCTGACATTAGCCTTCAATTACAGACGCAAAAGTGTGGCTGAATGCTTTAAAATATATATGTATATATGATGGAAGATTACTGTGTTCTGCTTAATACAACTGAAAATAGGAAAATATCTATAACCAGTCGGTATAACGGCAGCTTAGTGAATATGTAAAATAAGCATTTACTTTCTGGAGCCTAAAATACCCTTCTCTTGTCGAAAACCTAAAGATCCAGATGCTACAAACAGCAAACAAGGTGAGGAGGAACTAGCTTACGAGAACTAAGCAGATGACTTTCAAAAACCAAGGTAAAGCCTTGAAAACACGAATTACCCACATAATTTTAAAAAATAAAAAATATCGTAAGTATGTGACGGTGAGGCCAGTCGGAGACGGGGCCTCAGACCCAAGCCAGACAACTTGAACTCCTCTCCCTACCTTACCGCCTTTGTTTCAGTTCCAAGCGTCGTCTGGCATGCTTTGATTCCCCTTGTCTGACGGGCCAGACCCTATTTTTGATCGAGTAATATGATTTTTCATAGCCTTACCTTGTTTTTCAAAGTCAGCCCCTTAGTTCTTGTAAGCTAGTTTCTCCTCCCCTTGTTCATAGTGGGTGGTACCTGATGATGGAGCTTTATAGTTCTCAGACAGACCGTACAATAAAAAGACTGGTTACTGACAACTGAAGCATATTGTAATTCATGAAAATGTTCCCAAGTTGGGAATGCTCTTCTGATCAAATATTTAGTTGTGGAGTCAAATCCAGCATCGAGATATTTTTAAATATTATTTAGTTTAAAAACATTCCCAGTTTTGAGAGGTTATTGATACTGTATAATCGCAACTGAAAAAAATTAACGGTTGAAGTAACTGTCCACGTACTGCAAATACTGGTCTTCATCCGTTAAAGAGTTTATCACATTCGTGTTTGATCCCCTACATGTAATTTCCTGTTAAAAATCTACGAGTGTCAACGAGTGGCTTCTTAAACTCCGTAGATGCTGCGTCCTGAATGTCACATGCAAGGACAGCCCGGAAAATGAGCTGTCCTTGTTAATAGTCACTTTGCCTCTCGCCTGCACTAGAAACTTAAGCTTGTAGGCTATGTGAAAGGTATGAATCAAGTGTGAGTCTTTTACTAATGGTCGTCCACTCATTGTGGTGAACGCACTTTGAAATTCTAGTCAACACGGGCAATAAGTTTCATTAACAGTTCTGGAAACGTAGAGATATTTCCCAGAGCCATGTGGCACAGACGCAGATGTTCGTTGGAATAAAAGTAAATGAACCGATATATAAATGAAATAGCTAATGCAATAGAGTATATAATTATGCGCTCCCTGTTTTCTGCTTCTTACGAGATCAAGATGAAAAGAACATTTTTCGAATTTATTATAAAAACAATAAAAATTTGACATTGGCAATATATTTTAACACAGTGAAGGCACTTGTCTGTCGTTGCACGAGCTATCCGATATCTTCTGAAAAAAGTTTTTCGATTAAACAGTGGTGCACCTATGCACCTCTTCCTTGATTAGAAACGAATCGACGACTTCTTAAATTCTTCATAAATAGAACGAACAAAGCGAAATAAGAAATTTTCTTTCAGTATGTGAAGGAAGACCAGGATTTCCGGTCAGATGAGTATCAGGGATTATCAACAGCAGCAGAAAATTGTATAACAGGTGTAGGATTCGTTATGATTAGGAAGGTAGGGCAGAGGATGTGTTACTGTGAACAGTTCAGTGACCGAGTTATTCTAATCAGAATCGACAGCAGACCAACACCGACAACGATAGTTCAGGTATACATGCCGACGTCGCAAGCTGAAGATGAACAGATAGAGAAAGTGTATGAGGATATTGTAAGGGTAAATCAGTATGTAAAGGGGGACGAAAATCTAATAGTCATAGGCGACTGGAATGCAGTTGTAGGGGAAGGGGTAGAAGAAAACGTTACAGGAGAATATGGGCTTGGGACAAGGAATGAAAGAGGAGAAAGACTAATTGAGTTCTGTAACAAGTTTCAGCTAGTAATAGCGAATACTCTGTTCAATGATCACAAGAGGAGGAGGTATACTTGGAAAAGGCCGGGAGGTACGGGAAGATTTCAATTAGATTACATCATAGTCAGACAGAGATTCCGAAATCAGATACTGGATTGTAAGGCACACCCAGGAGCAGATATAGACTCAGATTACAATATAGTAGTGATGAAGAGTAGGCCGAAGTTCAAGACATTAGTCAGGAAGTATCAATACGCAAAGAAGTGGGATACGGAAATACGAAGGAAGGACGAGATACGTTTGAAGTTCTCTAACGCTATAGATACAGCATTAAAGAATAGCGCAATAGGCAGTACAGTTGAAGAGGAATGGACATCTCTAAAAAGGGCCATCACAGAAGTTGGGAAGGAAAACATAGGCACAAAGAAGGTAGCTGCGAAGAAACCGTGGGTAACAGAAGAAATACTTCAGTTGATTGATGAAAGGAGGAAGTACAAACATGTTCCGGAAAAATCAGGAATACAGAAGTACAAGTCGCTGAGGAATGAAATAAATAGGAAGTGCAGGGAAGCTAAGAAGAAATGGCTGCAGGAAAAATGTGAAGACATCGAGAAAGATACAGGAAAGTGAAAACAACCTTTGGTGACATTAAAAGCAACGGTAGTAACATTAAGAGTACAACGGTAATTCGACTGTGAAATGCAGAGGAGAGAGGAAATAGGTGGAAAGATTACATTGAAAGCCTCTATGAGGGTGAAGATTTGTCTGATGTGATAGAGGAAGAAACAGGAGTCCATTTACAAGAGATAGAGGTCCAGTATTAGAATCGGAATTTAAATGAGCTTTCTAGGACTTGCGGTCAAATAAGGCAGAAGGGATAGACAACATTCCATCAGAATTTCTAAAATCATTGGGGGAATTGGCAACTAAACGGCTATTCACGTTGGTGTGTAGAATATATGAGTCTGGCGACATACCATCTGACTTTCGGAAAAGCATCATCCACACAATTCCGAAGACGGCAAGACCTGACAAGTGCGAGAATTATCGCTCAATCATCTTAACAGCTCAGGCATCGAAGCTGCTTGCCAGAATAATATACAGAAGAATGGAAAAGAAAATTGAGAATGCGCTAGGTGACGATCAGTTTGGCTTTAGGAAAAGTAAAGGAACGAGAGAGGCAATTCTGACGTTACGGCTAATAATGGAAGCAAGGCTAAAGAAAAATCAAGACACTTTCATAGGATTTGTCGACCTGGAAAAAGCGTTCGACAATATAAAATGGTGCAAGCTGTTCGAGATTCTGAAAAAAGTAGGGGTAAGCTATAGGGAGAGACGGGTCATATACAATATGCACAACAACCAAGAGGGAATATTAGGAGTGGACGATCAGGAACGAAGTGCTCGTATTAAGAAGGGTGTAAGACAAGTTTGTAGCCTTTGGCCCCTACTCTTCAATCTGTACATCGAGGAAGCAATGATGGAAATAAAAGAAGGGTTCAGGAGTGGAATTAAAATACAAGGTGAAAGGATATCAATGATACGATTCGCTGATGACATTGCTATCCTGAGTGAAAGTGAAGAAGAATTAAATGATCTGCTGAACGGAATGGACAGTCTAATGAGTACACAGTATGGTTTGAGAGTAAATCGGAGAAAGACGAAGGTAATGAGAAGTAGTAGAAATGAGAACAGCGAGAAACTTAACATCAGGATTGATGGTCACGAAGTCAAAGAAGTTAAGGAATTGTGCTACCTAGGCAGCAAAATAACCAATGACGGACGGAGCAAGGAGGACATCAAAAGCAGACTCGCTATGGCAAAAAAGGCATTTCTGGCCAAATACCGGCCTTAATTTGAGGAAGAAATTTCTGAGGATGTATGTCTGGAGTACAGCATTGTATGGTAGTGAAACATGGACTGTGGGAAAACCGAAACAGAAAAGAATCGAAGCTTTTGAGATGTGGTGTTATAGACGAATGTTGAAAATTAGGTGGACTGATAAGGTAAGGAATGAGGAGGTTCTACGCAGAATCGTAGAGGAAAGGAATATGTGGAAAACACTGATAAGGAGAAGGGACAGGATGATAGGACATCTGCTAAGACATGACGGAATGACTTCCATGGTATTAGAGGGAGCTGTAGAGGGCAAAAACTGTAGAGGAAGACAGAGATTGGAATACGTCAAGCAAATAATTGAGGACGTAGGTTGCAAGTGCTACTCTGAGATGAAGAGTTTAGCACAGGAAAGGAATTCGTGGATTCGTGGCGGGCCGCATCAAACCAGCCAGTAGACTGATGACCAAAAAAAAAAAAAAAAAAAAAAAAAAAAAAAAAATGTGACCATATGACGTATAATTCGTTGAGATTGTTATAAGACTTCACGCTGTTCAGAATGCCTAACTGGAATTGTTATACATCTTGATGAACTCGTTAGCCAAGTAATCACCTCTGAAGATGGCAATCAAGTTCTGATATCGATAATGGAAACATAATTTTTAAGAAATCTTGGACCTATGATTATTATATAAAATTTAAAAGGAAGGAAATTTACGTTTTGAAGTATGGCAATTTTGAAAACAGGGTATCAGAATGAATGAGATCAGAATGTGAAGATAATGATTAAGATATTATTGAAGATCAGTCAGTTGATGACCTTGATAAATCATTAACACCGAATGCTAATAAACAGTTTGCCATGATTGATTATAATGTTCGAAGTAAAAGACTCTGGGAAGTCTTGTACAAAACTGCATTGTTAAGTGGGACAGTCTTACTTTGCCATGCATTGAAGATGATGCTGTTTAATGCATTCCGTGTCAACGATAATTAGCGACAGCCTCTTCCTTCAGTAATTAGCCACACTTCATTCTTCTTCCATTACTACGTTTTCCAACTGTTCTTCATTAAACCATGTAATATGACCCAAATATACGCTCGCTCATTAAACATTTACAGTCCATGATACACTTTGCGTACAACACCGCCATTGAATTTAATAACGCACTCCAGCACAGTCACTTTCCGTTCACGCTCGACCACTGTTCACGTGCAACCCTATCTGCCCATCTGAGCATCCCAGCGTTCAACGATATTGGGACATATTCTTAATATTGTCTTTTTCTTACACATATTGCAAGGTCCTTGGCTTTGCAGCGTTTCTACAACATGTATTTATAATATTTCTTTTCAATATCTTGTCACAAATATACCTTACAGCTATTCAATTAACGCTCATTACTTAGAAAATGATAAGATATACGCATTTATATTCAGAAAATAAGTTCTAAATTATTAAGGGAAAGCAGAAAGGTGGAAGAAGTATATAGAGGGTCTATACAAGGGCGATGTTCTTGAGGACAATATTATAGAAATGGAAGATAATGTAGATGAAGATGATATAGGAGATATGATACTGCGTGAAGAATTTGACACTGAACTGAAAGACCCAAGTCGAAACAAGGCCCATGGAGTAGACAACATTCGATTTGAACTACTGACACCCTTGGGAGAGCCAGGCATAACAAAACTGTACCATCTGGTAAGCAACATGTATGAGACAGGAGAAATAGCCTCAGACTTCAAGAAGAATATAATAATTCCTATCCCCAAGAAAGCAGGTGTTGACAGATGTGAAAATTACCGAACTATCAGTTTAATAAGCCACGGCTGCAAAATAATAACGCGAATTCTTTACAGACGAATGGAAATACTGGTAGAAGCCGACCTCGCGGAAAATCAGTTTGGATTACGTATAAATGTTGGAACACGTCAGGCAATACCAACCCTACGACTTATCTTAGAAGAGAGATTAACGAACGGCAAACCTACGTTTCTCGCATTTGTAGACTTAGAGAAAGCTTTTGACAATGTTGACTGGAATACTCACTTTCAAATTCTGAAAGTGGCAGGGGTAAAATACAGGGAGCGAAAGGTTATTTACAATTTGTGCAGAAACCTGATGGCAGTTAGAGTCGAGGGGCTTGAAAGGGAAGCAGTGGCTGGGAAGGTAGTGAGACAGTGTTGTAACCCATCCAATGTTATTCAATCTGTATATTGAGCAAGCAGTATTGGAAACCAAAGAAAAATTTGGATTAGGAATTAAAATCCATGGAGAAGAAATAAAAACTTTAAGGTTTGCCGATAACATTGTAATTCTGTCAGAGACAGCATAGGACCAGCAAGAGAAGTTGAATGGAATGGACTGTGTCTTGAAAGGGGAAAATAAGATGAACATCAACAAGAGCAAAACGAGGATAATGGAATTTAGTCGAATTAAATCAGCTGATGCCGAGGGAATCAGTTAAGAAATGAGACACTTAAAGTAGCAGATGGGTTTAGCTATTAGGGGAGCAAAAAACTGATGATGGTCAAAGTAGAGACGATATAAAATGTAGACTGGCAGTGGTAAGGAAAGCGGTTCTGAAGAACAGAAACTTGTTAACATCGAGTATAGATTTAAGTGTCAGGAAGTCGTTTCTGAAAGTATTTGTATGGACTGTAGCCATGTACGGAAGTGAAACGCAGATGATACATAGTTTAGACAAGATGAGAATAGAAGCCTTCAGAATGTGGTGCTACAGAAAAATGCTGAAGATTAGATGGGTAGATCACATAACTAATGAGGAAGTATTGAATATAATTGGAGAGAAGAGAAATTTGTGGCGCATCTTGACTAGGAGAAGGGATCGGTTGGTAAGGAATATTCTGAAGCATCAAGGGATCACGAATTTAGTATTGGAGGGCAGCGTGGATGGTAAAAATCGTAGAGGGAGACCAAGAGACGAATACACTAAACAGATTCAGAAGGATGTAGGTCACAGTAGGTACTGGGAGATGCAGAAGCATGCACCAAATAGAGTAGCATGGAGAGCTGCATCAAACCAGTCTCTGGACTGAAGACCACAACAACATTCAGAAAATTAATATAAAGATTGCAAAGTAAATAAAGAGACAATTACGAGTTGCCGTGCTCTAGTTTTATTAGGCCGCCAATGTTATTCTCAACAGTCTTCAAATTAATCGGTTTCGTACTTTGATACAACTGGATGTCATGAGCATACATATGGTATTTATAGTAGAACAAAACTGATGACACATCATTAACATGCAATGAAAAGAGTACAGGACCTAATACCAGACTCTGAGGAACGCCTGATACTGCCTGTCTCCATTGTGACATCATAGTGTGTAACTCGACGCACTGCTAGCGAAACGTTAGGTATGAGCGCTACCATTGCAATGCGTTTGGGAAGAAACTTAGACTGCAAAATTTGGCAAAATAAAATGTGTAAGTCAACAGTGTCAAGGGATTTGCTACAGTCTAAGAAACATGATAATCGTCTCTTGTCTATCCATGGCAAGTTACAGGTTGTCAAAATTTATTAAACCAGATATTTACCGAAACCTGATTGGTATTCTTCTAGTACGTTGTTTGTTTTTAAGTACTTGCTTATGTGGTTGTGAACTATATAATATAGGACCCTGAACAGTTCAGCAAGAAGAATTCAAATAGAGAGGTAATCAGAGAATGCTGTGTCAATGTCCGCTTTAGGTAATGGCTTAACAAGTCCGTGTTTCGAGGGATCCATGAAATACGTTTAATTAAGGAGTGGTAGAAGATACCTGATATAGTAAGCAGTACTAAGACATTTTTTCTGTGATGCCATTGTATCCAGTTGATGCTGGTTTCAAATGCATGATGAATAGTTGGTGGGATTGCCATTAACATGCTTAAGATAGAATTTTTCGGGGTTACTGTCGCTTATCCTAATGAAATAATCAATACCGGTATTTTCGTTTGTGGTACAATTGTGGTTACAGGCAATGTGATTTACCGGTCCAGCAGCACCTTTTATTTTGCCAGTCCCAAGATCAAACAGATTTCTCCCTATGACACCTGGTCTGTGTCCGTTGTTAGCTAATGTATGAGTATGCGTCAGCTTAGCGTTCTTCACAGTTTGAATAATCCTGTTCCGCTGCAGCTTGTAAACAATCTTATTTTCATGTGTGAGGCTTAATTTGTACGCCTGATGTGCAGTGTCTCTGAGGTTGATGAATTGTCTTAGTTCTTCAGTTAGCCAACATGTATGTTGTCTTCCAATTTTTAGGTCCTTAGGGGAGCATTTTTGCCACATGGCAAAAATATAGTTGAGTGACTTTATTAATAAAACAATGCGGTTTTTCGTTTATGTCCTGGAAAGGATGGAAGTCGTTTCCCTAATTGTTTCTTGCGTCTCAACTGCAAGTTCAGATACGCTGAGGCGTTTAAAGTCCCTATATGTAGTCAGTCACGTTTTCTTTCTCGAACATTCTAGAGAGTACGTCACCAGAATCATGTCGTCGGCAGACATGTCATGTGCAGATGTTTGAGAGATACGAATGATTGATGATTTCGTTTCATGTATATCTGAGAGAGCGTGTTAGGTAGGCACAAGCTGAAGTAGCATGCTCTCATGTAGTATATTGTGACAATTAGCTGATTTACTGGCGTTGCCTGGGTTTGTGTTTTATTCCAGTCTTGTATTAGTCCATTTCCAACTCCCCTCTCTCCCCGTCCATCTCCTCCTTCATCTTCTGTCCATCCATCTCCTCAGTTTTTCTGTCCACCTCCTCCAGCTTCCCCTCCCAGTTTCTGTCCACTGATAATGGTTTTCTGGGAATTTTCAGGTCACGTTCCCTTTTGCAGATTTTTGACTTCTGCTCAAACAATTTCGTAGCTGCAATAGCTACGGCAAATTTCTACAATTCCCAAGATACATCATCGCCTGTTCCTGATTTACTGGCACTTAGATCAGTCAACGCTCTGTCAGGCTGATTCCATAACTGAATTTTTTTCACATCAACTACTTCCTTCGTCTTTCATTGCAAATCTGGATAGTTCCCATCAGTCAAATAGAATTTCTATGTGCTTATGCCAATCTCTGCTCATTAATTTGCATTTAATACGTGTTTACTAGCTATGCGTCGTAAGATACCATCTGTAAAATCTACATCTCTAAACTTACATATAATTTTCCTGTACAACGTGTCAAATTCCCTTCAATAATATCTTAATCATTATCTTCACATTCTGATCTCTTTCATTCTGATACCCTGTTTTCAAAATCGACATACTTCAAAACGTAAATTTCCTTCCTTTTAAATTTTATATAATACTCATAGGCCCAAGATTTCTTAAAAATTATAATGTTTCCATTATCTATATCAGAACTTGATTTCCATCTTCAGAAGTGATTATTTGGCCAACGGGTTCATCAAGATGTATAACAATTCCAGTTAGGCATTCTGAACAGCGTGAAGTCTTATAACAATCTCAACGAATTATACGTCATATGGTCACATACTGAAAGAAAATCTCTTATTTCGCTATGTTCGTTCTATTTAAGAAGAATATAAGAAGTCGTCGATTCGTTTCTAATCAAGGAAGAGGTGCATAGGTGCACTACTGTTTAATGGAAAAACTTTTTTCAGAAGATATCGGATAGCTTGTGCTACGACAGACAAGTGCCTTCACTGCGCTAAAAAATATGGCCAATGTCAAATTTTTATTGTTTTTATAATTTCCTATCAGAATTACTTCCGAGTGACAATTATTTAAAAGATATATTGTTTGAGTTGAAGGAACTTAAAAGTACTTGCCACTGAAACTTAAATGTAACTGAATCAAGACACTAGAAACAGCGACAACGAACTGAAAATCAGGTTTCACTGCAACAGATTAACTGCAATCTAAAATGAAATGAGAAAGATATTTTGTGCTTATTCTGACCTGAAGATATTGGTAAAAACTTTCTGAACTGTTTTACTCATACTAACGGGTTTAATACATCTAACATTATTACATAATACACTAAAACGCCAAAGAAACTGGTAGAGGCCTGCGTATTCAAATACAGAGGTATTTAAACAGGCAGAATACAGCGCTGTGGTCGGCAACGCCAACATAAGGCAACAAGTGTACAGCGCAGATGTTAGGTCGGTTACTACTGATACAATGGCAGGTTATCAAGATTTAAGTGAGTTTGAACGTGGTGTTATATTTGGAGCACTAGCGATGGGACACAGCATCTCCGAGGTAGGGATGAAGTGGGAATTTTCCCGTACGACCATTTCACTAGTGTATCGTGATTATTAGGAATCCGGTAAAACATCAAATCTCCGACAACGAAGCGGCCATAAGAACAACGGGACCAACAACGACTGGAGAGAATCGTTCAACGTGACAGTAGTGCAACCCTTCCGCTAGTTGCTGCAGATTTCAGTGCTGCGCCATCAACAAGTGCCATAATGAGAAAGCGAAACAACGTCGATACCGGCTTTTGGAGCCGATGGCCCACTCATGTTCCTTGATGACTACACGACACGAAACTTTACTCCTCGCCTGGGCCCGTCAACACCGACATTTGACTATTGATGACTGGAAACGTGTTGGCTGATTGGACGAGTCTCGTTACAAGTGGTATTGAGCGGATAGACGTGTACGAGTATGAAGACAACGTCTGGCTCCATTGTCCCTGCATGTCAGCAAGGTACTGTTCAAGCTGGTGGATCCTCTGTTATGATGCAAGACGCGTGTATTTGGAGTGATATGTGACGCTTGATACGTCTAGATACGCCTCTGACGGGTGACACGTGTGTAATCAAATGGTTCAAATGGCTGTAAGCACTATGAGACTTAACATCTGACGTCATCAGTCCCATAGAACTACTTAAACCTAACTAACCTAATGACGTCACGCACATCCACGCCCCAGGCAGGATTGAAACCAGCGACCGTAGCAGCTGCGTGGGTCCGGACTGAAGCTCCTAGAACCGCTCGACCACAGCGACCGGCACGTATGTAATCATCCGGTCTGATCACCTTTATCCATTCATCTACCTTCTGCATTCCGACGGAACTGGGCAATTCTATCAGCACAATGCGACACCGCACATGTCCCGAATTGCTACAGAGTGGCTCCAGGAACACTGTTCTGAGTTTTAATACTTCCGCTGACTATCGAACATCCCAGACATGATCATTATAGAGCGTATCTGGGATGTCTTGCAAGGTGATGTTTAGAAGGGATTTCCACCCGTCTAATTCTTACAGATTTATGGACAGCCCTGCAGGAATCATGGTGTCGACTCCCCCCAGCAATTCTTCAGACATTGGTCGAGTCCATGTCACGTCGGGTTGCGGCACTTCTGCGTTCTCCCGGGGGGCCCTACATAATTTTGGGCAGCCTGTCCGAGTTTCTTTTGCTCTTCAGTGTATGACGATAATGTTACTCCTGCAAAAGGATTTTTGCGACCGTGGCTGGATGTGATGGGAAGGTAATCGGGCTGCTTTTAGATTCTGGAAAGATTGTTATTGAATGGAGAACAATAGCAGTAGGCTTACTGTAATTACATAAAAAGAAACGGTCGCCAGCCTAGATAGCCAAAGTTGTACTCAGTACTAGCATGATTCATAAAGAAAGTTAGCCACATAAGTAGACTTTACTTGATACCAAACATCTGTTTTGATGATAAGACACAGGTCAGAGAATTGACCTGAACTACTCAGGAGAAGAATTAATGTGTTTAGGCAAGAAGTGGCTCGCTGTAACACTTACTATCTGGACATTACAGTATGAAGTTGATGAGAATCAGACGTAAATGATTACTAATGGTGGAGCACTAATTACACGGTGAGAGGTTCTTTTGTCGCTTTAATTACAGGTAAGTGCTACTATTAAAATATTTATGAAGTAACTCTATCTTTTATACAGATTATTATTTGCATTATCAAGGAATATTAACTACCTTGTATTATTTAGGGCAAATGGAATATATGACACCTGGATCAATTATAGTTTGAGTAATTGTATCTAGGTGCTTATTTTTGATGGCTGTTATTGTAGTATGACATTTTGCTCGAGAACTAGCATGGGGACACCGAAAGTAATTAATCGATGAATTCTGATCATGACTGAAAACATTAGTTACAACACAAAATAGGAAACACTGTTAACTACATTACTCTTACAGCTGTTATCACTATTATTTCAATTAAAAGAATCATAAAACTCAATGTTTTAACCGTCCTTTCATAAAAACTACGTGGATTATTTCAAAACATACAGTTACTAAATAATTATGTGCTTTACAACTCTACAAAGTCTGTTACCTTTCGTTAGGCGAAAAATTGCGTTTCAGTTCAGTAAAACAGGATGCTCGATTCATCGTAGCATTTGGAACAGGATCCTGTCAAGTAAATGACTGAGGCCCAAATACGGTGACTCAGCACGAAGTTTACAGAACACAAAATTATTATTGGAAAAGTAACCATGTAACTGTTCCATTCAACTACACAGTATCAGCTGATAAACTGAGATGAAGGTGGTAGCAGCGTCGATTTCTTGTGCTATCCAGAAACGGTGGCGAAAGTATCCATGGCTCTTTCTGTGCAACAACCTCCGGGAATCCTCTTCTTACCATCGGATTTTCTTAGTAATGAGCTAACAAGAGTATACCGTGAATAATAAGCCGTGTTACTTCCACATCAGAGGAAGTCGCTTCTTCTCTCCTCCTTCAGTTCTTAAGATGCCGCTAGCCACCGACTGACTCATGGCACATAGGGAAGCCTTGCAGCTCGACAGCCAGATCCACCCTCTCTATTACCATCTAGCCAGTTTCGTTGCGGAGGAACTTCCCTCGAAGTTTATGTTTAAAAAGATACATTTTCTATGCGTGAACCAGTAAAATATAAAATATTTATTGTTTTAAGGCACATTACCTTGTCACCTGATGTGACTATGTTTTTCTCATAATTTATGTACTTTTATGTATGTTTATGTGTCATCTCACATTTTGTAGTACGTCTTGTAATGAACTATAGCATCAACATCGGAGCTGTTTGTGACTGAAAGACACAGTTTCCTCTTTCTTGGAAGATAGCTTTATTTCTTGATAAACCCGTTACTATACGTAGATTCTGGTTTAATATGGGTTATGCTTGTGAGGAAATAGCTTTCAGTTAAGACAAGAACGACATTAATACAACTGCTGCGTATTTCATTCATGTCCTGATTAATGTGGGTCTATGCATTGTTCAAATTTATATCTTGCAGGAGTTACCTCGTAAAAACTCTCCTTGGCTTACTTACTAGCCTCCTGAACCCAGGTTTAGCTGAATTTGTGTACTGAGGAGAATTAACACGTAATGTAAGCAACTGCGAAGCTCACAGTGGGAATTAAGTTGAATGATAATGTTACCGAGGCAATAAAATTTTACTGGAAGAGTTTTTAAGAAAATAAGTGTTAAAATCTCTATTTCTATGTTCATTCTTTTATTGGAGAGGTCAGTAGGGATTCAGAGTGACCTCTGGGCACAATCAAATTTCCAGCAGGTGTTCAATAAACACCTACTATAACAAACCATTCATTATTATATTCCAATTCTGTCGCACATGCTTCCATATTGCGCTCGAAGAAAAATTAATGAGTCTATTTTCTTAAATTTATGACAATTCCTGATGAATGTCGCAACTCGTACTTTCTTTATTTAGGCTCTACAGGTTAATGAGATGCTGAGCTAAACCCGCAGCGTTGAACACATCTATAACAGTGACCATATGACGTTCAGAGACACAGATTATGTCAGTTGGGTTAGACCACGCGATCCATCAAGGCAAATAATTAATTTCTTAATTTTTCAACTCAGTCTTAGAATATTATCAGTCCATAAAAACAGCTGACATTTCAAACTGATTGGCATGGAATAGGGTGCAAATAAGATTTACGGTGATAGCCGAAATCCTCAACCAGCAACTCATTGTACTAATGAAGTATGGTAGAATCACGTAGTTTGAACGTGGTCGCCGCAATTTTGTATTACACTACTGGCCGTTAAAATTGCTACAGCAAGAAGAAATGCAGATGATAAACGGGTATTCATTCGACAAGTATATTACATTAGACCTGACTTGTGATTGCATTTTCACGCAATTTTGGGTGCATAGATCCTGAGAAATCGGTACCCAAGTCAACCACCTCCGGCCGTATTAAGGACCTTGTTACGCCTCTGCATTGAGTCAAACAGAGCTTGGATGGCGTGTACTGGTACAGCCGCCCATGCAGCTTCAACACGATATCACTGTTCGTCAAGAGTAGTGACTGGCGTATTATGACGAGCCAGTTGCTCGGCCACCATTGACTAGACGTTTTCAGTTGGTTAGAGATATGGAGAATGTGCTGGCCAGGGCAGCAGTCGAACATTTTCTGTATCCAGAAAGGCCGGTACAGGATCTGCAACATGCGGTCGTGCATTATCCTGTTGAAATGTAGGGTTTCGTAGGGATAGAATGAAGGGTAGAGCCACGGGTCGTAACACATCTGAAATGTAACGTCCCCTGTTCAAAGTGCCGTCAATACGAACAAGAGGTGACCAAGACGTGTAACCAACGGCACCCCATACCATCACGCCGGGTGATACGCCAGTATGGCGATGACGAATACACGCTTCGAATGTGCGTTCACCACGATGTCGCCAAACACGGATGCAACCATCATGATGCTGTAAACAGAAAGGGGATTCATCCGAAAAAACCACGTTTCGTCATTCGTGCACCCAGGTTCGTCGCTGAGTACACCATCGCAGGCACTCCTGTCTGTGATGCAGCGTCAAGCGTAACCGCAGCCCTGGTCTCCGAGAAGATAGTCCATGCTGCTGCAAATGTCGTCGAACTGTTCGTGCAGATGGTTGTTGTCTTGCAAACGTCCCCATCTATTCGCTCAGGGATCGAGCCGTGGCTGCACGATCCTTTAGAGCCGTGCGGATAAGATGCCTGTCATCTCGACTGCTGGTGATACGAGGCCGTTGGGATCTAGCACGGTGTTCCGTATTACCCTCCTGAACCCACCGATTCTAAATTCTGCTAACAGTCATCGGATCTCGGCCAACGCGAGAAACAACGTCGCGATACGATAAAACGCAATCGCGATAGGCTACAATCCGACGTTTATCAAAGTCGGAAACGTGATGGTACGCATTTCTCCTCCTTACACGAGGCATCACAACAACGTTTCACCAGGCAACGCCGGTCGTAGGTGTCGCCAGCGGCGCCAAAATATAAATGGTTCTCATGGCTCTGAGCACAATGGGACTCAACTTCTGAGGTAATCAGTCCCCTAGAACTTAGAACTACTTAAACCTAACTAAGGACATGACACACATCCGTGCCCGAGGCAGGATTCGAACCTGCGACAGTAGCGGTCATGCGGTTCAAGACTGAAGCGCCTAGAACCGCTCGCCCACACCGACCGGCCAGCGGCGCCAACCTTGCATGAATGCTCTGAAAATATAATATCACAGCATCGTCTTCCTGTGGGTTAAATTTTGCGTCTGTTGCACGTCAACTTCATGGTGTAGCAATTTTAATGGCCAATATTGTACCTTCACCAGTCTGATTTTCTTCTATTTAGTAACAATTTTTGCCAAGTGCCATATCTGTCACCGTCGTATTCCATATTTAATCGCGGTTTCTATTTCTTGTTTGTTGATATACGTGGCCTTATTTGATTTTTGAGATTGGTGCTTTCCATTCTTGTTTACGCGTGCTTTTTTACGCTTCAGACTGTGCTCAAACTTGATGCGCTGAGTTATCGCCGGACAGTGTGCGGTGACCGCCACTGTCGTTATTCCCATTGCGTGTTGTCATGTTTCCGCTGGTTGCGCTATTCCTCGTCACCGTGTCGCTGTGCAACCAGGTGGCTGTGACATCAGGCTACCAGTGTTCTGGCCTTGTATCTCGCGTCCCGGGTGCGGCGTGTTGCACGGCACAGTGAGTCTTGTTTACTTGCTGTGTGCTAACCGCGACGCTGGGGAGTGGAACATCGTCCTTCACCTCACTGTCTCACTCGCTTCCCACAGCGCGCGTTGGTTTACCTTCTAACGTATTATCAGGTACAGCTGAGCACCTCACTGCTCTTCAGCTTTACGAAATATAGTCGGGCACTCTGTTCTCACATCACATGATAAGTCATCATCAGACGCTAAAGGGAACGCCTTGTTAATGCAACCGCCCTCCTCTGTGGCCTCTGATAACTTTATGAAATACGCCAGCCAGAGTGGCCGAGCGATTCTAGGCGCTACAGTATGGAACCGCGCGACCGCTACGGCCGCAGGTTCGAATCCTGCCTCCGGCATTGATGTGTGTGATGTCCTTAGGTTAGTTAGGTTTATGTAGTTCTAAGTTCTAGGGGACTGATGACCTCAGAAGTTAACTCCTATAGTCCTCAGAACCACTTGAAACATCTTTTTAACTTTATGTAATGCGGGTGTTCTGGACCTGCCCCTTGACTTTTCCCGCAATTTTGGCTCCCAAGATGGTTTTTATGACGCTGTGAGGGTTTATTAGGTGAAAATTAATTTGGTTTGTCTTGTCTGTAGCACCTTCATTAGTGGCTATCTTTTTCCCTTAAAATTTTTTTTTGTGGTTGACGGTAGCTTATAGATACTTGCTGAATTCGCGTACGGCTTAGATAAAGCTGGTTTCCCATCGGTGGAATGGCCTCTATGTGAGAATGACCATGAAAAGAGTGGAGGTTCTATAGAAAACGATCACATGATCCCTCCACAATGGTGACCGAATGTGCTCTTTGCTTTCTGAGCTTGTCAGCGCTCTCAGCTTTTTGAACAACCTCTAACCGATAAAAAAATAAAAAATATTTTCGTAATTTGTTTGGAAGACTTACAGCACTTATTCTCAGTTGCATAGAATTTCAGAGATAGAATGCTCTTTTCTAGAAACAGTATTATTTCTTATAGTGAAAATAATGTAGAGAAACTAAGCAGACATGTTCGAAATTCTTCTTTTTTAGTATATAGGTCACCATATTCAATCTATATATTGAGCAACCAGTAAAGGAAATAAAAGAAAATGTTGGCGTAGGAATTAAAATCCATGGAGAAGAAATAAAAACTTTAAGGCTTGCCTATAACAATGTAATTCTGTCAGACACAGCAAAGGACCAGCAAGAGAAGTAGAATGGAACAGACTGTGTCTTGAAATGAGAATATAAGATGAACATCAACAAAAGCAAAACGAGGATAACGGAATGTAGTCGAATTAAATCAGCTGATGGTCAGGTAACCAGTTAAGAAATGAGACACTTAAAGTAGCAGATGGGTTTAGCTATTAGGGGAGCAAAATAATTGATGATGGTCGAAGTAGAGATGATATAAAATGTAGACCGGCGACGGCAAGGCCAGCTTTTCTAAAGAAGAGAAATTTGGTGATATCCAGTACAGATTTAAGTGTCAGGAAGTCTTTTCTGAAAGTATTTGTGTGGAATGTAGGCATGTATGGAAGTGAAAAATGGACAATAAATAGTATTAAAAAGAAGAGTATAGAAGCCATCGAAATGTGGTGCTACAGAAGAATGCTGAAGATTAGATGGGTAGATCGCGTAAGTAATGAGGAGATACTGAATCAAATTGGGGAGAAGAGGAATTTGTGGCACAACTTGACTAGAAGAATGGGTCGGTTGGTAGGACACGTTGTGAGGCATCAAGGGCAGCTTAGAACTGGAGGGCAGCGTGAAGGGTAAAAATCATAGAGGGAGCCCAAGAGATGAATACACTAGCAGATTCAGAAGGATGTCGGTTGCGGCAGTTGCTTGGAGATGAAGCAGCTTGCACAGGACAGAGTAGTATGGAGAGCTTTATCAAACCAATTTCGGGACTGAAGACTGCAAGAACAACAGGTAACCATTTTTTGTAATTAGTTTTCCATTTTTTATAAAAATTTGTCATTTGGGTCTCACATCATCAGTTAGTTACCGAGATATAATTCTGATATGGTATAGGTGATGGAGACCTGAGTGGCTTGAGTTTGTAGTGTCTGTAAGTACACAGAATGAGAAAAAAGCGAAGCACCCAGAAGATGTGGTCGGATGTCGAAATAACTTCGTACGTGTACACACTATCGGCAGGTATGTAAAATTCTGGAGTTGCAACTCTGTGCGACACGTAGGACGGCCACCAGTGTGTTCGCATTTAGTGTTGTTATTAGACGTAGTATTGAGCAAGTGGTGTTTCACAATCCGTATTAGAGGTTTATGGGGATTCTAGAGGGCTCTTAGTACATAAAATTTTGATCAGGAATCCAGCAAAGCGAATGTACCATTTGAATATAAAACGAGTTTTGAAAATGAGACCACTTTCTGATCTCGCACATCATACTACGCACACAACCTGAAAATAGCGCATAGTCTTCTGTCCCTTCTGCAGTTATGATTTCACATACTATTTTCATTCGGTTGCGACTGTGCCTACGAGAAAGTGGTATGTTTGCAACTAGGATTGTTGATCTTGGTGTTCTACGTACGTACCGTACTCTCGTCTTTGAGGAAGACGATGTCCTTCGTCACGAAGGAACGGAACCAACGAAGAGCACTTGAAACAGTGACCATGCCATTGGCTTCTGTAAAGCACACAGATCAGGGCCCACTGCCTCGTACTGTGAAATGGGAAATTTGAACGTTTTCCAATCTAAAACTTATTTTACATCGTGAAACTAAATTCCGTCCGAACAGGACTCGGAAGATCCTAACGGTACCGACCGACCGCCGTGTTATCCTCAGAGTTATGCGTCACTGGATGCGGATATGGAGGGGCGTACTGTTAGCACACGGCACAACCGTCAATTGTCAGTTTTCGTGACCGGAGCCGCTACAATCAAGTAGCTCCTCAATTCGCCTCACAACGGCTGAGTGCACCCCGCTTGCCAGCAGCGCTTGGCAGAACGGACGGTCACCACTCCAAACGCTAGCCAAACCCGACAGCGCTTCACGTCGGTGATCTGATGGAGACTGGTGTTACAACTGCGGCAAAGCCATTGCTGCTTTACATCCAAACAATGTATTTCCTGACATGGGTTCCATGTCAAAACATTATCTAAGAAGTTCCCTCTATTAACCTTAGCAGCCTGTTGTTGTGGTCTTCAGTCCTGAGACTGGTTTGATGCAGCTCTCCATGCTAATTTATCCTGTGCAAGCTCCTTCATCTCCCAGTACCTACTGCAACCTACATCCTTCTCAATCTGCTTAGTGTATTCATCTCTTGGTCTCCCTCTACGATTTTTACCCTCCACGCTGCCCTCCAATGCTAAATTTGTGATCCCTTGATGCCTCAGGACATGTCCTACCAACCGAACCCTTCTTCTAGTCAAGTTGTGCCACAAACGTCTCTTCTCTCCAATCCTATTCAATACCTCCTCATTAGTTACGTGATCTACCCACCTAATCTTCAACATTCTTCTATAGCACCACAATTCGAAAGCCTCTATTCTCTTCTTGTCCAAACTATTTATTGTCCATGTTTCACTTCCATACTTGGCTACACTCCATACAAATACTTTCAGAAACGACTTCCTGACACTTAAATCAATACTCGATGTTAAAAAGTTTCTCTTCTTCAGCACCGCTTTCCTTGCTATTGCCAGTCTACATTTTATATCCTCTCTACTTCGACCATCATCAGTTAATTTGCTCCCCAAATAACAAAACTCCGTTACTACTTTGTCTCATTTCCTAATTTAATTCCCTCAGCATCACCCGACTTAATCCGACTACATTCCATTATCTTCGTTTTACTTTTGTTGATGTTCATCTTATATCCTCCTTTCAAGACACTATCCATTCCATTCAACTGCTCTTCCAAGTCCTTTGCTGTCTCTGACAGAATTACAATGTCATCGGCGTACCTCAAAGTTTTTATTTCTTCTCTCTGCATTTTAATACCTATTCCCAATTTTTCTTTTGTTTCCTTTACTGCTTGCTCAATATACAGATTGAATAACATCGGGGAGAGGCTACAACCCTGTCTAATCCCTTCCCAACCGCTGCTTCCCTTTCATGTACCTCGACTCTTATAACTGCCATCTGCTTTCTGTACAAATTGTAAATAGCCTTTCGCTCCCTGTATTTTACCCCTGCCACCTTTACAATTTGAAAGAGAGTATACCAGTCAACATTGTCAAAAGCTTTCTCTAAGTCTACAAATCCTAGAAACGTAGGTTTGCCTTTCCTTAATCTTTCTTCTAAGACAAGTCGTCAAGTCAGTATTGCCTCACGTGTGCCAATATTTCTACAGAATCCAAACTGATCTTTCCCGAGGTCGGCTTCTACCAGTTTTTCCATTCTTCTGTAAAGAATTCATGTTAGTATTTTGCAGCTGTGATTTATTAAACTGATAGTTCGGTAATTTTCACATCTGTCAACACCTGCTTTCTTTGGGATTGGAATTATTATATTCTTCTTGAAGTCTGAGGGTATTTCGCCTGTCTCATACATCTTGCTCACCACATGGTAAAGTTTTATCAGCACTGGCTCTCCCAAGGCCGTCAGTAGTTCTAATGGAATGTTGTCTACTCCCGGGGCCTTGTTTCGACTAATGTCTTTCAGTGCTCTGTCAAACCATTCACGCAATATCGTATCTCGCATTTCATCTTCATCTACATCCACTTCCATTTCCATAATATTGTCCTCAAGTACATCGCCCTTGTATAGACCCTCTACATACTCCTTCCACCTTTCTGCTTTCCCCTCTTTGTTTAGAACTGGGTTTCCATCCGAGCTCTTGATAGTCATACAAGTGGCTCTCTTTCTCCAAAGGTCCCTTCAATTTTCCTGTAGGCTGTGTCTATCTTACCCCTCATTTGTCCTCTAGCCATGCCTGCTTACCCATTTTTCACTTCCTGTCGATCTCATTTTTGAGGCATTTGTATTCCTTTTTGCCTGCATCATTTCCTGCATTTTTATATTTCCTCCTTTCATCAATTAAATTCAATATTTCTTCTGTTACCCAAGGATTTCTACTAGACCTCGTGTTTTTACCTACTTCATCCTCTGCTGCCTACACTACTTCATCCCTCAAAGCTACCCATTCGTCTTCTACTGTATTTCTTTCCCCCATTCCTGTCAACTGTTCCCTTATCCTCTCCCTGAAACTCTGTACAACCTCTGGTTTAGTCAGTTTATCCAGGTCCCATCTGCTTAAATTCCTACCTTTTTGCAATTTCTTCAGTTTTAATCTACAGTTCATAACCAATAGATTGTGGTCAGAGTCCACATCTGCCCCTGGAAATATCCTACAATTTAAAATTTGGTTCCTAAATCTCTGTCAGACCATTATCTAATCTATCTGATACCTATTAGTATCTCCAGGATTCGTCCATGTATACAACCTTCTTTTATGATTCTTGAACCAAGTTTTAGCTATGATTAAGTTATGCTCTGTGCAAAAGTCTACGACACGGCTTCCTCTTTCATTTCTTAGCCCCAATTCATATTCACCTACTATGTTTCCTTCTCTCCCTTTTCCAACTGTCGAATTCCAGTTACCCATGACTATTAAATTTTCGTCTCCCTTCACTACTTGAATAATTTCTTTTATCTCATCATACATTTCTTCAACTTCTTCGTCATCTGCAGAGCTAGTTGGCATATAAACTTGTACTACTTTATTAGGCATGGGCATCGTGTCTATCTTAGCCACTATAATACGTTCACTATGCTGTTTGTAGTAGCTTACCCGCACTCCTATTTTTTTATTCATTAGTAAACCTACTCCTGCATTACCCCTATTTGATGTTGTATATATAACCTTGTATTCACCTGATCAGAAGTCTTGTTCCTCCTGCCACTAATTCCCACTATATCTAACTTTAACCTATCCATTTCCCTTTTTAAATTTTCTAACCTACCTGCCCGATTAAGGGATCTGACATTCCAATCTCCGATCCGCAGAATGCCAGTTTTCTTTCTCCTGGTAACGACTTCCTCTTGAGTAGTCCCCGCCCGGAGATCCGAATGGGGGACTATTTTACCTCCGGAATATTTTACCCAAGAGAGCGCCATCATCATTTAACCATACAGTAAAGCTGCATGCCCTCGGGAAAAATTACGGCTGTAGTTTCCCCTTGCTTTCAGCCGTTCGCAGTACCACAACAGCAAGGCCGTTTAGGTTAGTGTTACAAGGCCAGATCAGTCAATCATCCAGACTGTTGGCCCTGCAACTACTGAAAAGACGGCTGCCCCTCTTCAGGAACCACACGTTTGTCTGGCCTCTCAACAGATACCACTCCGTTGTGGTTGCCCCTACGGTACGGCTATCTGTATCGTTGAGGCACGCAACGACAAGGTCCATGGTAACTGGAATTGTGGAATACCAATTACAGGGTGGCGGACGAAATGTGTTACCATTTTGATTTTGAATATAAATTTTACTGTCAATACAATCTGAAAGGAACATATACTACAATGAAGAGCCGTCCTTGGAGATTTGTTCTAATTCAGCACATGCCCAAAATCTACACCATTTCGTTTCCTAACTTCCTTCAAACGAACACTGAAGTTAGTGATTACCCTACGGCGCATGTCGTCCGTAATTTCACTGCAAGCTTGAAGAATAAGTCTTCTGATCTCCATTAAATCACGTGGACGTTTCGGGAAAATTTTTTCCTCCAAAGAAAAAAGTCACATGGATTGATGTCTGGACTATTGGGGGGCCAATTTTGTCCGTTATTGAAGCGACCTGGAAACCTGAGTGAAATGATCCGTATGTCGAAATCTTCGTGCAAAAACTCCAACACCGTGTTTGCAGTATGTGACCTTGCTCCATCCTGCATGAACCACTGCGTGTTGGAGGGCAAGGCAGCAGCAAGAAGCAGTGGAATGAAGTTATTGCAAAACATGCTCAAATAACGCTCGCTGTTCACAGTTTCTTCAAAGAAAAAGGGTCCCATAAGTCCGTGACTGGAAATTGCTGCCCACGCTGTAATCCTCGGAGCATAATGTTGTCGTTCATGAAGCACTTGTGGGTTTTCAGTGGCCCAAAAGTGTACACTTCATTTGTTAACCACACCGTCTAAATGAAAATGCGCCTCGTCTGAAAACCAAACGTTGTTGAGAGTTTCTTCCCTATCCTCCGCCCACTGAGCAAACAGTGATCTCTGCTACTTGTGTTCTTCAGTGAGCTTCTGTGCACAGGTCATCTTGTATGGGTACATATGGAGGTCACTTTTGAGAATGCGTTGAACGGAGCGTCTGGATATTCCCAGTTGCACTGCTGCCTTTCTACAAGATTTCCTGGGACTACTCTGTACAGCAACTCGTACCGCTTCAATATTCTCCGGCGAACAAACAGGCTTAGGCCGAGGTCGCTTCGCTTTCAATACTGCCCCTTAGTGTACAAATTTATCGTACAACCTGTGGATGGTCATTTTGCAAGGGAGCCATCGTGTGTTAAACTGTTGTCGAAAACGCCTCTGAGTCACAAAAAGGCTTTTCGTTTCACGAAAAAGTAACACAGTTGCCGATCGTTGCTGTGTCGTCAGTCTTCCATTGTCAGCCATTGCTGCTTACTAGTCTCCTAGCGGCAGTATCGTGTATTACACGTCATTTCGTAATTCGTTTGTTTTTCCAAGCTCTGCTGGTACTGCTGTAGAGATTCCAGTGGGATATGTAATGTGCGTCGTAAATTGTGAAAGAAACAATTGGTAACACATATCGCGTGCCACCCTGTAAAATAGGAGTGAGCAGCCTTCAGTGTGTACTCTTTCACAGTGATCACTCAATATCTGAGGCCATTGACCCCGTTATACTTGCCGCATACTCGTGTGAGACAGTGTTATGGGCATCTCACAGACTTCGAAACGTGCCTCGTTGCGGGTCTCCGTCCGACCAGCTTGCCGAATCGTGCGGTATCCAGATTTTCTGAGCGGTCGGATGTGACAGAGGGCTGACACTGGACTACATGGGAACGTGAGAACAGGCACACTCGTCGTCAAACTTCCGGTCGACCATGTCTGACCACCACAACGGAGGATCGCCGTGTTCCGCGCCAACCACAACATAGCCTCACCACACGTCCACCTACCGTCTGAGAAAAAGTAATGGACGCCTTGCAACATTCTGTGTCATGATGGAGACTCAGCGGCTGCCGGACTGGAGAATTACCGTTCCAGAGTTGGCTGCTGTTAACACCAAAACACAAAAGGTCGTGTCTGGAGCAGTGCCGTGACTCCGAAGCCGACGAGTGGCTGAGGAGAAGCGTCTCATTATGCTCAGCGAAAAACACTGGTTTCTATACTACTCCGGATGACCATCGTCAACTATGACGGAAACTTGGGAAGAACCCCTATTCTTCCAGTGTTTTGGACACACACAGTGATATTACTCCAGGAGTCATGGTGAGGGAAGCTGTTGGGTACGACATCAGGTCATGGCTGAGGGAACCTTCACTAGACAACGGTACGTCACAGATATATTGCGTCGTCATCTGTTACCTCTTATGCGGCAGCATCGTGGTGCGATTTTCAACAGGGCACTGCTAGTCCACACATGACACGTTTCTCCATCCGTGTCAGAGTAGGTTGAAGGAGGAAGGGGCAGCTCGAACGTCTGCTTTCCCAATGCCGTTATCATGGACCAGTTACAACAGCTGTAGGCAAGCTTACCTCAGGAGAGTGTACAATGGCATCAGGAAAATCTTTCCAACCGAATCAGTGCATGCATCCAAGCCAGAGAAGGTGCAACATCCTACTGATAAGTGGGGCCATACTCGCTCGATCTCTGAAGTTTCATTTCATGTTCTCTTCACCTTGGGTGCTACCCTTTTTTTCTGTGGTCTAGTGTACATACATGGATACAAACATCTCAGATTTCCGTAACTGAGCGTAGCAGCGACTGTCGATCGCTTGATGCAAAGGCACTCGTTATCATTTTTGGTACTTGGGTTTAGCTGAACAGAACCGACGTCCATAGCTGACCGCCAGTAAATTATTGTACACGAAAAAAGAAGAACAAGAAGGAACACACTTTCTGCTTGTTTAATACACATTAAGTACAAACTCCGATCATATTTTTACAGCATTTCTCATAACAGTTGATCTACATATAAACACGTTCCCAAAAATCTAAACAACGTAATTCTTACAGTGATCATTAGTACGCTAAAAGATGTGAGTGCTCCCGTCACGTCACTACCCTATTTTTAGATGATATACGACTGATCGTAGATAAATATTCACGTAACTGAAACGCTCAGCTACATCCTGATGCAAACATACTTTTATATTTCGCAAATAGTTTCATAACAATAGTTAAATTCTTAAATTTGGAATTGCAAACATAAAATACAGAAATTTTTTGTGTGATAGGTGGCGGAACAGGTGTATTCTGACAAATGCTTTTTCCTAGTGTGATACTGAAACTACAAATTATGGCATTAAAATCAGCATAAGTGGTCTCCACGTGCTGTGCAATAGTGTCAGTCATTCAGTGATAATTAATCAGTAGCGGTGTGGTCGATATCACCATACTTTTGACTGTTGGTAATAATGTACTTATATCTGTATACAAGCTTACCTGGCTCATAGCATTAGCAGTTTCTTACAACAGTATCGTAAAATTTAGACTTGTGTATAGGAGGGAGGAGTTAAACTGGTTTTGGAACGTCCAAGAAAAGTCACGTACCTGGAGGAAACAATTTGTGTAATGTTTAAATAACTGTACGCCATCATACTTAAATCTGACTGCGAGAAAGAAATCGAAACCATACTTTTTCTTCAGTTTTGCATCGCACAACATTTTCTTTTGCGCAGTTGCTTTTTGTAGAAATCCTGTACCTTTGTTGTTTAAAAACTTATCATTATTTAAGCTATCATGTAAAAATTTGAATTAAGTCGATGAAGAAATTTCGAGATTTTCACCGAAAAGTTTGTCAGTTATCACAAAATTTGAAGCCTATGTCTGCCCAAATGTTTATTAGAGTATCGTATAAATATTTGAAGTGAAATGGTCAAGATCTTTTCTAGATTTTTGATAATAAAGGTAAACAATGACTTGCGTTTGACTATTAGTATAGATTTTGTCTTTCTATATGTCTGTCCGAACGCTTATTAGAGCATTGTTTAAAACTTTGAAGAAAATCGACCAGGAACTTTTGGAGTTTTGCGGTAGTAACTTTTCAAGACGGTGGTAATGATAACTGTTTTGCGGGACGCTCAACTGCGAGATTGTCAGCGCCCGTACAAATTCCCAACTTTTCCATTGTCCAGTCTCGCCACTTTCCCGAATGGCGATATAATGATGACAACACAAATGCCCAGTCCCCAGGTGGAGCAAATCCCTGACCTTGCCAGCAATCTAACCCAAGACTCTGTGATTCGGGATAATAATTTTCATGAGCAACTTGCTGTGTATAGTAGTATGGATTGTATTTGTTCTTCTATTAACTGAGAGACCAGCTTCGCCTGGGTATTTATTTATTCGAGTCTTCTATTTGTCTATGACCTCCTCCTTTCTCCCTGTCCATCTCTTCCTTCCCCTTCTGTCCGTCTTCTCTTGCCCAATCTCTGCTCTCTCTTTATCCACCTACCTCCTCTCTCTATCTAGTCCCCCACCTGTCCACCTCCTCCCTTGTTCATTTCGACCACCCTCTGTCCACATCCTCCATCCCCCATCTCCCCCATGCCCTCTCATTGTCCTTCTCCTGTTCCCCCGTCTTTCTGTCTTTCTCTTCCTCCCCCTGTCTCTCTCCATCTCCTCATCTTTCCTGCCTTTGTTCATCCCAATTTTTTCTCTCCATCTCCCCCTCCTTGCTGCCTCTGTCAGTATCCTCCTTCTCCTATCTGGAACTATCTCCTTCTCCCCTGTCGCTCTCTGTCCATCTGATCGTCCTCCTTTCTCTCTCCTCCATGTTACCACACTCACCCCGTTAGGAGGTCGGTGGTCCATATCCCTACAGAATATCTTTCAAGATTGAAGATTGTAAGTAATGTGTGTAGCAAATTTGACTGAAATCGTTCCAGGGGTTTAGGACGAGCTTTTCACCCTGGGCTTTGCTAGCATACGCACACGTCAAATATATTTCATGTATGTTTGACATATTCTATCCGTATTTGTACATATATTTCAAATATATGACTAGCCAATTTTTCGCTGGAGTCTCATTTTCACATAGATTGACATTTCTAACGTTGTATCTCCTAAACTATGTGCTGAAAAATGGTTTAATGTAGCAGGTACGTTCAGTAATATATGTGCCTACTGTCTGCGAAATGTGCTGTGCATGGAGATAATGGTAAAGAAGTAATAAATTCAAACGTCAGACATGATGCAGCAGCTTCTCACGCATCTCAGTGTTTATGACGTCACTTCTACTAATCTAAGTGTCGTAAAGTGATATTTTTTTCCAGATACATTCAAGGGCAGTTATGGGCGTTGTCTGCAAAACGTGTAGCGAAAAGCGTTGGTAGGAAAAAAGTAATAAATTAAAACATCGTCGATGATGCGGCAGTTTCCCACGCATCTCAGTATTTGACGTTATACTTCCTGAACTGTGTATCTCACAATGTTATAATTTTTACGTAATTTCAGCTGTAATTGTGGATACTGTTCGCCAGAAGTGTTGCGAATAGATGAAGTTGCAAAGAAGTAATAAATTAAAACGCCATGCTTCATATAGTGCTTTTACTGCATGAACACCGAAAATGTAGTAAGTGACAAAAGTCTTTCTTTTCGCAAAGCTTTGAAATTATGTGTACACTTTTATGCAAGATTCTATTTGCTCCCATTCTCAAGTACTGGAGAGCTAAAGTACAGATATTCTCACATCGTGAGTTACACTGCTTTTTCACTTCCACTTTCACCTCTTTCATGGGTGGATGGTTCTTAACGCCGCAGTGTTTCTTTCCAGGCAGTAAATGATATGTGTACGAAGTTTACGAGGAATCGAGCCAATGGTTTATGAGGAGATGTGAAACGTATATAGATATATAAATACATACATACGTACTTACATATGTAAATCCATCTTTATAATCTGTATAGATCTGGAGTCCTATTCAGTATATACCCTGTAAACCACGCTTATTTTAGTGTAGGGACTAGCCAGTCCCTGTTTCCAGCACTTTTTCGGCTATCTCTTTCGCTTCCCCACCTTATAGACTGCTACGCCAGTCGCTTCCAGCGCCACTGTCAGCTGGCTTCCTGGCCGGCTGCACTTGTCACTTCGGTGCTGCGCCGTGGACGCGGGCTCCATTTCTGCCTCCCTTACGCCTGAGTGCCGTTTCTTATTTCACTTTTATCCAGATCCCTCCCTCTATGTTAGCGTCTTGGTTCCAGTGCTATGCATTAGTTTGATGTGGGTCTAACCACGACTGACTGGCCCAACTCCCACACATTTATGTTTCCATAAATATGTGGGTACACCACTTTTCACGTCTTTATTTTTTAATTTTGATATTTCAACCCATAGTTCACAGTTGGTGGCATCTTAGGATGAAGATTTAGGCTTCAAAACCGGCCGTGCAGAAAATAATGAATTACTGACAACTGAAGCGGACTCATTATTAAATTAATATGTTCCTCGGTTGAGTATGATTGACTGATCATACTCTCTTTCTCTAATTCACGACATCTGTCATGGACGAAGATGTATGTGTCACAGGGGTCAAGAGGAAAATTCGGAATACGGTACACTACAATTCAAAAGCGGGTATGAAATATGTAGAACTGTGCGTCAAGAAGACAAACATTTATAAATTTTCATATCCCAGTGATACAGCTCTTTGCCACATTTCTAAGATATAGCGGTTGTAGGAACTTCTGGTCATTTAGATCAGTCACATTAAAGCAAGTCTTCATTTCGTTATTACAGATAAAGAATTGCGGTTTCGGAAATACGAATAAAGACGAGCAACTTTGGTAGGAAACACAATCTTCCACTTATTTGTTTGACCTGAACTTACGCTGTTTTACGATCTGAGGGCTGATTAAGCAAGTTCATTTATATACGGTATGGATACAATTACTTATGCGAAATTAAAGCAAGTAAGCAAGAAATATTAGGGCTTCACACATTTCACCGATTACGTAGTCATCAGAGACTGGGGGAAGAAGGGGAAATCGCCCGTGTTCTTTTCAAAGCAACCGTCTGGATATTTTTGTAACGCCGTTAAGGTAAAACTTTAATCGCACTTGATTTAGTTACAATGAAATTCCCAAACACGTTAAGTAACGCGTGTCAAGTGTCATTGGAGAAATGTTTGCATAATGCAAGACACACTTTTCTTGCACCCATACATGATTCGGCACTTTCTTTGCTGCTTTTTAAAAATAATTTTGCCTTAAAACATCAACAACTCGTGGAGGTCCCTACGAAATCGATGTAAATCTATATCTATACAAGTAAGAGATTCCAATGTGACTAAATTAACAATATTATATATATTATGATACAGATTATGTTACTGACGTATGAAATATTTAAGTCTCTTATTTACGCTAAGGACTGCTGACAAATTATTACTTTCCAGAATGAGATTTTCACTCTGCAGCGGAGTGTGCGCTGATATGAAACTTCCTGGCAGATTAAAACTGTGTGCCCGACCGAGACTCGAACTCGGGACCTTTGCCTTTCGCGGGCAAATGCTCTACCATCTGAGGTACCGAAGCACGACTCCTGCCCGGTCTCACAGCTTTACTTCTGCCAGTATCTCGTCTCCTACCTTCCAAACTTTACAGAAGCTCTCCTGCGAACCTGGGGGATGTTTCCAGAATGAAATTTTCACTCTGCAGCGGAGTGTGGGCTCATATGAAACTTCCTGGCAGATTAAAACTGTGTGCCCGACCGAGACTCGAACTCGGGACCTTTGCCTTTAGCGGGCTAGTGCTCTACCATCTGAGCTACCGAAGCACGACTCACGCACCTGCCCGCGAAAGGCAAAGGTCCCGAGTTCGAGTCTCGGTCGGGCACACAGTTTTAATCTGCCAGGAAGTTTCATATCGGCGCACACTCCGCTGTAGAGTGAAAATCTCATTCTGGAAACATCCCCCGGGCTGTGGCTAAGCCATGTCTCCGCAATATCCTTTCTTTCAGGAGTGCTAGTTCTGCAAGGTTCGCAGGACAGCTTCTGTAAAGTTTGGAAGGTAGAAGACGAGATACTGGCAGAAGTAAAGCTGTGAGAGAGGGCGTGAGTCGTGCTTCGGTAGCTCAGATGGTAGAGCACTTGCCCGCGAAAGGCCAAGGTCCCGAGTTCGAGTCTCGGTCGGGCACACAGTTTTAATCTGCCAGGAAGTTTAAATCACTACTTTCATGCTCATTTCTGTTTTCTCTATATTACTTCGGGAAGTAGTTAGCGCAGCATCAATGCAAAGATGATTCTGTGTCACGGCGACTACAAATATTCGACATCTATTACGTTTTTCTCTTTGAGGGTTCCAGAAGCATAGATACACACTTCCGGGAGTCGAGAGCCATAGAGAAACTATACCGGCACAATGACCTTCTGTAGCGTAACAATCCAAACCTGTGCTTTGTATTTCTTCTCCAGGACGTATTGCAGTGAGCGCAACATTATCTTGTGAGCTGTATAGTTACAGGGCTTGGTACAGAAGCCAAGTTTAGTCAGTTTGTAAAGTAACTTAAATCACTGGTCACTACAGTTCAGCGTATTAAATTCTCTGTATTCCGAATGGAAACATTGTTTGCGTCACAAGTACCTACCTGTACTTTACTTAAAACGTGTTGTTGTGCACCAAAAACACATGTATGATTGTGTTCAAAGATTTTTGTCTCTAAATCACATGATTTGTATTAAAACAGTACTTCTTATTCTGATTTGTTGGTAGCTTACATGTGGTTCAACTGTGTTAACTGATGTTCTGCAACCATTATCTGATAGCAGTATGTAATGTGCAACCCTTGGCTCTGGTACAATGATGTATTCTAATACGTTCACATTTCATTTCACATCAAAGTTCGATTCCCAAATTGTGGACATTACGTATCCCATTGTGTGAACTATTTTTAAGTATCGAAGACAGTTGTGATATTGGTGCGACTTGTAGAAATGCTATATTTGATATTAAAGTACAGCATACTTCCGATCTGATATATACGACTGTGATCATCACAATACGGAGCTTACATCCCCAGTGCACGCTGATCGACTACAAGTCGAGTTAGTAAAAACATTCCCTATTCCTAGAATCTTAGAGAGTATTTTCCATGTTACTTGTGTTGAGTTTCATATTGCTATACTTATTAATTACAGCTGCACGATTACAGTAAGCGTGAACAGCTCAGAAAAGTGTAATTTTTTGTGCCACAATCAGATTTCATCCATTAATTAATGACATGTTTGTGTGACAGGGCGCAACCTGTTGAACATGTTGGATTCGGGTCATGTTAGGATATTCTGCCTGTGACAGAGCACAAACTGTTGAAACTGGAGCATGACAGGATGCTATTACGGTAGTAGTGCCAACTTTAAACTGAACAGTCACCTTACTTTTGGAGAACTTTACTGTCAGGGCACAGTTCCTGTGTGTGAAAACGTTATTCAGTTTTCAATCAAATACTGTAGCATTACAAGTCTTCTGAGTAAGACACTAACAGTATATTTCTATGCTTTGAAAACTGTGTGTAAAAATTTAATATCTGTGTGGATAATTCTGCTAACTGAAATATAGTAGTTATTTTTCGTGTTCCATGTTTGTCTTGCTTTGTTTCTGCCTACAAGGTGATGTTGAACACTATTTCTTTTTGCCAGTGTTTTTGGTTATTGCGACCGGAAGAATCTTATGTTACGAATGGTGATTAGAAAGTTCAAAGACTGTTGCTTTCACTTATAAAAGGATAGGAAAACGTTCAGTGTGAATAAGGAACTACCACTGTTTGTATTATACATTCAGCATTTTTAGATAGTTAAATTGGTGCTTGGACAGTCATTGGCTTCCCTGTGCCTAAACGGAAGTTCGATTTTTCTGTCGCTCTTTAATATGAATCGATTATTGCGTTCTCTGTATGGGTAGACGAATTGGAGTTTCTTGGTCATGATGTGGTGCAGCATTGATTGAAGATATGTGCACAGTCTTAGTGAATAAGTATTTAAGCGTCAAACATTTGAATCTGACATATGATATGCATATATTAATATTTAGTGTAGCGTTACTGTGGTGTCAGAGCCAAACGTTTGTGGTATGTTTCTGGTGCATTTTTATGTGAAGTTCTGCAGACGTTTGAGGCTGGATTTATGATTTTATAAGAGTAATTGGAGAAGGTGGATAAGTGTACTGAGGTTTTCTGACTTGATCCTCTGTGTAACCATCTTCTTAACTGTAATTCGTGTGACAAATACTTAATAAATAAATGGGGATAATCTTACGAGACACTAGATTCAGGGTTTTGCTACTCATTCACATGAGTTGAGCCTCTTCTATTCAGTAGGGCAGTGGGTTTGCACTCTACATTGCCAGCCATTGACTTAAATATGGAAAGACTTTATGGAGTTCTTTTGGCCTGTTACAAAAGATAATTTCTCTGTAGTGGAAGGTTTGACGTGATTTTGCTTCTTCAGTCAATGAGTTATTTACATCTAAGAGGTGGATCTGGGACTCTGAAAATTTATGTGACCGGGACAGACTTAAAGTAGTAATGAAAATCGTGTGCTGTGCTTTGAGACATTTTATTTAGTGATTATCTTTAGTTAATGCTAAGTTTTTGTGAGATTTTTATTTAATTTCTTGTATTCATATGAGGGATACTTTTGAATATTTTTCTGTGTGTTGGTTTTAGTGCATTTTTCTTTGATTTAGTGTACGATGCTGAGTGTCAAGACAGAATTCTGAAGAGAGCTGCCCTTTGTTACTGATCTTATGGTGCTACATAGAGAGTTTGGTGACTTAAGATTATTTTTTTATCTGATGTTTGGAACTGTGACTTACCGTAACATTCTGAAGGAGCTGATCGTTCTTGTGGATCTTCTGAAATTCAATAGAAGACAGGGCTGAGTACACAGGATTTCGTAAAAATCTTAGTAGCCACAACGGAGATAAGAGACGCTGGTGGGTTGGAAAACAGAAGTAATTTCAGAGAACAAATTAAAACTTTATTAGATATAATGAAAATGATACTGATATATTAATAGAGAAAAAAGCAAACTAATCAAATAAAGACGAAATCTACGAGAATAGGGGCAAATTGACATACAGAAAGCAGTTACAAAAGTTGAACTTGCTACCGCTGTGGCAAAGCTGACTACTGGGGAGGAGCAAGGGCTCAGGTGGCACAGAATCTACCAGTAATTGAGAGTTGGAAGAGTTCACATCTGTTCAGAAGAAGTCTGTGTTTGTACCAGATGACTACACAGTACACGTAAGCCAAGAGTTGGGAGAGGTATCTGAATTAGAATTAACTAATTATGGATTAGGACTAGAAGGTGTAATAGTGCCTTAAGAAGATCAAGAGAATTATGATGACGAATTAGTTAAATTTATGGATGAGTTCTTGCCAGTTCCAAGTGTAAATCAGTTGATGGTATAAGGAATATAACTTGCGTGCGACACCCCGATACCTCAAACCAGGCTTGGAGTTTGGTAATATTGTTGTTGCAAATGAATTAGCGTTAAGTAGGAAGGAAATGGTTGGAATTACAGGTAAAGTACACGGAACTGAAGCTATTGCCACTTACCTATCTGAAAACAATAAATCTGTTTCAGATTGTACAGTAACAACAAAGTTTATATTTGCCAACGAAGCCAGCTCTCTCCAGTAGATTGTAGAATATGTGTGTATGACACCAGGAGGACGTGAATCAATGACAGATTTTTCCATATGTGGTAATATCGTCGAGGGTGATATTGTATTACATGTTGGGGATAGGAAATTGAAAATGAATGATCCCCAATGTAAGGGATATATCTGATGGTGACCGTCCGTTTGGCATCCTACCACTGTCCAGGGCGCCTCCAGACAAGTCCTCGGCCTGGAATCTCGTTGACTGGAGTCCCACTTGCAGCTCAGCGCCAATGACCAATGAAGACAAGTCTAGAGACGCAACGGACACTGACGGGATACCAGTGGGACTGCCACACGCCATACGGTCCGCAAACAACGTGTGATGATTTGGGATGCGATTTACTTTTATAGCAGGACCAGTTTGGTTTCCATCTGAGGCATCCTTATAGCGCAGGGGCACGTCTTATTTCTTTTATTTATTTATTTTCCAGTTCCGTGGATCCTTGACACGGATGTATCGCTAGGATGTAGAACGCGTCAGGTTATTACAGTAATAGCCACATGTGGATGATCATGAGGCAACCAATTTATCATATATAAGCAGATACATTGAAAAGGACATCCACATGTCAAACAATTACAGACAAAAATTTAGATAACAACACGGATAATAGTACAGTAATGACATAGATGATTGCATAAATAATAGTGCAGTAATGACACAGATGATTACATAAACTAATTTAAAGTAATTCATCCAATAATATTCTGCCAAAAAGTGTTATGCTAACCTTCGTCGAAGATATCCTACACAGGTCTTTTTTGCCCTTCATAGTAAGCCATTCTGGGCGTACATTTCAGCTACATGATGCCTGCCCGCACATGGCGAGAGTTTCTCCTGTTTGTCTTTGAGTTTGCCAAACCTTACCTTGGGCAACTACGTTGTCGAATCTGCCTTCAACTGAGAACGTTTGGAGCGTTATATGCACGAGTCTCCAATGATCTCATGATTTTCACAATGTAACGCACCATTTGGGCAGAATTTGGCACTATGTCCCTTATGACGACATCCAACAGCTCTGTCAATCATTTCCAAACCGAGTAACTGGTTGTATAACGGCTGGAACTGGATCAACACGTTATTGACTTCTTGGGATTTTATTAATTTACTTCTTGAAAAAATCTTCTAATTTTTCTGAACTGCTATAATTTCTTCTTTCTGTGTGTGAACATTAAATCAAACGTTTTCTGTCCCATTCCGATAATTCCTTATGGTGAATCGTTTTCCTTTTTTCTCTTTTCCTTGTGCATGTATTTCTTCTTATAAGATTTTTGGGGTGGTGTATTAAATAAGCGAACTTTTCCATGTAAATGGCACATATGCAATGAGGATAGATGGTAGGTAACTTTAGGTGGTCCTCAGGTTTTGCAGTCTGTTGTTGTGCTGGCATAGTCTGTCGCCAGCACACAGGTTGGCAAAGATGTAGGGCGAAGATCGATAGTACGTGCTGGATCAAGGGTGCCTATTACGAGATAGGCCAGAGAAGCAACAGGTCGCCACAACCCTGTCGACAGCATGTACATGTTTAGGCCGCATCTGCTGCCGGAGGGCCTCACTGACTCACTCATCGAGTTTCGCGTCTGTCAATACATTCTCAGGGCGGACTAAGTTCACATAGCATGTTATGACAATACATAGCGACCGGATTAGTGACATTAGCGGGCCTAGCAGTGAAACAGACGTGTGTAATAGCAAGATTACCGATACTGTCGGCAAGAGGACTATTCATGATGAGCTTGAACCACAGAACGTGGACTCTATTCCAGTTAAGTAAATATTCATGTAAATAAACAACCGTGTTACTCCACACGTGCAGATAGAGGAAAATGGTTCAAACGGCTCTGAGCACTATGGGACTTAACAGCTATGGTCATCAGTCCCCTAGAACTTAGAACTACTTAAACCTAACTAACCTAAGGACAGCACACAACACCCAGCCATCACGAGGCAGAGAAAATCCCTGACCCCGCCGGGAATCGAACCCGGAAACCCGGGCGTGGGAAGCGAGAACGCTACCGCGCGACCACAAGAGGCGGGCAGATAGAGGATACCGGACACCCATAACAATATCCTCTCTCTCGATTCCTTGCGGTACAAGATTCTACAGTTGTGAATGCGTCCATATATCTCTGTGTGAACTTCGTGTAGTTTTACTTCATTAAGGAGATAATTTCTTGTAGGTCTATACAGTTCTCCTCTGTGTGTGTGTGTGTGTGTGTGTGTGTGTGTGTGTGTGTGTGTGTGTGTGACATCTGGTACGAGTATTATGTAATGTCTTTCATTTGATGATTGTAAAGTGAAAAATCTGCTACAGATGTCCTTCATGCGCGTTTCTTAAGAATTTATTACTTCTATGGGTGTTTTACTAAATGTGATAAGTGCAAATACGAGTGGGTATTTTCTGTACAGTGAGCCGTGATATTCGTTGATCGATGTTTTTTGCCATAAAATAACTAATAAAGTTTCAAATTATATTGTCACGTAGAAGAAGATGTAATTAGCTGAATGACGAACACTAACTTCACTTATCGAAGGTTTATTCCGCACATGCACATACAAGAGGGTGAAGAGAACTGCCTTCGGCCAGAACACATATAGTATATATACAGCTACAGAACATTCCGGTACAGTGCTTCTTGACATTTGTGGATACTTCCATAATGTACTCGAACCGAATATAGAAATTAAGATTCTACAGTCAAGGTGAGTCTTGAGCTTACGATACACCACGCAACAGTTTAGTATCATAACCAGTACACTACGGTGCTACTTCTGCGACAATGCTCCCTCCTTAACAGCGTCTCGGTGTTACGTCTTCCTAGTCCGGGAACGATTCGTCGATCCTGCATACTCCGACTCCCTATGACTGATGCTCGCTCTGGCGGTGATCTTACAACTTCTTTTGTCGTTACACTTTTCGTCACCTTTCCACTTGTTGCCTGTCACTGGAGTTTCGAATTTACCCTGGGTTGCAGGATTCTTGTAGAGCTTCATTCTAAGGACGTGGACCACATCTCCGATCTTTCGTCTTCTTGTGTCGGGGTCGAAATCTTCAACTTCATAAGTTCATCAGACAACTGTCTTACTTTCTTATAAGGCCCACAGTAGCGCCTGAGGAGCTTCTCAGAGACCAATCTTCTGAACAATGAAGATCCATACGAGGTCACCAGGCTGGTAGACAACAGGGCGATGGCTCGCGTCATACCTTCGGCGATCGTTTTCTAGATTCTGAAGGGTGCGGTGTCGAGCTAACTGCCGAGCTTCCTCCGCTCAGATTAACACCTGGCCGATGTAGTCGTCGTCCACGTCATCATGATGTAAAGGAAACACAGTGTTCATCGTCGTAGTCACCTCACGCCCATGCACCAGGAAAAATGGCGTAAATCCTGTGGTCTCTTGTTTGGCGGTGTTACAGGCAAACGTCACGAAAGGCAGCACCTAATCCCAGTTGCTGTGCTCAACGTTGACGAACATTGATAGCATGGCCCAGATCACAGCAAGACTTTCTCTTACTGTAATGAGTAGCTTCTCCCGGCTTTTGCAAGTGTCGTAGAGGCATAGGCTATAACCTTCCCTTTTCCATCCGAAATTTGCAGCAGAACAGCACCGAGCCCATACCCACTAGCATCAGTGTGTAGTTCTGTAGGTGCTCTCTCATCATAGAGACAGGGTCGGTCTCCAGACCTTTCCGCAGCACATTGAAAGATCTTGTTGTGCACCACCCCAGATAAATTTAGCATGAGCTTTTAACAACGCTTGGTGTGGCCTGGCTTTGATACAAAAGTCTTTGATAAAACGATGGTAACAAAAACATAATCCGACAAAGCTTCTCACATATTTAATACTTTTAGGAATAGTACATTTCGTTATAGATCTCACCTTTTCTGGGTCTAGCTATACGCTCATATACCTTCAGCCACTTGTTTGGATCTTCGACAGAGAACCCAGAAAGATGTCTCGTGCGGTGGCAACAATTGCTGTTATTTTAACGTCCTCTTCTTCTTCCGTCTCCGGTACATTGCGATCTGTTGAATATGGCTCGAACTCGGGTTTCTCGTCACGTAAACGGCGGTCTGGTGGCCTGATGGTAGCCACTGTGTCTTCGATAACGTGCGCTGTCACAAGTTCCAATTCCCAGCTTCTCCACCAGAATAATGCCACGTAGAAGAAGGTGTATTTAGATGAATGACGAACATTAACTTCAATTAACGAAGGCTTATACAGCACTTGCACAAACAAGAGCTTGGAGCGAACTGCCTCCGGCCAGAGCACATACGGTATGTATACAACTACAGAACATTCCGGTACAAAGCTTCTTGACATTTGTGGATACTTCCAGAATGTACTCGAACCGAATATTGAAATTAATATTGTACAGTCCAGATGAGTTTTGAACTAACGATCCTCCATGCAACAGTTTAGTATCATAACCACTATACTACGGTGCTACTCAGCTTCTTCTGCGACATTGCTCCCTCCTTAAGAGAACAGCGTCTCGGTGTTGCGTCCTCCTAGCCCGGGAACGAGTCATCGGTCCTGCATACTCCGACTCCCGCTCTCCCTGGCGGTGATCTTAGAACTTCTTTTGCCGCTACGCTCTTCGTCATCTTTTCATTTGTTGCCTGTCGCTGGAGCTTCGAATTTACCCTAGGTTGCAGGATCGTTGTAGCGCTTTATTCGAAGGACGTGGACCGTATCTCTGATCTTTCATCGTCTGGTGTCGGGTCGAAAACTTCAACTGCATAAGTAACATCAGACAACTGTCTTACTATCTTCCAAGGTCCAAAGTAACGCCTGAGGAGCATCTCAGAGATACCAACCTTCCGAACAGGTGTGAAGATCCATACGAGGTCAGCAGGCTGGTAGACAACAATGCGGTGGTTCACCGCATACCTTCGACGATCGTTTTCTTGAGTCTGCAGAGTTCGAAGTCGAGCTTACGGCCTAGCTTTCCCAGCTCTGGTTAATACATGGCTGATGTAGTCGTCGTCCACGTCATCAGGATGTAATGGAAACACAGTGTCCACTGTCGTAGTCGAACAATGGCGTAAATCCTGTGGTGTCTTGTTTGGCGGTGTTGTAGGCAAACGTCACGAAAGGTAGCACCTCATTCCAGTTCCTCTGCTCAATGTTGTCGAACATTGATAGCATGTCGGCCAAGGTCCTATTAAGGCGTTCAGTAAGCCAATTAGTTTGCGAATGTGATGAGTAATGTTGCACTGACGGTTTATCTCTGTCACAAGATTCGATTGAAAAACTTTCCCTCAATCCGTAACTAACTACCTTGGGGCACCGTGTTTTAACACAGTATCTTTCACGATGAACTTAACTACCTCGGATGCTTCTGCTGTTTTCACGGCTTTTGTAATCTCATTGCGTGTGAGATAACCAGTGAAAACAATAATACATCTATTGCCATTAGCAGGCATTGGGAATAGTCCGAAGAAGTCATTCCCAGCACGCTGGAAGGGCGTTTTGTCTGGTGGAATTAGTAAGAGTCGGCCTGGTGGTTTCTGAGGAACTGCCTTTCTCCCCTGGCACTCTCTACAGTGCGACGCATAGTAACGGACATTCCTAAATAAACCTAGCCAGAAAAATGTCTTGCGGATTCTATTGTGTGTCTTAGTAAATCCTAAATGTCCGGCCTCAGTTGTGTCATGGAATTTCTGTAGAACATCTAAGCGTATGTGTTTAGGAATCACCTCTTTCCAAACGGATCAAAGTAGTCCAGTAATTACCTTTCACATCTTCTGACCGATTTAAAGCAAGCATAATTTGAGATATCTTGGCGTCTTTCTTCTTCTCAGCAGGGAGATCCTGGAGTGCAGCGAGACAGTCACAATCTTCAGCGAAGTCTTGATGGTCTTGCACAGGGTTTCTTGAGAGACAGTCGGCATCTTGGTATTTTCTTCCACTTTTGTACACTATGGTAATGTCATAATCTTGAAGACGTAGTGCCTACCTGGCGAGTCGTCCTGTTGGATATTTGAGACCTGTCAACCAACAAAGTGAATGATGGTGTGTAACAACTGTGAATGGCCTTCCATAGAGACACTGTCGAAATTTGCACATGGCCCAGGCCACAGCAAGACTTTCTCTTTCTGTAGATGAGTAGTTTCTCTCGGCTTTTGAAAGTCTCCTAGAAGCATAGGCTATAACCTTCTCTTTTCCATCCGAAATTTGCACCTGAACAGCACCGAGCCCATACCCACTGGCATCTGTGTATAGTTCACACAGACCAAGAACAGGGTCAGTCTTCAGAGCTTTGCGCAGCACATCGAAAGATCGTGTTGAGCACAACCCCAGATAAATTTAGCATGAGCTTTTAACAACTCTTGGAGTGGCATGGCTTTCATACAAAAGTCTTTGATAAAACGACGGTAAAAACAACATAATTCGAGGAAGCTTCTCGCATCTCTAATACTTTAAGGAATAGGAATTTCCGTTATAGATCTCACCTTTTTTGGGTCTGGCCGCACATCTTCGTTTGAAACAAGGCGTCCAAGTATTTTGATTTCTTTTGCTCCAAGGAGAAACTTTCTTGGATTATGTTTCAGTCCGCCTTGTTGCAGACACTTACTAACTGTCCTCAGTCTTTTTACGTATCCTTCAAATGTATATGAGAACACTATAATGTCATCTAAATAACGAAGACACATCGTCCAATTCAGATGACGTAGAAGATTATCCATCATCCGTTCAAAAGTTGCTGGTGCATTACACAAGCCAAACGGAATTACCTTTAACTCAGTCTTTTTACGTACCCTCCAAATGTATATGAGAACACTATATTGTCATCTAAATAACGAAGACACATCGTCCAATTCAGATGATGTAGAAGATTATCCATCATCCGTTCAAAAGTTACTGGTGCATTACACAAGCCAAACGGAATTACCTTTAACTCATACAGGCCCTTAGGGGTGATGAATGCAGTTTTCTCACGATCAGCCTCATTTACTTCGATTTGCCACTATTGCATGTCCATGGTTGAGAGATACTTAGCCCCCTTCAGACAATCTAGTGTATCGTAAGTTTGTGGAAGAAGGAAAACGCCCTTTTTAGTTATTAAGCTTCTTGTAATCAACACAAAAGCGCCATCTGCCGTCCTTCTTCCTGACAAGGACCACTGGTGACGACCATGGGCTCTGTGAAGTCTCAATGATGTCATGATGTCATTATTCATCACTTTCTCTACCTCGTCGCAAATTTTTCTATATTCCGTTGCTGACACACGGTATGCTCTCGGGCTTATTGGTTGACAATCTCCAGTGCTCATCCGGTGCTTCATCGTCGATTTGTCTAATTTGTTCTTCACCTGTGGATTGAAGTATTCAGATAACTCTTGAACAATGACAAGTAGCTTCTTCTGTTGTTTCGTTGTGAAATTAGGTGATGGTCGAGCTAGAAGATCTTGTCTCGTTGTGGTAGCGCAAATTTCATCCACAGACTCGGCATCGGAGGTTTCTATGACTCTCAGCTGTTTTGACATTAACGGCTCAGCACTTGCCACGCACATGCGTCTTGGAAGGATCAGCGGTTCTCGGCGACAGTTAACTACCCACACTTCACGGAATCCGTCCTTAAACGAGACGACAGAGCCTGGGATGACCACGCTATTCATCAGTGCTATCCATCTCTAATATTCCACTACAGAGATCTATGGCTTGATCCATTGCATGACAGTAACCTATGTAGCGGTGACCGCAGAAATGATCACTTCATCCAGTACACATAGTCTCCACACTTTCTGATGCGCATCTTCCTGTCCACAGTATCTCGTCTAGCATAACGTTCGAGCGATCACCATCTGTAATTACCCGAGAAGGTTTCAAAAAGTCCCATTCGAGAACGACGTCATGACTACACTCTTGTAATACGATGAATTCTAAGGGCTGTGTATGACCACTTATACCCACACGCATGGTACATCTTCCTGTAGGTTTTACATATTTCCCATTAGCCACCTTCAGCAGAGATGTTCTGCTGTCGACGAATACGGTTTTCTGGAACTGGAGACGGTACTTTTCCGAGATGAATGAATATGATGCTCCAGAGTCCACCAGAGCTTAGGCTGGTCGGCCATCCATGAGCATATCGATTTAGCTTCGTATCATTTTTGTAATGATCGACGGCGGAGGATTTTTCTCTTCGGAGGCCTCACCTCCAAAGAAGGTCGCACCCTTTAGTATTCCAGGCTGCGGCGGTTAGGTGAGTGGCTGGAGCTTCTAAACGGCGATGGAGACCTTGATCGGCGTGTCGGGGAGCGCCCTCTCAAGTGGTTAGACTACGGAGATGGTGACCTACATCGTCCTGCACCCCCATCTTCTGGTTCATCTTCGTCGTCCCGGAGGTGGCTTCGGCTAAGGTCAGTCTGCTGTCTTCTGGCGCGGACGTCATCAAGTATCCGCCGCTTTTCTCGACAATAGGGCACCACATGACCCGCTCGTCCGTAAAACCATACTGGTTGGTTGCCCTGGGTCCTCCAGACGTCAGTCTTCTTGGTGCCCACACAGGCTCGTCATGCTTCATTGTATGAACGTAGCTCCGCCTGGGTCTCGAATTTTTCACCGTGTAAAAGGACATGAAGGAAGAGAGATGGGGTTCAATGTCTGTTCCAATTCCTCCCTTACGACTTCTTGAAGCGGCTCGGTTTTTTGCTCTCCGTGCAATCCAAGTGCCTTCTGAACTTCTTCTCTCACCATCTGACGAAGAACACTTGTGAAATCAGTTGCTTCCTCCATCACAGACGTCGGTGTGATATTTGTAAGCCGTTCAAATTTCTAAAGCGTAATTCTTCTTTGATGCATTCTCTCGATATACTGGCAACATTTTATGAAGTCGTCTGCTGTCGAAACCTCCTTCAGGTTTAGGGCTTGATACATGTACTCAGCAACACCCTTCATGACATGTGCAACCTTATCTTCCTCCTTCATTCTAGGATCCACTATTTTACACAGCTCCAAGACGTCTTGAATGTAAGATGTTGTAATTTCTCCTGGTCGCTGTGCTCTGTATTTTAATTTTTCTTCAGTCTTGCACTTCTGTAGTTGTGTGTCGCCGAAATACTTGCGCAGTTCTGCCTGGAATACTTTCCAGCTTGTTCTCATACCTTTGCTTGGTAGTGCCCTCCAAGTAGAAAAATACGTTAGCCAAACACACAGTGTCGTCTCATTTGTTACATTTTGCTATACGCTCATATAACTTCAGCCACTTGTTTGGATCTTCGTTATCGTCTCCAGAGAAACCGGAAAGATGTCTCGTGTGGTGGCACACAGTTTCGGTCATAGTAACGGTCTCTTCTTCTTCTGTCTCCGGTGGATTGCGATCTGTTGAATACGGCTCGAACTCGGGTTTCTCGTCACGCAAACGGCGTCCCGTCGTGGCCTGATGGTAGCCACTGTGTCGTCGATAATGTGCGCTATCCCAAGTTCCAATACCCAGCGTCTCCGCCAGAATAATGTCACGTAGAAGAAGGTTTAATTAGATGAATGACGGACACTAACTTCACTTAACGAAGGCTTATACAGCACTTGCACATACCAGAGAGCGGAGCGAACTGCCTCCGACCAGAGCACATACAGTATATATACAGCTACAGATCATTCTGGTACAATGCTTCTTGACATTTGTGGATGCTTCCAGAATGTACTCGATCCGTATGTAGAAATTAAGATTCTACAGTCCAGGTAAGTTTTGAACTCACCACCACCATGCAACAGTGTAGTATCATAACCACTACAGAACGGTGCTACTCAGCTTCTTCTTCGAAAATATATGTAAATATGATATATCATCAGACGGTGTACTGACTGACGTGGATTTCATCCTTAGACATGTTTGATATTTTTTTGGACCTTCCTCTTCTGAGTGAGATTGTTGATCTACATTTTAGATACTGTCAGTAACGATTTGAATTTTCCACTTTTATTTGGTCTTGTGATGTGCAGAGTGTGCTTGAGCATCCCAGTACTGAGTCAGGATTATGCAGCTGCGAGGATGGTTTAGTACATCAGACATGAAGTCATAATACAGAGTTAGTGTCATGTATGCAGCAGGTATAGGGCTACCCCAGCATGGAAGTTCCTTTTATTTTATTTTTCTGTAGTGTTATCTGTCTTTCATCATTATGTACACCAATCTCAAGGTAAATAATTTTCCATCTTGCTACTTGTTAATCCGGAAATTTAAAAAAAAACCTTAGGTTTCTCTCATGAATGTGATTGCCAGTTGGGGAGTATCTGGTGCTAAATTGTGTGACGACTCCTGTGATCTTGATATTCCTTGACTAGTTGGTAGTGCTTAGTCATCGATAATGTTGTACTCTTTCTGATCTCATTCCGTGGTAATTGTTAAGTTCCTTTGCGAGAAGATGCTAAAATTTACTGTCTTTAAAGTTTTTCGTAAAACAGGTTTCGTTTTAGAAGTGTATATTTCGTAGTGTCTGTCTATCTTTAACTTTGATGGATAGATCAATGAATAATCTTTAAGCAAGTACTGTCCAGATTAATTTTACTCTCTTCCAAGTAAGATAAATTAGCATCGAAAGATATTTTTGCGTGTTATTATAAAAATTCAATGTTCATTATTGCTGGCAGCCAAAGATCCTATGCCTACGTTCATTTTTCGTTCGATTTTATTAAAAAATTGACGATCGCTGAGCTGGGTTGCCTAATGTAGTGATCGAAAATAATTAAGTTCTCACAGTTTAAGTTTTGAATTAATTTCTGTCCGCCGAAACTCCTTATCTCACTTCCCTGATTTCACATTCAAAATTAATTATCATTTATATTTTATAATAAAATTTTTCCCTCTCACAGAGATAATAACATTTGGACAAAATTGAAGTTACTTCTGAAATTAAAGCTTTGAATACATTAATACCACATTTTTTTCATAATAAGCGGTCATACAATACCAACAACATGAGATAGTATAAGCTGAGGCAAAATGACAAAACGACAAAATGAGATCGAAACACTACTGCCTTGACTACTTATATACTTATACAAAACAAAAGTTCACATAACTATAACTTCTTACGTCTAGAAGTTCTTAGTACACGACTTGCAAATTCTTAAATAATTCACAACTCTACAAAATAAAATAGTTATTAAATTATTTAAAATCGTGGCTTACGGCCGTACGTAAGTGGCTTCAGTTGGTTTAAAAGTTCGTGTTCGTTATTTCCATAATAAGAAGTCAGGGAAAGAATGGTTGATGACATCGGGAGATGTAGTTTATTTTTTTCCAATGAGGTTGTTTTTATGGTAGCATGAGTGATTCTTCGCAGACTCTGTTGACACTGAATAGTTATTTACAAAGTAGCGAGGGTGTGACTTGTGAAGTTGAGGCTGTATTGACGTTGTAGTGAAGTGGTGATTAGTGCTTGTGTTTTTGTATTTTATGCGTGCAGACGCAATTGGAGGTACTTTTTCTTGTTGTGTATGATTCACAAGTGGTCATAATGGCTAAACAAGACTTAAACTCATTCCAGACGATGTTGTGACATGTAATGGTGATCACATGACAAAGTGACGATTTGAATAGTAATGTTTCATGAGTATTGCAAGGACCTGAGTTGATAAGACTGATCCCATGTTAAGATGTTTGTAGTGTTTTCGGTGACGCAAGAGGCACTGCAGTTGACTGAGGTTACAAGGGAGACTCTTGTAACATAGTAACGATGAATAAACTCATTTTTTAATGAAAATCATGAAGATATTTTGAATTTTGTACACCTGTAAATGAAGATTAAGGAAATTTGATTTTCATAATGAGGTTATAGTTTTAGATGTATGTTAAAGTTAGCGAAGTTATCATCATCAGGTTAGTATCAGGACTATTTTGGAGACAAGAGTAAGAAGGTTACTGGAGTATGAATATGAGTATGTAATTACAGTGTCTTTTCCCCACTTTAAAATTTTTGATATATTGCCAACGTAACGAGTTTCTTTAAGGGCGATGTGTTGCTGTTACATGCGACAGCAGGAACGGTGGGGAATTTGGAACGCTTTATTACAGTACCTTTTACCCCCCAGCCGTACAACTAAATGTAATACTGACTATAAAGTACAGTGGCATGTAAGACTACGTCTCATATATTTTTTGGAACTGTATAGTTGCTTCATTGTTGGTATAAGAGCTAATACAGTTGAGTTTTGTTGAGAAATTGAAAAGTATCTACCTTTAATTAGGTTGCCTTAATGATTTATCGATGTTCCACATTTTTGTGCCCATGCTCTGATACGCTTGTAAATGTAGCTACCTTTGATGATTATTACATGTTTCTCTTGTAGTTTTCATGGATATCATTTTACTGTGTATCTTTCTTGTCTGTTCCTAGGAGGATCCCTTCCCTGATGTTAGCTGTAGATTATGTGTTGATCAAACAAATTTGTTTTGTTTCGCGTTAGTTCTAGGATTATGAAATGAGCAATGTACCTCATTTGAATATGTGAACCAAAAGTTCCTAGAAGTTGTATGTTTTGCTTTTTAGGTATTATGGAATATGTGTAGAGGAGGTACATTTGTACATTTCTTGATGTGTTATTCTAGCTATGGATGTGGAGGAGAAACGATCCAGAAAACTTTGTCTGGTATTATGTTGTACTGTATTAGAAACAGTACAGATTAGGAGACAATGGGCGTGCCACAAGGATGTTTAGAGTATATCATTGTATTTCTGTTCTCATATATTTGTTCCCTTGATTTGTGTTGTATAATATTCTTCGAAATATTTAATATTTTTAAAAGGCTCTGTTTGACTCACAGACACTGTAAATGAAGACATGAGAGGAGAAGAGGTTAATAAAATAAATGTTTATCCTTTCCAGATATGCAAAAAATATGGATGGAATAGAAGACTGCTGTGTTTTGTAGTTCTCATTTCATATATGCTTTTTTTCCCTCCAAGGAAAATTATCAACCAAGTGTTCTACAATGGTGTCCTTGAAAACCTCAAGAAAAGGGCGACTCGCGTGAGACCAGACATTACAGAGAAGTGCATTCTGCATCGTGACAACGCCCCATGTTACACGGCCAAGGCATTTCTGTTGTTCTGCAGTCCCCCTATTCGCCTGATCTGAGTCGCTATGACAGTTTCTTTTCCAGGAATTGAAAAATATCTTAAAAGGAATTCATTTTGGAACTCGGCAGAACATTCAAATGAAAGTGACTGGAATGTAACAGCTCCTGCCAGTTGAAGCCTGCCGGTCGGTGTGGCCGTGCGGTTCTAGGCGCTTCAGTCTGGAACCGCTTGACCGCTACAGTTACAGGTTCGAATCCTGACTCGGGCATGGATGTGTGTGATGTCCTTAGGTTAGTTAGGTTTAAGTAATTCTAAGTTCTAGGGGACTGATGACCACAGATGTTAAGTCCCGTAGTGCTCAGAGCCACTTGAACCCCAGTTGAAACCTTTCAGCGCTCCTACCAAGACTGGGAACAACGACTACCGCTGGTGTATAGCCTCCGAAGAGACCTACTTTTAAGGGAACAGTGTTGTTGTTTGGAGAAATATAAACTTTGGTAGATAAAAAATCAGTCTCATTACTTTTAGGGCCCTTCTCGTACGCTATCGGAATCGTTGAGTTTCTTCGGGCCCAAACGCTCACTAGAATTTGCAGTCAGATCGCTGTCCTGGGGCAGCAGGCTACACCCATATCTCTGGACATTCACTGCGGCCGCGGGCTGGCGTCGCCTTTGGGAAATTGAGCTGCGGTCGGCTTGAGGAAGCGCGGCGAGAGAGCAGCTTGGCTGCCGCCGCCGCCGCCGCCGCCGCCGCTGCTGTTCGCAGGTATTATGCACCGCAACAGCGCGAGAGGAGTGACGACCGCGGAGGCGAGAGGCGCCGAGCGAAAAAAGAAAACGCTACTGAGATAAAGAGCGGCGCCTGGCCCGCGGAAAAAAAGAGCGGAGAGAGAAGGGCCGGGGAAAGGAGGCGAGGAAGCGGCAGGGAGGGAAAGTGGCGAGTGTCAGAAGAGCCGTGGAGGAGGCGCCGGAGCGCCGCGGATGCTACAGTCGGAGTGGGGGTAGGGGCTCAGAACGAAAGTGTGGAAAAATGCATGCCGTTCGATCGTTCGCCAGAGGCAGCCCTCGGAAGTCACATTAAGGGGTGTGAATAGCGCGCGCCAAGATATTGGTTCTGGTCAAGGGACATTCCTCTGGCCGTATTACAACTGTGTCCCGCTCTCAGGAATCCTCCTTCGACGACATTTTCTTTTTTTCTTCTCTCTCTCTGTCTCTCTCTCTCTCTCTCTCTCTCTCTCTCTCTCTCTCTCTCTCTCTCTCACTGTCTTCTCCCCAAACTTTTCCCCTTCCGTCTCTCACCGTTTTATTAACACTTTTTATTCTTCGAAGACATCCCAAACTCGAAGCACGAATGATGGTGCCAAGTATCTGCAATTTAAATTGTTTCGAATTCTCTCCAATATACGTAAGTTAAGAGTTTTGCTTCCTGTATCACTAGCGCCCCTTAGATGGTGAAGTGCGCATGACTAGTTATTACGAAACGGACAATGAATTCTAATTCAAAACTTTTTTATTCTCCAAACGTTACAAATATATTTATTTACCGATTCAGTTAAGACGGCTTCTACGCCGTACGGTAAGGGCTGCCGATTTACACGTCCTTTAGTGCAAAACAGACAAGCGCGCCCAGTTTATGTGAGTAGCAGCAATAGGTACTGAGCTGCGCTCCTGCTCATTTTTCCGCCTTGCCTCCTTTCCCTTTGTTATACGGTTTCCTTTTGGCTCCGTATCTCACACGAGCACCGCCTGAGAGATGAAACCCAGAAGGCACATTTGTAATCACTTGCGTCAAGGTGTGGCCGACGGGAGGAGGCCCTTAATTGTTTCTACTGAGGATGAGAAACGGCGAACATTTTCCCCAGATGCTTCCGGAATAGAAAGCAGCGTTGGCTTTACGAGTTGCGGGAAATGAAATGAAAAGACGTCTGTATCTCACCGCCAATTCTCGGTTACGTGTCAGTGACTGTACGGTTTCGTATCGTTCGAAGGGAAATTCAATGATACTTTACTTCATAAACTGTCCTACAGCAGTTACCGAATGTCCTATATGTGTGTGTTCATCAGTTGATTTATTGAAGAACTTGCCAAAGGGTTTGCAAATAGTCCAATGTCTTAGGACATTATCTTATATAATCAACACTCTGAATCCTTATATCGAGTATAGTTTCACAATGGCATTACGAGTACAGCAGCTTTGGCTCGATACACCTAACTATACAAATTCATCGATAAATAGTCATCGATAAAGTGTATCCCTTAAACATCTCTTTCTCTGAAGTCGATATTCCATCATTTATTGCGTCAAGTGTCTTGTGTTGAGTCATTTTAACTTGATGGGAACATTTTTTATTTATGGATTCATTTACACATTCACCTGTTTTACCATATATGATAAGGAACTTAGATAATCTTAACAGATAACAACTACAATGTACGCAGTAAATGAGCAGTACAAAACAATAATAAAAAAAAATAATAATAACAATAGCAACAGCTACATTACTAATTACAACATGCTCAGTAGACCTTCAGTACAGTATAAATAGGATTCCTGGTTTTACAGTGTACTTAATTTTTTGGTAATTCAAGACCATATAACAAATTTTATTTTATTTCTACGTTTTTGTCCCTATGTCAATAATTTTATTCAGTACTTCTTCGTCTTAATAAATTTCTGTATTCATTGCTTCCATATTTCTTCCTTCCTTGCCTTTTCCAATCCATGATCCCTCGTGGAAATCTCTCCTCTCACGTCATCTTCGCATTTTCTTCGTAAGTCCATGCTATATCCGTTGGGTTTATTATACAGAATCAGTAATCGAAATTGTGTCATCCATTTTCTTCCTCATGGTTTCATATCTGACCAACGACCACCTGGATATCCCTGCAGACTCTCTCCTTCCAGTTATATCAATGTTTTTACTGACTGTAATTAGGTCAGCCTACTTCTGACCCATATGTCATAACGCTTCGAGTAATTTTTTGAAGCTTTATCTTTGTCTCCTTTCTAATCTGGTGATCTGATAAAATACCATTTAACGTACCGTTAACAAAGTTTCATGCATTTATTCTCGAATTAATTCCTTAACTTGGTTTCCCTTCTTTTGTCACTTTTACTAGTAGATGTTTATACTCTTCAGTATATGTAACCATCCCCATCCGTACTTCCAGTGCAAATATTGACTATCTTGATTTCTTCATCTCATTACCGTGTATTTTGTTTTATTCATTTTGACCCCAAGTCCCAACATGATAAATCTGCATTAATTTCCTCGTGATATACTAGAAATATAAAGTAGTGTAATTTATGAGGATTTTCATGTTCTTTCACAGTTCTACCAATTATCCATATGTCTTTATACATTTTATATACAGGGTGAGGACAAAGTCTTACACTGTTTATTAAAATTTATAACAGAGTAATCGTTTGGAGAGCGGGGGTGGCCATGATTTTGGACCATTCCTTCCAATCCACCGATTCGGACATTACTCCCCTCCCAGACTTTTTTTTCTGGGGCTATATCAAGGTCAGAGGCTTGGATAGAAGCTGCTGTGGTTACTGTGACAGAACACATGATACGAAACACCTGGCGGGAACTGGAATAATGCCTGGAGCTACCAAGGGAGCGCACGTTGAGGTATATTAACGTAAGTGGTCTTAAAAAAACCTAGTAACACTAACCTACGTAACGGCATCATATGTAAATTATTATGTCAAACGGTTATTCTGTAATAAATGTTTATAATCAGGTCAAGACTTTGCGCTCACCCTGTATTTTCTTTTTGCCCGAAGATGGACCAAGTGTTGTTGTATTCTCAAATGCAATTAAAATTGAAACAAGTGAAGGAAGAACATCAGTAAAGAATAGGAGAATGTATTCAAGATTTCTTTTTGCAGCAGATGATTTATATTTGGCTGTATGGTCTTTTGACTGGATTTATAACAATACGACAGTTAGTCGGACACTTAAATTTAAGTGCCATTATTGCAATATTGTTACTACAACAGAGAAGAATAAACAGACTGTTTAGTAATCATTTTCTTTAGTACTCTAGAAACAACGCTTAGCTACCCTAGCTACACAAACAATTTATATGGATCTGGTGTTATGCTGTGGGGAACAGCCGAAGGCCACAACAAAGAATCACTGTTTAGAGATATCATTCCTCCGTGAGTACTAAGATATGAATTCGCAAGTGCAGATGTAAATGTATACGTTACACACAATCAGAAAGAGTTTTGACGTTATTGCTTTGGTTAGTGACGAGAAATTATGAGTTTTATATATTTCTGCAATTAAACAGCCTGGATTTGTTAACGCCTTTTTATTAGGTGTTACAGTCTCCTTCACTTGGTAATGGGAATAGCTACCACAGATTTACAACGATGAAAGAGATGCGATAGTATGGCTAAAATAGAGAAGTTGGAGAAACAGCTAGAGTTACGCGTAGGTGCAGCGAAGATGTTGGAAGTATCAGTCCCGTATTGCAGTTATAGAATGACGATAGCTTATTTGTTATGTGAGGATGGATACTAATGAGGCCAGTGACTAAGAACAGAGTGTGAATACCTTGTCGCCTGTCCGGTCGAATACACCGTCTCTGAGCAGAAGAATGACTGATGACATCTAAAAAATGAGTTTTACATAGTCTTACCCATGAATTCATGGTTAGCTGGAGTTTTCAATAGTCGTGTAGTGTTGGACTACATCATTGCAATAAATTTTGGTAGGACTAAAGACTAAACTAGTTTTTCATTTATTTTCGTTGCAAATATTCTGAAGTTTTGAAATTCATGTAACAACAGAGAGATTTCCTGCATGCCATCGCAGTTAATTCTTCCCGAATTAAATTCTCATCCAAGACTACACTGAGATCTGTCATTCTTATCTAATACGGTAAATGGGCACCGACATGAAAACCTACACAGATCAACCTGCGGTGTGATATGGGGATAGAATGTGTCCACATGATGTTAAGTTTAAGCATCACGTTATGTACCCAGTTTGAGGCTGAGCTAGAGTCGTCATTCATACTTACCGCAGCGACAGTAATGTTTAAGCGTTGGTGCCTAACACAACTAGATGTTACCAGTGATAATTACAAGAATGTGCACAGATGAAATACAATTGACATATAGCGAGAAAAGCAGCAACTCATTAGCTGAGCCATTGTTGGGGGTTCCTATCTCCTGCTTGTCGGTAATGAGGAAAAGAAGAGATGTGATCTGACTCTTATATAAACCGAACGATCAGTACGTAATGAGGCATTGACATTGAAACTAGTCACAAATAGTTGTGGAAGTTTATTTCCTCAAGTATTAAAGAAAATTATTTGAATGGCGTCTTACGCGTAATCCATCATTGCCATGAAACAGAACTGTATCTCATATGCCAAAACAAATCGGTCAGACAAACGAACCAAAAATGTGCGCACTCAGATTCTCATGGAAATAATGTTGCCAATGAATTTACAACAACAACCCTGCATCGTCCTAGGCAGGAGAGCCAATAGCAGACAGTAAGAACACTCGCTTTTTAAGGTCAGTTACGTACACTGGTGTCCAAAATTAAAGTTTCCAACAAAGATTTTGAAACGTTGTGTTTATTTAGTCACAAAACTGCATAAACAGGTGACAGAAAATAGAAACAGTGTAAAAAATACGGAACGTAAACAACTGCAACATGCATAACCGTGGACAAAAATGTTCCTCGTTTTTTCCAACTTAACACATTCCGACACCTGATTAATGTGTTCAGTGTGGGGTGTGACCAGCTGGGGCAGTAATAAAGGACTGACAATGACAGGACATGCTGTGAATGATGTCATTAATCTCATGTTGAGGCAATATCGCCCATTCTTCTTGCAGAGCTGCTCGCAAGTCTTGGGGCTTGGTTGGTGGATGCCGACGTGATGCAACCCGACTCCGCAGTGCATTCTAGACACGCTCTATGGGATTCACATCGGAAGAGGGACCAGCCCACGCCATGTATCCAATATTTTCCTTTCCAAGAAGACGTGAACCACTCGTGCTCTCCGAGAGGTCGGACATTATTGTCCATAAATACGAAGTTTGGACCCAAAGCACCTCGCAACAACCGCACATGGATCCCAAGATCTCGTCGCGATACCTGACAGCTGTTAAACTTTACCGTTCCACCTCTACAGTTTTCATGAAGAGCTGTTCGATTGGTCAGCATAATCCCTTGCCTACACAGTTAGGGATCCTTCTCGATATCGGTCCTTTTCCGCAATGTTTCGGTCCCTAAATAGTGTACCACGTTCCCTCCATAGGCGAATCCGTCGAGAATTACTCTCCAAGCCAAATCGGGATTGACCTGTGAGAAGAACATTACCCTACTGTTAAACCGTCCGGGTGGCATGTTGATGACTGAAATCTAGACGTTTCCTTCTGTGAAAACGCGTCAGAGGTAACAACAAGTCTCCGAAGAGAAAAGCCTTTGCTGAAGCCTTTTCTATACCGTTTGCCTCGATACAACACGTCCAGTCGCTCCTGCGAGGCCAGATGCCTGTTTCAGTGCAGTACTAAGGCGGAATCGTGGTGCCCTTGCAGCCAAATAACGGTCCTCTTTCTGAGGTCATACGTGCTCAGCCCTGCCCTGGTATTTGGGATGCAGTTTCGGTCTCTAAAAACTGTCATCACATCCGAGAAACAACAGAATGATTCGCATTAAGCCATCGAGCCACATCAGTTTCTGACTGTCCTGCTTCCATTCTTCCTATCGCTCTCCAGCGTAGAGACTGTGGTAGGCGTGTTCTCTGTGCCATACTGCACCCTCTGCGGTCGTGCACACCTCAATTGTGGATGTGGAGTCCCACCCAACAAATACTACCACGTTTGCTGGTTGCCCTGACGTCATCACTGGCGTGGTTGTCTGTCGACCGGAATGCCCTCTTCCATGCAGAACACGATCGCACGGACGTCATTTGACAGTTGGTATGATGATATTGTGACAGAGACACAGGACGGTGAATAGCGTTTTATTGCTTTGATTTTGGAAAGTAGTGCAGGTTACATTTAACCTTAATACACTTCGAAAAACAGTCATATTGGTATATTAGTTTTGCTTCACTGTGTTAAATAAACGATATGTGTGTGTGCGACAACAATCACAGTGCTTAAGCTTTTTCATGTCATGACGTTAATTTATTAGTGACGCGTTTAGAGCGACCACTGCTCGTCATCAGGAATTGACGGACACAAATCCCATATACATTATTTGTACTACTATTTGTCGTTGCCGTAGTCAAGCACCTGTCGTCTTTTACGTAGCACATTTTTGCGCTGTTTCCTACTAGATGTATTGAAACGTTACAGGTTTACGCTTCATTTAACTGACTGATTAATTTCTACATGTTTAATAATTCGTTTTACGCCGACAACGTCCTTTCAATGTTTCGTCTAGCTAATTAACCTCTGGATTCAAGAATGCTTCCGTGTATATTTTTTCTTCTGTTGGTGTCACACCTCCTCTCTCATCCTTTGGTCCCGTGATGTATGTGGATGGATAAACGTAATTATGCATGGAATATATAATAATATGGGTTAGTCAAAGGTGGTAGCAGTAGGGTAGTTTGCACCAACATACCAACGTGAGCAGATTCGGCAGAGAGTTCGTGATTCCAAAGATAGTGGGGAGGAGCAGATCAGAGTTTGTGAGGTTGACTGTCACTGAGGTCCCACCCCCATCACCACGTTTTTTGAACGGTTGGCGGTTGGTCCAGGAACATGCCATGTTAGGACACTCTGGGGCTGCCAACTGAACGAGGCGGGCGCGGGGGTGCGGCGCTCTTCATTGATGGTGAGAAAAGTTATTCTTAATGTAGGTTTTTTGGGGTAACATTGATTATGAAGCATGTTCGGGCGTGAATTAATACCGGGAAATGTTCAGCGATATTTTATTTGTAGAAATTTTTCAGATTATTGTGTTTCAACTAGCTGACTTAGGTGCGAGGTGATTGATGGCATGAACCAACGGTTCTTGTTCTTAGGTCAATAGCGGATAGGTTCATTAATGTTTCATTTGTTGCACAGTTTCGTTCTGGATATAAGCAATATAAATTTTTCATGATTCAACGGTCTATTTTACTCGTTTCTTTGTTGTCCAACTTGGCCACGTCTTGCCAGCATTCATTACGGTAGTCACTGGATTTGCCATTCATTAATCATAGTATGAATAATGTTAAATCAGGAAGCTTGGGCTGGTTTGCTTACGTTGCATTGCATTTGCATAATACGCGGTTTCAGCATGAACTTACCTGCATGGTACTGCATGTGTTGTAACACAAGTAATGTTTGAGAGAGTGAAAGATAATATCCTTCCCTCCTCCGCGCGTTAAATAGGTGTGACAATAACTAAATGGTGTTGAGACCACAAATTCAGTAACATTCATTTTTACCCATTTTAATCATTAGTAGATGTAACTGGCGACGAAGGTTTGTCTGTTATTCCGGTATGACGAGATGCAAGAGACAGTGAGTGCTTCATGAAGGTTTTGTCACTGAGAGTGGTAGTTTCCTTAAACATAATAGATTTCTTGTATGTTTTGTCACAGAGAGTAATAGTTTTCTTAAATGTTTTGCCAAGAGAGTAGTAGTTTTCTTAAATATTATGATAATAGAAATTCCCTCTTAGCGTTATTTAGTACCCTTCATCCATACCACTGAGATAATGACTGTGTTCTATGAATTTTCAATCCAGGCATATCCATTGTATGCATGCATTATGCACTTCATGCGACTTACTGAATTCATAGTATCAGAAAAAGAAAGTCTTACCGTCACTAATGTGCACGTATTGTTCCATGGCCATTCACCGATGTTATGTTATCCGTTGCATAATCCATATCTCAATTTATCGGGCCTAATTGAAAGAATTAGACACATAGCGGTAGAAATGGGAACCATGGAGCACTGTGTCCGCTTATATTAAAGGGAGATACTTCTTACATGAAAATTAATCGGCTTAACAAACAATGGGTAGACATTCAGTATGTATGTTCTTAATGCTCCATTAAAACGTTATGAAAATACTCTGTGGCATGCGAAAAAGAGATTGAAAACATTGCAAACAAGGTGCTGCAGGGAGGAGGGTAGGTGCTCCACCACCACATCAACAAACAGACGCACAGTCACTAAGACACAAGAATTCCATCATCACAAACGTTTGCATGGATGCTTATCTTTTTAGATATAAATCATACATGTTTTCTACTTCTGTTTATTGAAACATCTGCTCTGGTTCTAATGAAGAACTTGGTAACTCATTAAAGAAGCGATAATCTGGTAAACAGTATAAGTAGAAAACTAATGATTGGTTACTTATATTGTAACCTCTCCACTATATTTGTTTCAGTTAGAACCTAATTTCAATTTTACTAACTAATCTGAATGAAACTTGTCTTTGTATTAAATGTGCAACTGAAGAGCAACACTAATATGACTCTAAGCGAAATTTCCAGTTACTTAGCTTCTTGAAAACATTGTGGCGGATTTCTCGGAAGCACAACAGCCAACAGCTGGCAGGGAGCGACAAAGCTAGATTTCTATTTCTAAATACATACTAAAACTTTTGCATGTGGTGCGGTAGATTTCTGTTTCTAAATACATATTCAAACTGTCGCGTGTGGTAATGCAAATAATAAACAGTGGTGTGGGAAGAGTAGCTATTCCCATGAAACAATATCCCAAGACAATGATTTTAGAATGAAGTATGTATTCAAGGAAACAGAGAAAAACTTCTCGTGATATTCACACATAACACTGGTCCTAACAATACTATGCTTAATAAAGTCGACGACGGTTTAAATAGGGTTCAACGTTAACAGAGAATGTCTATAAAAATCAAGCAGTTTAATTAGTTACTGTATTAATGCCTGAATCAGGGAAGTGGGATGGTCTTCCGCTGAGCTCTGAGGAAGATAACTAGCTGACAATAATCACTCCTAGCTGTGCAGTCTTAACTCAAACTTCTTCTCTTCAAAAATAATAATATCATACAAAATTTATTTTCATTTTGCCTTCAAAGATATACATCTTATTCGTCCTTGCTGTCCTCTACAATAAATCTTTCTTCATCTAACAGACTGCATCACAAGTCAACACAGCGCTACAGAATAAGCCCATTACTTACCACATTTCTACTAACAATGTATCTGAGTGCGCAGAGGCCAAAACTGTGCCATGACTAGACCAAAGATTGTTAAAAAGCAACACACCTTGCTCTCTCTCTGATATGCACATCGATAACATACAGTAGAACTTGGTCTCAGGGTCATTCCATACAGGAATGGGACGAGGAAAAAATTCTAAACATTATGGATAGCGATATACAAGACATGTTGAAAATACAAAGAGCAAAACAGCTTTACAAGAATTTGAGTTAAATAGCTGTAAGCAAAAATATTTACAAATTCAAGAACATTTGAGTGATTAATCAATGGAATTTGCAATTCATAAGTTAGCAGTTTTTTCATGATCAATATGAGGACGTTCTGCACTGGGCTGTTTGGAATGTTTATGTGTCACATTTTCTACTGAAGTGGAACTGGTGATTTACATTGCCTTTTTTGTAGCACACAAGATGTAGGATAGCGTGTCTGTATCACACAAGGCCTACATTTCTGAAGCACAGTTACTTATGTCGGAAGTAATTTGCACAATGAAAGTAGGTTGAAGTGTTTCCTTGTCATAAACGACCAAACTTTTTTAGCTCGTTGCACTAATGTCACTGTTGTGGGAAGTTATGTGGAAGCAGACTCAGCGAGGCCAATCACAGTTCTCAGCTGACAGCCCCACACACGCACAAACAATAAAATGTCGTAGTATCTGCTTGAAGCAGACTGTAGATTCGTTGAGAAATCCTAAGCCATCTTATACTATCAAAGAGTTTCTTATGAAAGTCAGTTGCAGCTTCTATCGGTTAAATATGCCAACATTTGGCAGAATGTTTCAGTATATAATCAGTAGACATATTTCATCTGACCTGGCAAGTCTGAGTCATCTGTGGTGAATGGTCAATCAGTTACAATTTGTTACATTTACGATAGTTACTTACCCATAAAGAGACAGGAGTAATAAGATTTTATTTCTGTCTATAAAAAGTTATAAAAATGACATCGTGATTTTACAATAATGAATTATAGAAACTTTAGACAAGTAAATCATATGAAACATTTTACAGTAGACGGCATTAAGAAATACTTATTATACGTACAGAATGACCTATAGAAGCTTCCAAATCTGATCAAATAGCAATGTGAGGACGGACATAAGTGAAATACACAAAAGAATAGAGAGTGATGTAGAAAGAGACACATATGGATAGTGATCACATACAAGAAATAAACACATAAGGATAGTTATCATACACAAAACGAATGTATAACTAGGAAGAACATGGATTGGGAAGTAATGAAGCTTCATATCAAAGAATACTTTATGCAGTCGGTCAAACCTCAGTCTATGATTACACCTAACACGATCAGTAATGAGCCTGCTATCTAGCTACATTTCATCCTTTAGTTCGTGCACCTTTAAATTTTTTTGCGTATAATTTCATCAGATATTCAACAAATATCACTGTTTACTGTGCTCTTTACTTCTTCCCATCGTGTGTTTCATTCATTTTAATAAATTCATATTATTTAACTCCATTGTCCTACCTACCATTTGTCATCCATACTCTACCTAGCAATTTCTCATCTCTGCCCTATCTAATCATTTCCCACATTTGTTCTACGTAACCATTTCTCATATTAGCGTTAGCTAATCATTTCATCTTACCTTCATTTTTGTAACCATTTCTTTGCTCTTTCTTATGTCTTTCTCTTTGTTTCCTCCTTACACACTTCCATGATTTCTTGCACATCTTAAATGACTTATGAGAGCTTCCTACAGTACTATACTTAACATAATTGTTATACCAATGGCGCCACATTATATAGTAACAACTTATACATAGAATATGGACTAGAAAGAAACTCAGTGTATGACATAAGTGTATAAGGCAAATAGAATATGAAAAATCCTTATGTAAATCAATGCATGTTATCATGTAACATCATAGTAAATACAAGAAGACAGTCTGCAATGTCACACGTGTCAATAGAAAAATATGTATATAAAAGAACCTTATCATATGTCGTGGCAATAAGATTAAAGCTGAAAAGAAAAAAATCTTCATTAATATTCCTTAGATTTCCTGCATATGTCTATGTCACACCTCGCAAGTGATGAATTTCATCTTCTCTTCTCAAGAATTTAAAATTTCTCAAACGCTTAGACTGTTCTGACATCGTTTCATACATATGTCAAGTTCATATGTCAGACAGAGGAAAGGAAATTACCTCCACAGAATTCAGTATAAGCTAAATTTTGAGTGCACATAGCTATATACAAATCAGACAAAATGTCATTCAACAGTACAAACAAGAAAATAAATATTACAACAAAGACGAATCACAAAAAGTTCAGTGACGTATATTTGCTAAAACAGTGTGGCGGAGTCAGTGCTGAGCCACATCTTTGCAAAATATTCTCCGTGCCCAAATGGCGACAGTAATATACTCGTTTCCAATTATTGTAAAGTATAAGTGTTACATGTAGTGTTGCTCCCATAAAAGGTGATAGTACATGTTCAGTAAAAACGTTGAACAATTTCCATAACACAATCACAAACGTCACATCAAAGAAATAACTGTGTTGTCTCAAGACACATTACCTTCATTCACTATTGTCATCCAGCCACATCTTTGCAGAAACTTACCTTTTACGCATACAAACACGAAATGCATCCACATGGAACAAAAGTTGACTATAACAAGAAACAGGTCCCTATGCGCTAACCATGACTAACTCACTTTTTCTTTACATTAATCATCATAATCATTGCATCATCCTGTTACAGTGCGCATCATGATTCTTATAATTCTCATAGCACGTATCTCAGCAACATGAATCTCTTATTCTATTACAACATTAACCATATTCGCTGTCTTCAGCTCAATATACACTTCAAATAGTAATTTCCTGCTCTGTTTTGGTCAACTTATGTCCACATAAACAACACATCATAACTGTAATCGTAGATATTATACTTCAGTAATCACATCACTATCTCACAATAGATGCTGAAATGCTTCGTACATCAAAATACCTATCTATACTCTTTCTAGACAACACAGTTACCATTATAACAGCCTGTATATCTAATCAAAAGTGGTATAAAATGTCATATATATCTGTATTATCGCCACTGTGTATAGGCAAAAATATTCCTCAAGTGAACAACACTGAGCTGGTAACCTGTGCACCTTCTCAGAACTGTTTAAAAACTACTGTCAGTGTTCATTTTATTAGAAATTATTTATTCTTAATCCTTTTCTAGATGAAGTTTCGGCGTTCTTAGCAGTTTGTTCAGTGTACGCATCGTGGCAGCAAATCGCTCGATTTGTTGCACGATGAATTAAGTTTGATGCGCTACAATAGTTGCCTGATTCTTATCAAAAGTGGCTTTCTGCGCGACGGGAGTCGCTCTGGTATGCGGTGCATTAGCATTGTTTATGGCCAACTGTTGCTGTGAGCTGTAACGCAGGAAATATATTTTCGAGCAAGTGACACGTAGTTCCATCATCTGGGTACAACTGAAGTATTTAGCCCGCATCTCGTGGTCGTGCGGTAGCGTTCTCGCTTCCCACGCCCGGGTTCCCGGGTTCGATTCCCGGCGGGGTCAGGGATTTTCTCTGCCTCGTGATGGCTGGGTGTTGTGTGATGTCCTTAGGTTAGTTAGGTTTAAGTAGTTCTAAGTTCTAGGGGACTGATGACCTAAGATGTTAAGTCGCATAGTGCTCAGAGCCATTTGAACCATTTTTTCAAAGTATTTAGGACTGCGCTATATATAGTTTGAAATGTGAATTAAGAAGAAGTCCCTTGCTTTTACATGTCCTAATAGTTTTCGCAACATTGTCATGTAGAATTCCACGAATCCTGTAAGGTCCTTATATAAAAGAAATAATCTCTGACTAAGATGCTTGCCTTTACAAGATAAAGGATGCGATTTAACAAGACATTTCTGTCCAAGCTGTGATTTTTTGTGTTTACATATCCATGCTGCGATTTCTTTCTTCTTTCTGTTGGTTTTGGTGTCGTTTAGCACTATATCTACGACTTCCTTATGATGTAATTTTGTTGAAGCTGGAAACGGTATTAACTCCCTGATGCGATATGATAGTTGTTGACTATTGAGGACAACGATGTAGAATCGTGTGGTAACTCACTGAGCATGCCTTGAAACATGTGAATGTATTTGTCCCAAGCCTGTATTACGAAGGTACTCGGGTGAAATTTGCGATGCATTATCTGTCAAAAAACATAAACAATTTATTTCTTCTTCCTGTTTCAGGATTCAGTGTAGAAACGTTAATGTAACTGACTTACCCCCCAATTCCATAGCTACTTCGGCGTCACTGAAATTCAAACCAGCTTTATATCTGTTTAAAAATCTACTTCTGATGTTATTTCAGTAGAGAAGAGCAGAACAAGCAAAAAACCGATCGAAAAATTATAGGTTCGAAGCTTCACGTCAACACTTTTTCCAGAAATCTCTCGGTGTATTTTAACCTTGCCTACACGTAAAGTAAGACAATTTGCTGATGTCATGCATTTGTGGAATGCCGTGTCACTGACCACAGAAATAGGGCTACCAGAGTCAAGAACAACGCAAAGTGTAGTGTTGTCTGCTGAAATATTTATTATTGGATGTACTACAGAGATTTGTTTATCATCAATCTCTTGCAGTAAAATGTTTCTGATCTCTTAAATATGCACGAAGGTGAAAGTTTCAATAGCGGCGTTGTTGATTATCTCGTGGTTTTGGTGATCTAACTTCAGTTATTTCTATTTGTCGCGCTGGGCTTGCCCTTCCAGGATTTTGCCACTGTGAATTATGATGTTGATTGCTGTGACTGAGATGGTTTTGATTGTGTAGGCTGCTATTTACATAACAGCTACAACACCATGTATTTTGCGGATTTGATCTATGTGAATTGCGCCCAGTGACAGGGGATGTTGCTATCCGAATAACGGTGCTCTCTGTGACTACTGTGATTGTTATGACATATATTGTTACGCCTGTCCTCATCCGTACTTTTACTTATGTCTTACATTTAGCTAATAAGCAAAGCTACATCTACATCTACATCTACATTTATACTCCGCAAGCCACCCAACGGTGTGTGGCGGAGGGCACTTTACGTGCCACTGTCATTACCTCCCTTTCCTGTTCCAGTCGCGTAAGGTTCGCGGGAAGAACGACTGTCTGAAAGCCTCCGTGCGCGCTCTAATCTCTCTAATTTTACATTTCTAATTTCTTCTATCATAATAATCATTATTCAGCTGCGAGAACTGTGCGTCATACGAGCGATGCCGTTTACCCCGCCTGTAATAGTTTCTGTCGTTGTGTTTCTTTTGCGAGTTCCCATAGTTCTTGTTTTCACACGGTACACTCGCGTCTTGCGTGTCATAGTTTCTGTTGTATTATTATGTCTTTTCGTTAAACAGTTGTCACTGTTCAATTCCAGTTCCTGGAGTAATTTTTGAAATGCTTCTAAATCATTTCTACACCTGCCAGAAAAAATTACATGTCTCAAATGTGTAGGTAACTTTATTAAACAAATGTAAATTAACTCTGACGGACTGTATGGGTTTGATAAGTACTGATTTCTGCCTAATATATCTTCAAAGTATTTTGCTGGACTCGCGAAGTGAGACTGTTCAAAGGTCCATAACATTATAATGCTATGTTTCACTCGATCTTGTGCGGCCTGCGATCTGTAAGCTTACAAAAATACACCATAAAAATCATTTACGCTTTGTCACTCTTTCACTACCAAGCACATTCATACTGCTGATTCATTTTCAAAAAAAAACTGCAGAGATTTGTGTTCAAGTGGCCAATTCGGGGTAAAGAGTGTAGGAATTGATCAGTCCTAGCTTGGGGTTGAATTTCGTTACTGTAACTCCCGAACTCTGAATTTACGTACTGCGAACCAGATTGTTCTGTGTCGTGCCACATCGGCATCCTTGTCGTATTTGGATGTACACGATGAAATTCGTTCTTCTCGTCGTCGCGGTTAAGTTTCCTTTCATTACACTCGACCTTTTCGTTCATAGTGTTCCTGTAACGCTTATTTTCCTGATTCATGTGCTCTAGGTTGTCTTTGAAATTTATTAAAGATTGGTGTTCTGCTGTGTCTGAAAATTTTACTGGAATTGTCATTTGAATCTCTGTTAGAATCGTTGACAAATCTGCCATTTGCCTTGCCAGGTCATCAACTTCTTCTTTAATTATGCTTACCTGTACTTTTGTCCTTCAGAATTTAATATAAAAGTATCCGCTTGTTCGTTAGTTACTTTTATCGTTGTGTTAAGCTGTTCGTCCCACTCATTCATCTGTGTAACTATCGCACTCCGAGCTACAGTGTCGATATTAGCTAACAATTCGTCCTTGTCATTACGCTGATGTGTTTTCATGTTTCGTGTTCTGTTTCATGGTCACGTATTCTAGTTGCAAAACTGATGATCATTGGTTGAATGTCATTTTCAATTTCTTCCCCAAGTGATTTCCTATTCTCATCTAGTGTTTCGTTCAGTGTTGTTCTATATAATTGTTGACTGAAGGCCGGCTTTCCAATAAAAAATGTGACCCTCAACTACGTACCCTCAGACTCACAGTTGAAATATTAAAAGGTTTGGCTGCTTTCGTCGTCTAGGGACTGGGATACGTAGTTCCACATTGCAAGCCAAATACTGCTCAGTCGACAGTATACAATATGAACATACACATGGATCGAATGGTCGAAGGGTCCTGTCACTCGGCAATTGCGAATTTAGAATGTAATATAGAAATTTATAAATGAAAGATTGTGTAAGTAGGCTGTTTAGGTTTTTATATTGGTAACACCACGTAGCGCTCTGTATGAAAATCACTGGCTGTGGCATTGTTGTAATACTCGCCATTGTAGCGTTGGGCAGTTGGCTGTTAACAGCGCGTAGCATTGCACAGTTGGAGGTGAGCCGCCAGCAGTGGTGGATGTGGGGAGAGAAATTGCGGAGTTTTGAGAGCGAATGATCTGGACGTGTGTCCATCAGAGACAGTACATTTGTAACGCTGGATGTCATGAACTAATTTATATATTATGACTTTTGAACACTATTAAGGTAAATACATTGTTTGTTCTCTATCAAAATATTTTATTTGCTAACTATGCCTATCAGTTGTTAGTGCTTTCAGTAGTTTGACTCTTTTATTTAGCTGGCAGTAGTGGCGATCGCTGTATTGCAGTAGTTCGAGTAACGAAAATTTTTGTGAAGTAAGTGATTTGTGAAAGGTATAGGTTAATGTTAGTCAGGGCCATTCTTTTGTGGGGATTATTGAAAGTCAGATTGCGCTGCGCTAAAAATATTATGTGTCAGTTTAGTGTTGATCAGAATAGGTAAAGAGCGAAATGTCTGAGTACTTCAGTTTTGCTCAGCTGTTTGAAAATCAAATAATGTAAGAGGTTTATCAGCATAGTAATTCATTAATTTTTCTAAGGGGGCGTTTCAATTGTAATGAAATAAAATCTGCTGATAGTATTTTAACGACTTTAAATGAAAAGTATGATAGCAGAAGTACCTTTAAGAATGCTGTTTATTACTGCAAAACACTTATTGGTGTCGATGGTCCAGCAATTAAATAAAATATAAGAATAACAGAGAAACAATAGATACCTACTTCACGTAATTAGTTATGAGCAGCAACATAGCTCGCGAGATATTCACTTCTAAACGCATACTACATCTTCACTGAAGAAGCCATGTAAATCCCACGTCGGCACTACAAACTATTTCTATCTCCCATGACCAAGCGCAAACTGATCAACACTCTCCGAGTATTTCCTCCAACCGTCCGTCGCGCCTTCCCGTCCGGCAATCCACTGTGTCCAGTTCGACCCGGTGCTCCTCCCCCACTTCCATCCAGTCTCTCCATGGTCTTTGGTACTCACCTACCATAGTAACGAGCGCTGTGATTGGCTAGAACGCCCCCGCGATGTCTCCAAATCAACGCACATTCACAAACATATTGAGATACTTACGAAATACTGGACTTACATTTAAATAACTTGGAATTAACTAAATATTCCTACGGCTGGACCATAAACTCGTTCTAACACACAGTATTAAAAATGATTCAAATGGCTCTGAGCACTATGGGACTTAACATCTATGGTCATCAGTCCCCTAGAACGTAGAACTACTTAAACCTAAGGACATCACACATTATTAAATACATAAACAAATCAAATAAAAGTATATCAAAAGAACAGAAACAAAAGTAGGTCAGTAGCATAATGTCTCTGTGCTTTCTAAAACACAGTAAATATCTATCCAATTTCTTCATGAATAGTATATATCGGATATAAACAAAGACATACACGAATAATATATTTTTAATCATGCTGCTACTGGTTTTTCGTGTAACTGTGAAGTACTTATGGTCTGACACGATCCATAGCAACTGGCCACTTCGACCTCTAATAACCCGTGTACTATTCAAGTTACATGCCTGTAATTCATACCAATTTAGGTTTACACTAATAGCTTTCTAAAGACATGTCGGTTGACAAAATCGGATGAACCGTTCAGATTTTCGAAATTTGTTGCTGGGTGTTACTTGTATATTTTAGTCAGATACTTAACTTTAAACTGATAACGATATTGAAAATCTGGTTACACCATCAGAATTGTCGTGCAAATAATGGTAATGTACATGTTTCTTTTTAAAGTATCATGATTCCTCTGGCTATTATTAATTTCTACATGAACTGTGAAATATCTGTCATTGTGGTTTCACAAAGGCCGCCATCTTTGGCAGTCCCGGCATACAAATCGCCTTCATCGACACAAAGCACTGTCCTCGAGACAGGATCAACATGGAATTCCCAGCCACGCGGACGGCCAGGACCATGCGCTGGGGCCGCCCCTCTTGCTCCGGCTAATGTTCGGCACCACACGGCTACTGACGAGCCCCGGCTTGCCGAGCGACCCGTGCGCCCACGCCAACACCGAACTTATAGTATTTTCAGGGCGCCACAACTCCCCCGTTACCTCACAGTGTTGTGTTCGTTCAAAACATACCGTCGTAAAGCCAAATTCTGATGTGTCTGTTGCCAGTTGCTGTAAAGTTTCGCACAACTGTGACGACTTTTGTAAGCTTTCGGTAGTTTCTGGCGACTTATCGACTTCAGAATGTTCATTACCTATCGTTTGTTCTGTTTCCTTATTGTTCTCTAAATCCGTTAATAATTGTGGATCCACGCAATTTCCTTCAGTCTCACATCAACTATTCGTATTTGCTAACTGCTCAAGGTGTTTTATCTCATCGGGTACCGAATCGTTATTTTGCAACATCTCTGTTGTCTTGTGCAACGACGGATTATCACATTGCTTTTTGTGGTACTGAATATGATGAAACACTATTTCACAGAGCAACAAAATTGCTACCATGATCAAACAAACAAAATTGTACTATCGTCCATGCAAATACTGAACAGTAAAAGAAATCCTTATAGAAGCTTTACTATTATGCCAACTGCTTACGCAATAAAGTAATCGATAAATGTCACACGACTCAAAATTACACAAACTGAAAATTTTACATCCATTGTCTGAAAAAGAAGTGCAACATCAGTAAAAATTACGCAATGGTTTTTCTGCTTTCAATAAGTCCAACACTATCTGACTACGTATTACCAAAAGAAACTATGAACTAGCCGGCCAGAAAGGACGACATAAGTAATCTTCCCACTATTTTCATTTCTGTATTAAATTTAGCGCAAATTTACCTCCCAGTCTACAAAAGTCTACTTATTACCAAAACTATGTACCTGCAAACTAATATCCAAGTTAGACTCACTTGCTAACTTTTGACTAAACAGATCCTAATTTGAACTGCACCGTAACTGACCTGAAGGCAACTTGCCTGTACACTAAATGCGCAACTGTAGTAAAACAATAATCTTCCCCCAATCAAAATTTCCAGTTGCCTCGCATTTTAACAACACTGTTGCAGATTTCTTGAAAGCACACCAGGTCCACTGGACCTCAGTAAAACGTTATCGTAAATCGTGTGCTCTAAGTTCATTAATATATACATTGGACTGTCTTATGTATATGGGACATTGTAAATAACTATGTAGTTACCTGTAGTGATTTTTTTATTACAGCAGTGAGTTACACATGGTATATATAAATTGTGCATAATATTATTGATAAACAATGTTTGGTATTTCTTTTCTCATATTTGAAGTGTATAATGCAACAGAATGTCCTACTTGACTATTGTTATTAGAATGTGTGAAAAGCGGTGTATACAAATTTGGTTCATGTTACACCTCAATTCTATACCGAAAATGAGTTTTTATATACATTTTTTATTAATGTATAAATTCAACATGAGTCTGAACTTGAATGTATAAGGTGATATAATATAATGGATTATTTGATTTTGACAGGATATTTTGGCATAGGGTGTTTACAAAATTACTATCATAGCAGATTTGTGCGAAACGCATAAGAAAAATGAAACTGATGTTTAAATGGTTCAAATGGCTCTGAGCACTATGGGACTTAACATGTAAGGTCATCAGTCCCGTACAACAGAACTACTGAAACCTAACCAACCTAAGGACATCACACACATCGATACCCGAGGCAGGATTCGAACCTGCGACCGTAGCGGTTGCGCGGTTCCAGACTGAAGCGCCTAGAACCGCTCGGCCACCCCGGCCGACGAAACTGATGTATATTACAATCAAGTGAAAAACTGTAACTAATATTTCAGTCACCATTGGTATTGTCAGTGAGCACACTTTCTACAAATTAAAGCTCTATGTTCATCACAGATCGTCCTCTTACAATCCTGGCAAGCCGTTTTTGTTTTTCTGTCCATTTTCCTTGAACATAGTGAACATCTCACCATGCTGGTTAGAGGTTCTGGTCTTTCAGGTGCCACAATATCTATTTCCAATATTTCTTCTAGCGTTCTCTTCACATTCCTTCGTAGTGTAGTTACACTATGTGATCAAAAGCATCCGGACACCTTGCTGAAAGTGTCTTACAAGTTAGTGGCGCCCTCCATAGGTAATGCAGGAATTCAATATGGTGTTGGCCTACCATTGGCCTTGATGACACATTTCACTCTCTCAGACATACGCTCAATTAGGTGCTGGAAGATTTCTTGGAGAATGGCAGCCCATTATTCAAGGAGTGCTACACTGAGGAGTAGTTTCGATGTCTCTCCGTGAGGCCTGGCATGAAGTCGGCGTTCCAAAAGATCGCAAAGGTGTTCTGTAGGATTCAGGTCAGGACTCTGTGCAGGCCAGTCCATTACCATGATGTTATTGTCGTGTAACCATTCCGCCACACGCCATGCATTATGAAGAGGTGCTCGATCATGTTGAAAGATGCAATCGCCATCCCAGAATATTTCTTCAACAGTGGGAAGCAAGAAGGTGCTTAAAACATAGGCCTGTGCTGTGATAGTACCATGCGAAACAACAAGGGGTGCAGGCCCACGCAATGAAAAACCGGACCACAGCATAAAAACATTACCTCCGAATTTTACTGTTGGGATTACACACGCTGGCAGATGACGTTCACCGGGCATTCGCCATACCCACGCCCTGCCATCGGATCGCCACATTGTGTACCGTGATACCTCACTCGACACAACGTTTTGCCACTGTTCAATCGTCCGACGTTTACGCTCCTTACACTAACCGAGGCGTCGTTAGGCACTTAAGAGCGTGATATGTGGCTTATAAGCAGCCGCTCGACCATGAACAAGTTTTTTCACCCCTCGCCCAACTGTTATAGTATCTGCAGTGGATTCTCATGCAGTTTTGAATTCCTGTGTGATGGTCTGGATACGACCTTCTGCAACCGTCGACGGTCTCTGTCAGTCAACAGACGAGGTCGGCCTGTAGGCTTTCGTGCTGCACGTGTCCCTTCACGTTTCCACTTCACTATTACATAGGAAACAGTGGATCTAGGGATGTTTAGGAGTGTGGAAATCTCGCGTACGTACGTATGACACAAGTGACACTTTAAGTAGGTTGTTGAGGTTTTTACGTTGGTAATGCCACGTAGCGCTCTGTATGGAAATCACCGGCTGTGTTGTGTGCAGTCAGTGGCTGGTTGACATTGTTGTAATACTCGCTATTGTAGCGTTGGGTAGTTGGAGGTGAGCCGCCAGCAGCAGTGGATGTGGGGAGTTAGATGGCGGAGTTTTGAGAGCGGATGATGTGGACAGAGACAGTAAATTTGTAAGACTGGATGTCATGAACTGATATGTATTTTATGACTTTCGAATATTATTAAGGTAAATACATTGTTTGTTCTCTATCAAAATCTTTCATTTGCTAACTATGCCCATCAGTAGTTAGTGCCTTCAGTAGTTAGAATCTTTTATTTAGCTGGCAGTATTGGCGCTCGCTGTATTGCAGTAGTTCGAGTAATGAAGATTTTTGTGAGGTAAGTGATTCATGAAAGGTATAGTTTATTGTTAGTCAGGGCCATTCTTTTGTAGGGATTTTTGAAAGTCAGATTGCGTTGCGCTACAAATATTGTGTGCCACTTTAGTGAACGTCTGAGTACGTTTGAAAATCAAATAATGTAAGAGGTTTATTAGCACAGTCAATCTTAAGTTTTTCTGAGGGGACGTTTCAACGCACGATCACCTGATCATTTCAGTGCTGGAAAGGGTAAACCGAACCCCGACGTTTATGCTACTTTGATCCAAAATGCCACAGAAAATCCTCATAGGCCATCAGCACCTTTTATTTTATTGTATGAAATTATTATTTCAGGTTTTCTTGTTGTTTTGTCGATGTCGTTTGAGTAGTGCATTTTAGACAGCAAGAGTATAACTTTCTTCTCCTTTGGGACATATGACAGAGGCGTCTTATTAACATCAAAGGTAAGTTGTGGTTTTCCAACATTTTGAGAACGTAGAAACGAATGTGGTATTTCAGATTTACTTTTTCTTACAATTCCCATCCTCATGAAACCAAAGTTTTCAGTCACTGTCTGATAAAGAGGAACTGACGAAAACCACTTGTCAACAGTCAGGCTCTCGTTAGTCCCATGAATGGGTTCTGATAACTTTCTCACATGTTAAGGTGGCACAGCTTAATTTTTTTCCGTTACTACGTTTCAAATGTATAGAATAGCATTTAGCATGTTATACGTCTTGGAATCATTCAGCATCAAAATCTTAGTTCCATATTTGTCCGTCTTTGAAGACAAGTATATTCTGTATGGGCGTCTGCCGCGGAAGCCCATTAGTTGCTCGTGTATTGTACAGTATTCTAAAGGGGTGTAAAGGGATTTGCAGTTATCAATAAAATTAGTCCAGATGTACCGAATGAGTGTAAATTTGCCATCTTCCTTTCTTCGCCTGTGGCTGTTTTGTCATCATATCTTAGACAACTAGCAGAAAACTGTAATCACCTTTGTGACCTTGTAGTTCGAAACTTGGACCAAATGTCTTCTAAATTTGTCGAGCAGCCTTGTTTATGCCGCAGAGATATAAGAATCCAGTGGCAGGTCTTAGCTCTACAATATTTGTAGTGTTATAGTAACTTTCTGCGTTTCAGATTGAAGAATGTTTTTGCGAGTAATTTCGTCGTTCGTATAAGTGACAACCAGCATTTCATCTGTCATAAATAATTGCCATGCTTCAACTGGACCAGAAATACACCTTGCTTGACCCATTACATCTGCGAAGTGAGTAACTAAATGTCTGGATTTAGTTTTTCCTCTCCTAGATGTTATTCTTGAAGACTATTTATGGCCATTCTTACCTAGGAGGATGCTTCAGTTCGAAGAACTACCATGACTATCATTATTGTCTTCTCCACTCTCTTCCATGCCAGATGGTTGCTGTATTTCGACAAAATCAGGATCTTCATCAGAATCTAGGCCTCCAAACAATCGTCTTCCTGGTCCAATTCGTCCATAAGTGCATATCGTCATCTGTTATGAGTCATTTACTCATTGTCACTGAAAAATACAATAAAATAATATGGGGTTACATAGAAAGAAAACAGTTATAAGTTACACGCAATATATATTTCAATATTTTATACTTACCAAATTATTATTTTCAATTTGCATAAACGAGTTACACGGAATGCACACTGGGATAATCAAGACCCGAAGGACGTTCAAATATCTTTACAGCTTGACACTACAGCAACAACAATGCAAATGTTTGATTTAACATGGCGTACGTGTAGGCAGTATTACCAACCTAATATACAAAAAAATTTAATAAATTGTAGCCAACATATTCTTTGTAATACGCAATAAAAATTATGCTGCGGTCCCTAGGAATCCAGTGTGCGGTGTGAGGTTTAAAGAGAGTACAATGTTAACACAGAATGTCTATAAATATCAAACAGCTTGATCAGTTAATATGTTAATGCATGACTCAGGGAAGTGGGATGGTCTTTCTCTCAGCTCTGAGCAAGTTAACTTGTTGACATAATCATTACTAGGTGCGCAGTGCTGCAGTCTTAACCCAGACTTCTTTCCTTCATAAATAATGGCATTAACCAAAATTATATCCTTTTCGCCTTCAAATATATGCGTCATATTGATCCTTTCTGTTCTTTACAATAAATCTTTGTTCATCTAACAGATACCATCACACGCCAGCACAGCACTACTGAATACGTCCATCACCTGAACCACTTCAACGAAGAATGTATTAGACTGCCCAGAGACAAAGACTATGCCACGATAGTACCAAAGATTGTTTAACAGCAACACAACTTGCTCTCTCTTTGATATGCACATCGAGAACATACAGAAACAAAAATGATATCTTCACCTTACAATATATCTTGACGCTTGTGATGATGGCTAGTTGTCTAAGCGCTCCGCTAATAGGTTAATGTCCTTAAACACTGTTATGGGTTGCGGTACGTATATAGGATGGTCAGAAACAGTCTTACTAGCTTGTAAGACTGTTGGGGGATACGTCGTACAGCGAAGTAACAGTCAAGAAACAAAATCGATACACTGAGCCGTTTCCGAGTTAATTAGCACTCAAAGTTAGCCAACCAGAACTCCACGCGCGCAGAGTCGAGCAGTCCGCCATACACAATATTATTGTCAATGCGTGTCACAGCGTAGATGATAGTACACGATATTGCTCCGGATTTTGCTCAGGTCCGATACCTACTACTGACACACGTCCAATTTTTTATCGCTCTCTTGTTCCGTTTTAAGAAACCAAACGAAAACCACGTCTGGCGACACCGTCTCTGGTGGGACACATGAATTTGACCGCGCATTGGCCTGATTGACTAATTTAATTGCTACATAACTCGGAAACGACACAATGTGTCGACTTTATTTCGTAACAAGTATTTCTGAACATAATCTACACTCAACACCCTAACAAGCAAACTCACGCTACTTCTGACCACCCTGTATATATTCTCAACAAATTAATATTTTCCAAAGTAACAGTCAAGATCGATACCTTAGTGTCTCGTTTTTACCTTGATGTTTCTTGATTTATCTCTGAAGCAATCAAACCAGTCCAAAGACTAAAATCGTTCTGAAAGAGAGAAGCAAAAAGAAAAGAAACTTTTGGTTGGCTACTTTCATTTTTAAGTAACTTACTTTAGTCATTGAGCTGAATAACTATCATCAGTATATTAATGTTTAAATTCTACCATTGTTCACGAAATGTCTCCCTGTCAGAAACTTCATGCACCATAGCGTAATCGCTTAGAGCGACCTTAAAGTAAGCTTCCTCTCTTCTTGCCACACCACAAAAGTAATTGTTTGGTAGTTAGCTGCCGTGAATGTAGCACACATTTTTTTGTAAAATGGCATAAGTATTGGACAGCATCTCAAGTTTCCCAATCTTGCGTGAGACTTAACAGATAGGTCCTTCAATTGCGCCTCACGTGCGTTATCCAACACATTGTTTGTACGATTATCTTCTGTTCAAACAAAGCGAGAATTGTGTCAAAAGTTCATGGTGCGTTCGGCGTCGTTATCAGTCAGAACAACTCATGAGATGTTGCGTCAACTGAATTCTGTGTTTACCAGCTTCAGTAGACATCTCTATATAAGACATCGTATCACACCACGAAGGCAGTCCGCTCGGTCAACATGGCGTATAAAGATCTAATCGCATTACTTGTCATCCTTCTTGGATGCTGCGGTGAGTAAAACTTACTTCATGTGAAAAGATAATAAACATTCGCGTGGTGCTACATATCTGTTGGTTACACTAGGCAAATAGATGTACACATGTGAAACTGAGAGTAACGTTTCTGCCAAGACGTGAAACGAAGATCTAAGTAGCGTCTGTAAAGTCAAGCCACTGTACTGATACTACATTATACACTCTAAGACACAGAAGCGACGCTCCAAGAAAGTGTTAAGCAAATTTGTATTCATACAGGAATCGACGAAAAATGCAAAATTGTGAACCAGAATGATATTTTCACTCTGCAGCGGAGTGTGCGCTGATATGAAACTTCCTGACAGATCAAAACTGTGTGCCGGGCCGAGACTCGAACTCGGAACCTTTGCCTTTCGCGGGCAAGTGCTCTACCAACAGAGCTACCCAACACGACTCACGCCCTTTTACTTCTGCCAGTATCTCGTCTCTTACCTTCCAGTAGAGCACTTTCTCGCGAAAGGCAAAGGTCGCGAGCTCGTGTCTCGGTCCGGCACAGTTTTAATCTGCCAGGAAGTTTCAAAATTGTGAACTTTGATTGCCGATGTACAAGTGTGTACACTGCAGTGCAATTTCACCTCGCAGCTGGGTAGGCCAGTAGACTGGAGGCACTTCTATATCAGGGCGTAACGTCTTTGCGAATTTCATTCAGAGTACTCAGCTTGACCCTAACTATGCCTCGCAGACAGACGCGTGTACAATATACACAGGTATCAGCATCTGAGAGAGGACACGTAGTAGAGCTCAGAGAAGCCGGTAGGAGTGATCGCTGAATCGCTCGACATTTGAATAGCATCGATGCCAATAGTCGACTATGTTGACAGGAATTATCACCAAAGAAGTTAAATGTTAGCAGACAACATTGGAAGAGAAGTAATACATCTAGAATGATGTAGAAACATACAGTAAGTAACATCTTTGCAATGAAAAAGTAAAAACTGAACAATACATGAACGACAATGGAGTAGACAGGGAAACCTTTAGCACAAAATAGGAATAGCATGCCTACAAAACAGTTTCTATTAATAAACAAAACTAATAAAATAAAATGTCAGGAACACGACAGCCCTGTGTGTTTTTAATAGCAAAGACAAGATCCAGTTATTAGCCAACAGTTGGGTGTACAAAATCACCTGTTCTGATTGTGACAAATTTTACATTGGTCAGTCAGGCAGAGACATATCAGCTAGGCTGGCTGAACATGAACGCAGCTGGAGGTTGCAGAATTCAGACTCTGCATTTGCTGAGCATGTACTGAGTGATTGTCAAAACTACCAGCCAGTGTCTCATGTACTTCACTTAGCAAACAAAGGCCATAAACTCAACCTGCTCGAAGCCCTGGATATTAACAAACATCTTGCTCATAGTCCAGCTCTCATCCTAAATGACCAGACGCAGCTCAACACTGCCCCTCTCCTAAACTTCATATAACCATCTTTGTTATTCATTACTTCCCACACTCTCTCTTCCTACATATTCCCATTTTCCTGTATTCATTAAGTTGTTTTGTTTTGTTGAAGTTGTCTTTGTATTCCACATATACTGTAGTTTCAATGGTTAAGGCTTTCTTTTAACTGGTACTTGCATTACTATCCACGTTTAACACCCCTTGTAGTTGTCTCAAATACTGTTCATATTCCACTTTGCTCATTTATTTAATGAAAACTGTTACACAGCCACTGCTTTGATTACAATGTTAATGTTAAAATGCAGTACCACCACACTCTTAGACTGTAGGTTCCCTCAAACACCTCCATTTTCTTGCATTTATTTATTTCTGTTTATCTTATTGATATTGCATAAGTTCCTTATGTATTCTGTATTTACATTGATAACTGTCTCTTCTTTTAATTTGTTATGTATGACTCTCCATTTTTCATACCTCCTGATGAAGCCTTGTCTAGTACTAATTTTATTTTATTTTATTAGTTTTGTTTATTAATAGAAACTGTTATGTAGGCACTCTATTCCTATTTTTTGCTAAAGGTTTTCCTGTCTACTCCATTGTTATTCATGTACAGTTCAGATTCTACTTTTTCATTGCAAAGATGATACTTACTGTCTGTTTGTATATCAGTCTAGATGTGTTACTTCTCTTCCAATGTTGTTTGGCAGGAATTCTTAAACCAAGGCCGAACACAGCGTCAAGAAGAATGCAGTCGATCTTGAGAGACGACATACCGTGAGGACCGAGTAATCATCACAGAGGCACTCACAGCCCGGATTCATCATTATCATCGGTCCGACGCGTAACTGGTGCATCAGTGACCAGAATGACAATTAATGGGTTGCTCATTAAAACGGGGCTGAGCTCATGGCACCCCTTGTGCCCAATGCAGTTGCCTACAGACACCAACAAGCATGTTTGCAGTCTTGTAGGACTCATTCGTCATGATACTATATTGAATGCCGTGGAATTTTCAGTGATGAGTCCCACTTCGAACTGAGCCTCAATGACTAGCGAAGGCTTGTCTGGAGATGCGCGAAATAGCGATGAGACTCCAACCCGACTGTTGCTCTCCAGGTGGCCTAACAAAAGGGAATGACTGTAGTGAACGCTATTTCATTTCCTACCAGAAACCTTTTGGTTGTCATCCGCGCCACCGTTACAGCACAGCGGTACGTCCCGCTTTTTTACCCTTCATAGCAAGCTATGCTGGGCTGACATTTCAGAAATATATTATCCGCCCGTACACGGCGAGCGTTTCTACTGCTTGCCAAATCCTAGCTTGGTCAGCAAGTTCACCGGGTCTCTCCCCAAATGAGAATATTTGGAGCGTTACGGGCAAGTTCCTCCAACCAACCCAGGATTGTGACTATGTATAGCACCAGTCGGAGGCGAATCTGGTATGATATCCCTCAGGGCAACATGCAATGATTCTATCGATCAATGCCAAATCGAATAGCTGTTTACATAAAGGCTATTGACTTGCTCAATTCGTGAAGCTCCTTCTGTTGAATAACTAATCCAATTTTTCTGTAATTGTAATCATATGTTTGTCTGTACATGTACATTAGATTTACTGATATCCATCCAATTTGGAAAAACCCTTGTGGGGCATGGTTTTTGTCTTATAGCGTATGATCATAAATTATTGTTCTCTATTTACTTATCCAGATGTGTTTATTGTCTCAAAATACTGGGTTACCAGTAAGATTTCATCTAATAATTTAGTATCTACACATTTAAAATTAATATGTAGTCTAACCGTATTTCTTTTTAACGTCAACACATACTAATTAACCACAGAATGTTTTCTTAGTGACTCAATTAACATGGACTAATGTAAGAACTCTTTAGGTTCTCAGACCGTGCACACTCTACCAAGAAAGTTCGCCAAGAACCAGCAGGGTTCCAGAGCATCGCTCGTTAATTACCCATACCAGGTGAGAACAATTTTGAAACAATTTCACGGCTACCAATGGCATATTTCCAGAGAGCATGGGATTAATGATAACCACCAAAGGTGAAATATACTTCTACTTAACTTTTCATTCTCCGTACATAAAATTTACTAGGATAATTGTGTGTAAGTAGTAGCAATAAATGATAAATTTCCTTGAAATTAGAGTAATTTGATTTCAAGGAAAATGCGACTTTACCATCAAACCGCAGTGAAGGTTTTACCAATGGCCTGAATTATGGAAACCATAGCATTTCATCTTTGCAAAAGTTCATCTTTTCAACTTTCGAGCAGTTTCACACATTCGTCACTGTAATTCGTGAGAACAATGTGATGACAACCTGGCGACTGCTAGAGTCATATGCATGATGGCTAATACCGTGCCGGTCTTAACTACACCGTGCAGGTATCGAAGCGGCACACCTTCACTGAAGGATGGTACGGGATGAAATCCTATATTTATACAGAAATCACGAGAACTAATACATAGGTACTACGGTCGCAGAACTGTAAAATCAGTCATGAATTTCATCAGTTAACTAATCTTATAGAGTTAATTCTTAAACTTCGAGTGACCACTCTCACCAAAATGTGAAGAAAGGGAATATCGATGATCCAGTTCGTATCTCATAATTCAGATCAGTACGAACATTGTGTTATCCTTCCACCCTTTAGGTGGCTCGATATACTTTCCTATGTTTTCCAGATAAGACGTCTGCGTACTCACGTTTTCTGTAAATTCTTATAACTTCCGAAATATTCATTCGCTGATGTTGTTTAAATATTCCAAATTACAACTGGTGCTACGCTACCACTGACCTGAGCGGTTTATTGCGAAATTGTTCTGCGTGGCCGGCAGAAACGCAGAGGGATCATTCTCTGATTCGTTCAAAATGGTTCAAATGACTCTGAGCACTATGGGACTCAACTGCTGTGGTCATCAGTCCCCTAGAACTTAGAACTACTTAAACCTAACTAACCTAAGGACACCACACACATCCATGCCCGAGGCAGGATTCGAACCTGCGACCGTAGCAGCAGCGCGGCTCCGGACTGGAGCGCTTAGAACAGCACAACCACCGCGGCCGGCCTCTGATTCGTCCCAGAAGCAATCTCCCATTTGTTTCTGACTTTGGAGAAGATGGCAACCGTTGCCAAACCTGCAAGGATACCAATGGGGACGCAACTTCCAGAAAGTAGAATTAGATGTGAGGGTAAAGTTCTTCCAAAGCATCACTTAAGTTTTCGAACATGAATTGAACTTTCTCTTGCTTACATGTTTGAAGTCAAATATTTATCATATTAATCATTTCTAAATTAATGTGACGTTTGGCGCTATTTTATACATGTGAGTCCGATTATTTAAAGAATCGGGGAAGGGAGCGTACACTGGTTAAGGAAGAAAACATAACGTAGGGTGACATGTCGTCATACGCTAAGACCATTGCGCAACAGGAGTGGCTCTTTCTAAGTAGAGTTTACATCTTCTAGGTTCCCTGTAGGAATCCTCCTTCGGGCATGTGTGTGTGTGTGTTGTCCTTCGCGTAAGTTATTTTAAGTTAGATTAAGTAGTGTGTAAGCCTAGGGCCCGATGACCTCAGCAGTTTGGTCCCATAGGAACTTAAAACAAATTTCCAAATTTTACCCATATAATCTTCAGCATTATTCTTTACGATCACATTCCGAAAGTCTCCATTCTCTTCTTTTCCAAACTGTTTATAATCCACGTTTCATTTCCATACATGGCTTCATTCCGTGCAAATACTGTCAGAAAACATTTCCTGGCACTAAGATCCATATTCCGTGCTAAAAGATTTTTCTTCTTCAAAAACGATTTTCTTACCTTTGTCAGTTTACATTTTATATCCCCTCTACTTCGGCCATCATTAGTTATTTTGCTCCCCAAACAGCGAAGATCTTCTACTACCGTAAGTGTCTCATTTCCTAGTCTAATTCCCTCACCATCACCTGACTTAATTCTATACATTTTCTTATTATTGTTTTGAGTTTGTTGGCGTTCATCTTTTATCTTTCTTTCAACACATTATACATTCCGTTCAATTGCTCTTCCAAGTTCTTTACGTCACTGACAAAATTGCAGAACTATCTACAGACCTCAAATTTTTTATGTCTTCTCCCTGAATATTAATTCCTAATCCAAATTTTCCTTTGGCTTCCTTTACTACTTGCTCAGTGTGCAGATTGAATAACAGAGGATAGACTACAATCTCCTCACACTACCTTCTCAACCACTGCTTCCCTTTCATGTACCTCGACTCTCATAGCTGCCGCCTGGTTTCTGCACAAGTTTTAAATGGCCTTTCGCTACCTATATTTTCCCCCCTGCTACTTTCAGAATTTCAGATAGGGTATTCCAGTCACCATTGTCAAAAGCTTTCTCTAAGTCTACAAACGCTTTAAAAGTAGGTTTTCGTTTCCCGGTCTTCTAAGATATGTCGTAGGGTTAGTACTGCCTCTCGCGTTCTTCTATGTCTGCGAAATACAAACTGAATTTGCCCGTGATCAGCTTGTATTAGTTTTTCCATTCTTCTGTGGACCAAATACAAAGCAGCGTTCGGTCTTAGTTAACGGTACCAACAATGTGACCAAGGAGGCACACATGTGACTGATGGTGACAGCGGATAAGACAATTAACATCGACCACAGACCACAATGTAAGAGTAGTGAAAGAATTGATTCGTAGCAGTCGCGGATTTTCCAATTATAAGGACGTTCACGCAGCGGCTCTAGGATGTCTCCGTGACTAAGGAGCGGATTTCTATCGTCGGGATCTAGAACGATTGATAGAACGTTTTGACTGTCGTTACGGTGACCTGGTGTCTATTACTGATAAACGGGGTCATGTATCTGGGTCACTGTGATGTGTAGTTCACGTTCGAATAAAAGTTACTTGGCCTTTCCTAATAATGTGTAACTTACATTTTGGAGTCCCCTTGTAAATCTTCTATCCTTCGGAACACTAGCAACTAAGTACAGATCCATGAAAATGCCTAAAAAGAAAACTGGCCAGAACTAGTCAACAGAACGGTAGAGGAAACGGGGTAAATTCATGATGAGGTTTTGGAAAGTTAAAAACCCACAGTCGGGGATTGAATGCTCAGAGTACTCCACAACCAATAGCGTTCTAGAAATCTTGTAGAATACCTTCCGTACATCAAAATCTAACCATTCGCGACACGTTGTGTAGCCAACGGAAAAGTGTACAAAGAAGGTAATACCTTCAGCCGTTTACTTTTCTTTTTAAGTGTAAGCTTGACACCGTAGTGTCTTTGACAGTAGACTCGTGTAATCGTCTTGATTCTGTTTTACTATTCAAAAAATAGGTACACACTTCTGGCAAGTGCTGTGACAGATGTGTATTAACAAACTAAGTACGCACTTCGTTTACGAGCAAACTGAGCATCCAAATATGATAAGGCTCGTCATTGATCTTGTTCTTACTTTATTCGATATATATAAACAAATGAGGGGCGAAGATTTAGATGCTTACTTTTTTCCTGATCCTGATTTCTTGTGCTGTGTTGCACTGTTAAATGAGTGCTGCAATATTATTCTGGGATGCTGGGAGAGTAAAACCACAGAACACATTTATTCCAATATGAATTGCACTTGTATAACAAGAAATAGTTCGTTGCTGGAAGAACTTGAGTGGAGCATTTTCAGTATTTTAGTAAGTACTAATAGCTCTGCGAAAATTCTCTTGAAGGTAATTATATTTTGATAAAAAGAATTTCCATCGCCTACCAGTTTGTTATAGCATTTCAGTTTTTTGTTAGTGATCGAATTTATATTGTAACCCTAGTTATGATCTACTTCCTTTCTCTCGTCATTTGTTGGCCGCAAATGATACGAATTACTTTTCGTTTCTGAAACGACAACACTCTTTTATTTTCCACTGTTGGACAATTCTGGCTGTCATACCATTATCAACTAGTAGCTGCCAACTATACGTGACTTTTTTGCGTATGGCACCAGGGCACAGACATTTTTTGAGTTCACCACTTTCATACGGTACAGACGTACTCACTCGGTACGGAGATATCTCTTACGGTTTTTATTCTATATTTTTCTATCACAATCATAAGCGATTGAGCCACAAGAGGTCAGAAAGGAAATTTTATTTGACACTCACGAGACACGATAGATAATGTTTCAAGAAGTTTCCTGTCCCATACGCAATGTGTCTCTAAAAGATTTACTTAATGGTATCGAAAAACTAGGAAAACCCTTTAATTCTACTACAAAGCTATTAACCATTAACATCGCCACAGTACGGCATATCCAACGCTTACAAAATTGCTGGAAGCTGTCAGCGAAGGTTTCTGCTGAAGCTGATCGGAGCACTGATATCACTCGTCTTTGCATCTTTGACGAAATTCAATGTGGTCCTCGGCGCACTGCGGTCATAGTAGCTGCCTTCTCTAGTCTGGGTCGAGTTTGCAAGACCAGTCAAAGCCCCCACGTGCTGACACATCTCGGCCACTCAGGTTGTCCCTTTATATGCAGGACGTCTCTCCTGCAGTGTGACTGTTACGGAAGAGAACTGATAGGTACCAATGTTGAGGTATTGGCCACCGGATCTTGCGAGTCACTGGTAGGCATTGAGGCGTCCACTCAGTTTTCACTATCACAAACAAGCGGCTAAGATTGTAGGTAACAGATCACATACAGAAACGTCGATACGAATACTGTCACTCTGTTCTAGCACTTTTGGATCCATCAAGATCATAATATTACTGAAAATCTCCAAAGTAATAATGACCATAGCTTCACGCGCCGTTTCGAAGTTCGATATGGTACAGTTAATGGAATAATAAAATTCGTATGCATGAAATCTCACAACAAATGATACAGCTGGCCAATTAGTAATCGAAACAATTAGTAATCGATTTTTGCGCATGAAAATAAAACGACCAACATCCCTTTCGCGGAATCGAAAACTGAGTGAAACAGTGAAAATGTACACCGATCGTCAGTCGTTGATGCCACGTCACTCATGATTTGCTAATTCAGAAGATCGTGTAACGTAACAGCATCCATTATACGAATGGAGTTCAGATACGGGAATTTCCCACACAAAATGGGAGTGCTGTGCACATGTTTTTGCAAAAATTATGATCTCATTTTATGAGAGGTAAAACAAATACACTTTCAAAATAGAAATTGTGAAGTAAATAGGGCTAACTTTTGTAAGAGCTCTTGAAACTTGGTCGTGGCCTATCAGCTCAAGAAGATGCAGCCACCACTACACATGTCATCATAGCCATACCCATAGAAAAGGAAAAATTTGTAAGGAAGTATCAATTTGAATTTAAGCAACAGAGCAGAATTAAACAGTATAATACATAGAACTGAATTGGTATTAGTCGATATCTAATAAAGGAATTATTTTTCGGGAATCTTTTCCAACATCAAATGGGACATCTGCACTTTAAGCCTATAAACTGTGGAAAGGCGTTAGTGCGCTAGCCACATTATCCAACATTAGAGTGACGCTCGTCAGTCGTGTGTGGTTTCACATTTTCGCTGCTCTGCCTGAGTACAGTTTACTGCTGTGTTTCAGCTGAGTGTGGAGTATTACGAGGACTTCCACTGCGGTGCTTCCATTCTGACTGAGATTTGGGCCGTCACAGCAGGGCACTGCGTCGATGGGTGAGTAGCTTAAACCTGGACCAATACTCAAATGCTATATTCCAAGGATTCCGGAATAGGGACAAGTATCTTCGCCAAAATACGAGACATAAACACAATTGATGAAATTTTCTTAACAGTGACTTGCATGAAAGTAATTTTTCTTTTCTACATTCATGTTCATAAATTAAGGATAATGCTGATACATGGTGAAACAACGCTCTGGTGGGCGGTTTGCTAGTTTAAATCACCTCGGGGAATGTTCATGCGGTGCATTTAACCTGCGGTCGTCGCACGGTGGCGCTGGCAACAGTCCACATACGAAGAGGTGTGTTGGTGTATTTCAGAGTACGGTACAGCGAGTAAGTGGGCAAACTTTTTCAGACGTGTCAATGGTGACTGTGTGTTGAAAATGGCTCAAAGAACACATATTGATGACATTATGAGGGGTAGAATACTAGAGCGACTGGAGGCTGGTTAAACACAGAAGTTCGTTGCACGGGCCCTCCATGTGCCACAAAGTGTGATCTCAAGATCATGGCAACTGTTCCAGCAGACAGGAAATGTGTCCAGGCGCTACAGTACGGGACGTCCATAGTGTGCATCACCACAAGGAGACCGATATCTCCCCATCAGTGCCCGCAGACGGCCACGGAGTACTGCAGGTAACCTTGTTCGGCACCTTACCGCAGCCACTCGAACAGTTGTCTCCAGACACACAGTCTACAGATGACTGAACAGACATGATTTATTCGCCCGGAGGCCGGCAAGGTGCATTCCATTCACCGCTGGTCACAGGAGAGCCGATAAATCCTGGTGTCAAGATCACTGCACGTGGTCATTGGAACAGTGATCCCAGGTTATGTTCACGGACGAGTCCAGGTATAGTCTGAACAGTGATTCTCTCCGGGTTTTCATCTGGCGTGAACCAGGAACCGGATACCAACCTCTTAATGTCCTTGAAAGGGACCTGTATTTAGGTAGTGTTTTGATGGTGTGGGGTAGGATTATGATTGGTGCACGCACACCTCTGCATGTCTTTGACAGAGGAACTGTAACAGGTCAGGTGTATCGGGACGTCAATTTGCACCAATATGTCCGCCTTTTCAGGTGTGCAGTGGGTCCCACCTTCCTCCTGATGGCTGATAACGCACGGCCCCACCGAGCTGCCATCGTGGAGTAGTACCTTGAAAAAGAAGATACCAATCGAATTGAGTGGCCTGCCTGTTCTCCAGACCTAAAGCCCATCGAGCACGTCTGGGATGCTCTCTGTCGACATATCGCTGCACGTCTTCAAACCTCTAGGATACTTCAGGAACTTCGACAGACACTGGTGCAAGAATGAGAAGCTTTACCCCAGCAGCTACTCGACAGCCTGATCCGGTTCCAGACTGTAGCGCCTAGAACCGCACGGCCACTCCGGCCGGCTAGTACATGTGTTTCGGGACGGTTTTCTCAACTTATCACCAATACCGTGGACTTACAAATCCCTGTCGTGTGTGTTCCCTATGAGCCTCTGCTATTAGCGCAAGTTTTGTGCAGTGCCACGTTGTGTGGCACCAAATTCTAAAATTATCCTTAATTTACGAGCATAAGTGTACAACAACCACAACAAAGTGCCAAAAATTTGTTTTATTCTGCACCTACACTGGTGGAAAAAAAATTAGTATATCTGAAAAGACGACGTAGATTTTAATCCGATGACTGTGTATACCACCCGGGGCTAGTAGATGTGCCAATAATGGTTTAAATGTTGTCCGCCAACAGATAGCATAGTGGCATAGCTACCAGAATATCATCTATATTTACTCTTTAATACTGAATTCGCACAGCAAAAAGGGTCAATACGGTGCGAACGTGCGAAGGAAGCAGGGATCCCTGCCAAAGAGATGGACACCTGCTTCCTACAGCCAAGTCAATGATTTTAAAAGGAGCCTAATTGTGGCCTCGCGAGTGGCGAGATGATCCTTTCGGAGAATTACAACTCAAATTTGACTCGCTATGTCAGCTGTGCAGCAATGCTGGTATCAGTGGTCAAATGAACAATCTCACACCCGTAAACGTTGTTCTGCACAGTCACGCAGCACAGATTTCAAATGGTTCAAACGGCACTGAGCACTACGCGACATAAGTTCTGAGGTCATCAGTCGCCTAGAACTTAGAACTAATTAAACCTAACTAACCTAAGGACATCACACACATCCATGCCCGAGGCAGGATTCGAACCTGCGACCGTAGCGGTCGCTCGGTTCCAGACTGTAGCGCCTAGAACCGCACGGCCCACGCAGCACAGACACCCACCGGGATTGTAGTACAGGGTGATTCATAAAGAATACCACAACTTTATAAAATGTGTATTGAATGAAAGAAACATAATATAACCTTCTGTTACACATCAGTATTTAAAACGGTTTTTTTTTCACTCAAAAAGAAGTTCAGAGATGTTCAATATAGCCGCCTTCAGACACTCGAGCAATATCAACCCGATACTCCAACTCGTTCCACACTCTCTGTAGCATATCAGGCGTAACAGTTTGGATAGCTGCTGTTATTTCTCGTTTCAAATCATCAGTGGTGGCTGGGAGAGGTGGCCGAAACACCATATCCTTAACATACCCCCATAAGAAAAAATCGCAGGGGGTAAGATCAGGGCTTCTTGGAGGCCAGTGATGAAGTGCTCTGTCACGGGCTGCCTGGCGGCCGATCCATCGCCTCGGGTAGTTACGGACAGATATGTGCCAATGTGGTGGCGCTCCATCCAGTTGATTGTGGAATTTGCAGCTCTCTGCTAGCTCTGCGAGTCGATTTTCCTGGGCTGCGAACAAATGCTTGCTGGATGCGTGCTACATTTTCATCACTCGTTCTCGGCCGTCCAGAACTTTTCCCTTTGCACAAACACCCATTCTCTGTAAACTGTTTATACCAACGTTTAATACACCACCTATCAGGAGGTTTAACACCATACTTCGTTCGAAATGCACGCTGAACAACAGTCGTCGATTCACTTCTGCCGTACTCAATAACACAAAAAGCTTTCCGTTGAGCGGTCGGCATCTTAGCATCAACTGACGCTGACCCCTAGTCAACAGCGCCTCAAACGAACAAATGTACAACTAAATGAAACTTTATAACTCCCTTAATTCGCCGACAGATAGTGCTTAGCTCTGCCTTTTGTCGTTGCAGAGTTTTAAATTCCTAAAGTTGTGGTATTCTTTTTGAATCACCCTGTATTTTGAGGGCGGTAGTGGCAGATCGTACAGCTACAGGTAAGAGGGCTTGTGAGCCCAGACATATCAACATGAACTGATGCGAACCTGTTATTAGCAATGAGACTACAGGCATGCACACCTCTAGCTCCTGGCAACATCGGCGTGCACTGGTACAGAGGATCACGTGGAAGAAGGAATGGTTCGCCATCGTCTTCAGCTATGAAAGCAAATTCTGCCTACACGCAAGTGATGGTTTTTGGGCGTACGACGTAGACCTGGTGAGGGCTGTCACGTAGTGTATTCGTCCAAGACGCACTGGCTCCACCTCGGGCCTCATGGTTTGGAGTGCGATAACCTACAACTCTCGTTCCTCTTTGGTGTTTCTGCTAACCAATGCTCTGGAAATACGGAATTGTGTTAGACGCCTCCTTACAACAAGAAGGAATTTTTCTCAACAGGATAATGTTGGGATATAATTGGACGAGAAGTGACACGTGCGACTCGTCAACTAACAACTCTTACACAACTACGGGGATAGGTCGAGCAGGCGTGGCAGACCGTATCCTATGACGGTATTCGCCGTCTGTACGACTGGATGCTAGTCAGTACCTGCACTGCTGGCCGTGGAGTCTACACCACATACTAACATCGGTGTTTCAGCATGGGTCGCTTCCTGGTACCTCTGAATAGCTTGTGTTAATGATCTGTAAATATAATTATTTCATATTATCCATATGAACTGTTGCAACAATAAATCTTGAGTGAACTGGAAAACTTTAAATGGAGTACTCAACAATCTATATCCTGCGTAGCTGCCAGCTGACAGATGATGAACGTTCGGTCAAAACTACACTAATGGCGACTAAAATTGCTATACCAAGAAGAAATGCAGATGATAAACCGGTATTCATTGGACAAATATATTATACTAGAACTGACATGTGATTACATTTTCAAGCAATTTAGGTGCATAGATCCTGAGAAATCAGTACCCAGAACAACCACCTCTGGCCGTAATAACGGCCTTGATACGCCTGGGCATTGAGTCAAACAGAGCTTGGATGGCATGTACAGATACAGCTGCCCATGCAGCTTCAACGCGGTACCACAGTTCTTCAAGAGTAGTGCCTGACGTATTGTGACGAGCCAGTTATTCGGCCACCATTGACCAGACCTTTTCGATTGGTGGGAGATCTGGAGAATGTGCTGCCCAGGGCAGCAGTCGAACATTTTATGTATCCAGAAAGGCAAGTACGGGACCTGCAACATGCGGTCGTGTATTATCCTGCTGAAATGTAGGGTATCGCAGGGATCGAACTAAGGGTAGAGCCACGGGTCGTAACACATCTGAAATGTAACGTCCACTGTTCGAAGTGCCGTCAATGCGAACAAGAGGTGACCGAGACGTGTAACCGATGGCACCCCAGACCATCACGCCGGGTGATACGCCAGTATGGCGATGACGAATACACGCTTCCAATGTGCGTTCACCACGATGTCGCCAAAAACGGATGCGAGCATTATGATACTGTATACAGAACCTGGATTCATGCGAAAAAATTAAGTTTTCCCATTCGCGCACCCAGGTTCGCCGTTGAGTACACCATCGCTCCTATCTGTGACGCAGCGTCAAGGGTAACCGCAGCCTTGATCTCCGAGCTGATAGTCCATGCTGCAGCAAACGTCGTCGATCTGTTCGTGCAGATCGTTGTTGTCTTGCAAACGTCCCCATCTGTTGACTCAGACATGTAGACGTGGCTGCACGATCCGTTACAGCCATGCGGATAACATGCTTGTCATCTCGACTGCTAGTGATACGAGGCCGTTGGGATGCCATGGCGTTGGGATGGGTCATGGCGTTCCGTATTACCCTCCTGAACCCACCGATTCCATAGTCTGCTAACAGTCATTGGATCTCGACCAACGCGAGCAGCAATGACGCGATACGATAAACCGCAATCGCGAAAGGCTACAATCCGACCTTTATCAAAGTCGGAAACGTGACGGTATGCATTTCTCCTCCTTACACGAGGTATCACAACAACGTTTCATGACGCAATGCCGATCAACTACTGTTTGTGTATGAAAAATCGGTTGGAAACTTTCCTCATGTCAGCACGTTGTAGGTGTCGCCACCGGCGCCAACCTTGTGTGAACGCTCTGAAAAGCTAATCATTTGCATATCACAGCACCTTCTTCCGGTCGGTTAAATATCGCGTCTGCAGCGTATCATCTTCGTGGTGTAGCAGCTTTAATGGCCAGTAGCGTAGTTACATAGTAGTATAAAAACTAATTCGAGCTTGGTGTGATTCTGTTACAAGGAAACAAAAGCGGTGGGGTTCATACGGAAGCATGTAAACAGTCCTTTCTCTCTCGCTATATTTGCGAGTGGAACAGGAAAGAAAAGGTCTAGCTGCGGAGCAAGGTACTTTTCGCCACAGGCCACACAGTAGCTAGTGGAGTATATATGTAAATGTAGACGTAAATGTAGATGAATCTGGCAGCAAGTAATTTCGCGAACGGCCATTCATCCGTTAACTTTCAAGGAATCTGTGTGCTCTGCTCCATATAAGATTAATGATGGCGATCATGATAATAAAAATAACAGTGATTATGATGATGAAGATATCGATGATGATGTGACTATGATGACAATGATGACGATGCTGATGCTGGTGGTGATGATGATGATGACAATAATGATGACGACGATGCATACCATATTGTGATAATGATATCTTTATTTGTCTATTGACAGCAATACTTTGAGTCTGGAAAGTGCATGGAGATAAGTCTTCAAGTCATGGTTACAAGGCAGACCGAATAGCTGATCGCTGTCTTTAGCAGGCTAGACATAAGGCGTATTTGGAAACGTGTTTCCAGTTCTACTAGGAGTTACCTCGTGTGTTCGTCTTTAAAATTTTCCATCACATTCTCAGTGTATATTGCTACTAAGGCCTGTGTGGAGAATATTGCTCCCAACTATTTAGCGAGATACAGCAGGACGCTAGAATTGGTGTTTAAGAGAATCTTTCAACGCAGGTGCTAGCCACGAATCCTACGCATAACAGTCTTGTGTACTCAGTAAAAAGGAGTATTGTTTAGCCTGAAGGCACCAATCCACACCACATCACACACATCCATGATAGTTCAAGCTCCTACAAACTTTTTCGCCTTTTTCTTGTTACTACACCACATTAGTTCCTAATGCCAGCATTCCTGTAGCAGTGATCTTGTTATTTCTTCAGTAACTATTGCAAAATCTAGCCCTGGCACTTTCAATTTTCCACTGCGCAACGTGGCATAGTGGTCAAGACTGTGGAGTTCTATTTGATAGGAGCATAGAGCCCCAGAATTGGTATTGTGTGGGTTGGTGCCTTGTCCACACCACCAGAGGAGGTGAGTTATTTATTCAGGGCTCCATAACTATTTTAAAGTGTTAGAATTATAATCATGATTACACCTTAGGAGTATATGTTTTCTTCCCTCTGCTGGTTTCCAGCTTTGCAAAAAGTAGCGCATTCCACATAGATATAATCAACTTAAGCTCCATGAAATGAAAATACTTCACGAAGAACATACCTTTAATTTGAAAGCATTTTTTTAAAATTATGTTTCAAGGAGTATTTTATCTCTTTTGGTATAGCTTTGTCTAATTGGCACTCTTCTCGCACCTATTGTCTGTAGGTGATAGTTCAAGCCCCTGCAAACTTTTTCGCCTTTTTGTTGTTACTACACCACATTAGTTCCTAATGCCAGCATTCCTGTAGCAGTGATCTTGTTATTTCTTCAGTAACTATTGCAAAATCTAGCCCTGGCACTTTCAATTTTCCACTGCGCAACGTGGCATAGTGGTCAAGACTGTGGAGTTCTATTTGATAGGAGCATAGAGCCCCAGAATTGGTATTGTGTGGGTTCCAGAATAGACTGAGGGGCCGGCGGTAGTGGTCGAGCGGTTCTGGGCGCTTCAGTCTGGAATCGCGCGACCGCTACGGTTGCAGGTTCGAATCCTGCCTCGGGCATGGATGTGTGTGATGTCCTTAGGTTAGTTAGGTTTAAGTAGTTCTAAGTTCTAGGAGACTGATGACCTCAGATATTAAGTCCCATAGTACTCAGAGCTATTTGAACTAATAGACGGAGGGAGCACTGGGTGACTTCTGTGAAAAAGACAGGTTCTATTTTTTTCCTCAAATTTTACCCAAGTAAACATTAACCTCTATTCGTAAAGCCCTCGACATCGTACGGGCTAAAACGCTCACTTCCGCACAGTATAGTTTTCTGTTTAAAACCCAGCACTCATTTTTGTACACCAAGGTCTTAACCAAGTTTTAAACGCGTCTACTTTCGTGTTTGATACAGACGTTTGTATCGTATGTTACAAAATTTGTTAATTGGCTCTGAGCACTATGGGACTCAACTGCTGAGGTCATTAGTCCCCTAGAACTTAGAACTAGTTAAACCTAACTAACCTAAGGACATCACAAACATCCATGCCCGAGGCAGGATTCGAACCTGCGACCGTAGCGGTCTTGCGGTTCCAGACTGCAGCGCCTTTAACCGCACGGCCACTTCGGCCGGCTATGTTACAAAAGAGGTACACCAAACAGTAACACTTCTATTTACAACGATATTTTTATTACCAGATTTCAGAAAAGAAAAGAATTCGAAGTCTGCTGCCATATTCTGAACGACGTCATTTTATATCTGAGCACGAAAACACATCACATACAAATAGGAATACACTGAAGTTTGTACTGAGTGCCACTGACATCGAGAGTACGTCGCTGTCTCTACATACGTAAAACACGGGTGTGTTTCCTGGCCAGTGAAAATGTGTGACACACTCCCAGGACGGCTTGAGGAAGCAAACAATATTACTTACAAGAGGTGGTTAATAATTGCCTACTAGCTCCAAATATCCCCCGTTACACGTATCCGGCGATAATCTAGTGATTCCCAAATCGGTATTCTGTTCCCAAAGGTGGATTATCTAGAAAATCTGTCAAAGGCAGACTACAGCACCGAATTGGAGAAATTATTCATTCAAAGACAATGAACTTCCGAACGTCGGGGGAAGTTCCATCGGCTCCGGCCGAATTGTGAAAGAAACTTGGGGAACTGTAAAAGAAAGGAAATAATCGAAAGAAACGACAAAAGAGGAGAAAGTTCCGTCCTTTCTCCGAGCACCACCATATCAGAAGCATTTCTCATTTTTATACTGTAACGCCAATTTCCAATGAATACGCGAACTGTATGCCTCTGTACTACGCTTCTTGCAACTGAATGTAAGATTTCGAATGCTCTGCATTCTCTCAAGCGAAATAGGAATGTGTTTGAAAATAATATTCCAGAGATTCTTGTCTCTCCTGTGTTACGATAGTAGATTCAGGAATTGCAGAGACATTCCTTATTTAACTTGAATAAACACTGAATTACAGCTGCTGTTGTTTCCGAGGCGCTGCCGCCTCTAACCTATCTGTGCAGTTGACTGAGGCGTGTTGCAGTATCTGGCCTTCAAAGATAACTATGACTGACCGAGAAAGTCATCGATTGTACACACTTTGAACAATTAGCCAAACTTGTAAGACGTGTTCACTTTGTTATATTCGAGAGATATTGTTCAAGATGCGTATTGAAACAGCACCATTTCTCCTGTTCTGACCAAGGCCTGCATGGGGTTAGATTTTGTTGCAAGGTAAATACCAGAATCGGAGAGATTCTCACAGATATTCTCAAATGGAAACCGTCATTGCCCCACTAACGTCTCGACATGTATCTGAAAGGAAATGAGGCTCTGCAATGGGCGAGGTGCCAACAGCCTCGTCTATCGTTCCATGAAGAAAATTAAAGGTATGGACAAGATGTTTCTCTTATTACGCAAAATGTACAGTTCTTTAACACATCCAACAACTGTAAAATCAGCTCATAAGGTATACCACAATCCCCCCCCCCCCCCGCCCCCCCCCCCCCCCCCCCCCCCCCGCCCATGCCTTTTCAAAGGAATGGAAATATCGAACTAGCGTATACAGGGTGTTTGGAAATTCCCGTTACAAACTTCTAGGAGTTTTAGAGGGAAGTGAGTTCGTAATCTTCAGAATAGCATCACATGTCTGGAGAGGTACCGTTTCCGTTTTACGACGTTTTCAATTCAGACGTTCACATAAATTAGTTCAGCTTGACTAACTGAATTAGGCGTGACGCAGTACAATCATTGGATAACAATTCGAAAGGGAACATAACGAAATATCCACATATCACTTAATGACATTTGTTTGTATTATCACTTAAACATTACGTGTTTACATTACTCCAAAACAATAAAATAACCCAGAACACTGCATGTACAGTACTGACGCATTATGACAGCGGCTCGTTGTGGCAATCACCAACGTTGTTCTGGTACACACCCTCCATCCTCCGTGGTGTGTCTTCAGTTTCTAGGGCAGCGGCCAGCAGATCTTCCTCTGTCTCTACAGGAGTCCCGTAAATTAAACTTTGGACACGACCGTACAAGAAGTAACCCATCGGAGCTAAGTCCGGCGATCGCGGCGGCTACATGGTTGGACCACCTCCGCCTATGGATCTTTCGCCATATCTTCTCATGAGGTGACTCCGAAACGCACGTTAGAAGTTACGTGCTGCACCATTATGATGAAACTAAATTTTGTGACTGATATTCAGTTGGCACAGCTTCCAAGAACGGGTCCAATACGTTTTGTAGGAAAATCGAGTATGCAGGGCCAGATGGCTTGAGTGGAAAGTGGTATGTCACAATCACATGACCGTCCAGAATACCCGTCCACACGTTAATACCAAATCGGTGCTGAAATACATGAACGTCGGTGGCATGAGAGTTTTCCTCTGCCTTGACGTGGCTGTTTCGCGAATTCAGAACACAGTCCCTAGTGAACGTTTCTTTCCCTCAGTCGATGTAGACGCGTTATATGTCTGAACTGAAATGGTAACACTGGTTCTTGTTCTAAATATGACGTACTCCGCAAGCCACTTAATAGTGTGTTGTGGAGGATACTTTTCGTACCACTAACTGAGCCCTCCAACCCTACTCCAGAATGGCGCATTGGAAGAACGATCGTCGGTAAACCTCTGTATAGATTCTAATTTCTCGAATTTTCTCCTCTTGGTCTTTAGGCGAAGTATATTTGGTAGGAAGTAATATGTTGTCCGGCTCTTCCCGGAAAGCGCTCTCTCGAAATTTCAGCAGTAAATCCCTCCGTGATGCACAGCGCCTCTCTTGTAACTCCAGCCATTGGAGCAAGCACATTTTTTTCTTATGATTCGTTGAAGTGGGTAACGAGAAGGAAAAACAAAAAGAAGAAAGAAACAGTGATGTTGCTGCACCGTAAGCGAAACATGTCAGGGTAAAGAGAAAAAAAAATTGTGTTATCAAAGGCGGAAGCTGTATACTGAAAATTAAATTTTTATTCCCTTCGGAGCTCTTGGGTAGGCAACTTGCAACTGGAATGTCCACAGTTTTAAGCGTTTGGAAACACAGATTAATCGAACACTTTAGCAATGACTTTTTGATTGTCAGATAAATAGAAATAAGGAAATATTCCATAAACTAAACGGTTCAAATGGCTCTGAGCACTATGGGACTTAACTTCTGAGGTCATCAGTCCCCTAGAACTTAGAACTACTTAAACCTAACTAACCTAAGGACATCACACACATCCATGCCCGAGGCAGGATTCGGACCTCGCGCAGTTCCAGACTGTAGCGCCTAGAACCGCTCGGCCACTCAGGCCGGCTTCCATAAACTGATCATGATTATAATAACGTTGTGTTGACCTAAGAACCACGTTAACTGTTTATCAGACTTTAAATTATGAAACTAAGAGGTGATGCAAAAATTCCAATGGAACAGCCGTTGCGGAAAACCACACGAGGAGACAAAATACTGAGGAAGAAGGTCTAATTACAAACTTTCAAGAACATATATTAACTGAGGATACCAGAAACATACTACAGCTTCCTATGTAACGTTCTCATAGGGACTGTAAAGACGGTTAGACAAATAATAGCCACTGGAACAGTCATTCTTTGCTCGCTCCATATGTGACTGGAACAGGAAGAAACTCAAATACCTGGCAGACTGGGAAATAATTGTTGCAGAACATTTTCTACAGCAACTTACTTAGCGATGCTACAGTAATAAACGTGCTGGAAAACATCAGTCTGCCTTCGGCGAAGGAGGAGATAGTTATACATTCCGTCTCGTTAATGTTCAAAAAAGTCATCGTAAATCAGCAAAAAATGCACTTTAGACTCAGTTGTGATTCACCAACTTACCCGATGACAATTTTTGTTTTAAGATATTAAAAGTCTGACTCTGGTGTAGACCTAAATATTCAAGGGAGTTGTGTGTGTGTGTGTTTGTGTGTGTGTGTGTGTGTGTGTGTGTGTGTGTGTGTGTGCGTGTGCGCGTGTAATAATTTTATAAATATTAAAAGTTGCCAAGTTATTGGATTCTGTGGTCCGCCTAATGCTGTTTTTATTTACACCCAAGCATGTTTCAGCGCCCTTGTGCTAACGTCAGAAGGCATCTTATTCACTTCTCTAACATTTACTCATATTTTAAGTAATAAAATTGTAAAGTACTTAGTCCTAAGAAGAGTTTTTCTCTGCTTAGAAATGGTACTACATAAAACACCAATTTTGGGTAACTCGCCTAAAATCATAACCTTTTTGCTAATTATATGTGGACGGATTATGGTATTAAAATCTCATATAACAATGGGATGTTTCACATACCATCTACAGGTAAGCGTCTGTTTTCTGGAGATAACTCATACATAAACTTTATTTTATTATTTGTGACGAAGTCCATGGTATATTCAGAGTGCAGTTTATTGTATCAATATTATTAACCTTCTTAAATCCTAAGTATAAAATTATTATTCAACTTAACTTGGTATTAAATAAAAACAAAAGCTGATGATTTAGAAGCACTATTTCGTTTCTAATTAGGAGCAGAAAATGTCCACTCAACCTAGCAACGCAGATCTGTAGTCATACCAGGTAAACAACGCAAAGGATATCGAAGACAGAAATGCTTGTGTATAAATGTATGTTGTCAACGTTTGAAAGATGCCGTCTACCTATGGCAGACACAACGATTGTAACAAATAAATGATGACATTGAGCATGGGTATTATTTAGACGAAGAGATTTGCGTAAGACAGGATATCACGCACGAGCGCTTAAAACTGACTGATAAATTTAAAAAAGCGTTATAATGTTAGATCTTAGTCTGAGGTAGGAAACTTCTGAGAGACGAAGTGAGCGTTATGTAAAGATATAGGTAGTGTCACTGTGTCCTTACAGATTAGATCTATCTGCATATGGAATAAAACAGATGGTCTAGTTTTGTTTGGAGGCACAGTCTTCTTGTGCTGATACGAACAACACCAGCTTTAATATATGGCCAGAATAGTAATATTGCCAACTGATGGTCTGGCGTACCATGTTCTGGTTAAGTACACTCTCTTTGGTACTGTAACTCTAAAGTAGCTGGCTTTGGGCAGTTTTGCATAGGGAGCAGTATGCGGTATGTGGTTAACTATAATTAGAGAAAGGTAACTTATGCTCAGACGAATAGCGCCCTACAGTTGATCATTTTAGGCGTTGATATTATTATTATTAACGTGCTCATTTGATAGAGTAGTAAGCAAACTTCGGATTTTAGGTAAAAACCTATTTGGTTTTCATTTAATAAAGGTAATAAAAGTTGTTCATACACGATCTACGCCAATTTATGGTCCAAAACGCTGGTTTTATAGGACCTAAGAATATCTAATTTCAGGTTAGTACCTGATTGTATCTAAATTTTAAATATCGAGTTAAATAGAATTGTTTATGACTAACATTCTCTTGTGTTCCTTCCAGCTAAAAATTACGGAAATAATTTGACGAAAATTGAAATTTTATAGTACCTAAAATACCTAATTTCATATCAGGAGCTGATTGTACAATTGTATTTAATTTTTAAAAATCTAATCAAATAAAATTTGTATGACTCAAACTACTCGTCTGGTCTTCCCGGCTACTTAGAAAACAGTAATTGAATGACATCTAGTTTGCTGCATGCGTGAACGTCATCGTAATTCAGACGACTACAGCATACGTCAGGCTGTTCCAGCCAGCCGTGTTCCTCAGAGAGCTGTCGCTCGCTGTGAACCGTCAAGTGGGCCGGCAGTGGGCAGAGGAGCGTTGTGATCTGCCTCCAGCGCTTCCTGCCCTGTTTCGTAAATTGTTCCACGAAGTATTTCTCATTTCCTTCTGTTTTTAGGTATGTTCTGAACAGAGGTCGCATTTAATCAGCAGGTTGCAGGGATTAAACACCAAGCCAATTTAAAAAATAAATCAAACTTGAAACAAACGTTTGTAACTAAACCAAATGCATCAAACAAAACCGAATTTCATCTTGACCTGTGTCGAGCCAGTGTTACAGCAAACATACCATTCAATGCAGATGAAAACAGCCAGCCCAAACGTTTTCTAGAGAAATACTGACACCGCAGCATTCCATCAGTAGTCACAATGAGAAAGATCTATTTAGGTACGTCATATGAAAATACATTGAGCAGGATAAGGGAAGATATAGACGACTCATACATGTGGATCTCTATCGATGAGACAACTGACAGACAAGGTCGATATGTGACTGACACGCGCTCTGTACCTCATCTGATCTGCAGCAAGGAGCTGAAAAGGCTAACCAGGAAACAATTGCTCACTTTGTTAATAAAGCCCTCAAATTACTTTTCCCCAACAGTCTAGATGAAAATAAAGTACTTGTAATCTACACCGATGCAGCCACATACGTGATTCCTCCTGTTAAATTGTTGAAATTATTTTACCCACCCTTGCTTCATGTCGTATCACATGTCTGGCCCATGCCATGAATCGTGTAGGTGAGACGATACGTCTCGAATACCCACATGTAAATAAGCTAGTTTCAGCCATCAAAAAGGTTTTCATTGAAGCACCTACAAGATTCCAGTTTTTTGGAGAGGAACTTCTCGACGTACCACTTCCACCAGAACACACACTTACTGGCTGGGGAACGTGGCTAGAGGCCGTGGAATATTACAGAGAACATTCCGAAGGCATCAATAACATCGTTCTTAAACTGCGGGAGGAGGCTGTGAGCATTACTTCAGGTAAATGATCTTCTAAAGGACCCAACAATTTCCTGCGAAATTTCACACGCAACAGCAATTGATAGAAGACGTGTCTGAAAAACTCAACTTGGTCCCAGGCTTGGTATGAAACTGCAGACAGGACTGACTACCTTCTGCACAGTGGCTGACACCTTCTCAGGTAAATGAATAGAACTTGAGTGTCTGATCCCATTGAACGTATTAGCGTATTTTAAATAAGGTCCGGTGACATCTGTTTATGTGGGACGCTCATTCTTGACATATAAGATGCTATTAACAGTTTAGGTACGCAGTTTCTCAACGGAAAATCTGGAGAAAGTGTTAGTTATTTACAGTGACTGTAATTATGGTTACGGACAATAATATGATGTGAATTATTGTCGATCTATTTATCTTTCTAGACAATAAAATGTCAGATTTTGGTCACCTATTTTCTGACTTTTGTAACATATTTTAGGAACCTAATTTAAGATTTTTAGAACCTAAAAGTCCCAGGTCTAGTAATACGGCGTGTGTTGATTTGTTTGATTACGACTATTGTTGTGGACGCAGAAAAAGAGAAGTATTTTAAATCAGGCGCTGGATATTCTTGGTCCTCTGTATAAGGTGTATGTGGTGTACGAGGAATCACTTAAGTTTTTCAAATGTCAAAGGGAGCGACATTATCCCTCGAACCCTACTTGCCCCTATTTCGCTTATGTCCATGCATCACTGCCGTAACTGAAACGTGATTAAACACGTTGGCTATAAATTTTCGTTTTTAGGCAAATCTGAAGCTCAGTTACGAAAATATAGTTTATTGCAAACGATCAAGGCCATTTTAACTGTTCTGTTTTATCTTTTTCCAGTCAGTCCAACTATTGTCTGCAATTTCTCTGAATATGAAAATTCTACTGATTCTGCTACTTTATTTTTAATATGTAACATATTACACAGTAAGACAAAAAAAAAGAAAATAAAACGCCCCACGAAGGAATTATCGGAATGGCACGATGACTGGAAGATGTGATGTGCACGTGCAGATACACAAATGATTATGATTTCAGAAAAGCTGAATGACTTATTCAAGAGAAAGAGCTTCACAAACTGAGAAAATTAAATTTTAAAAAAAACCTGTTGGCTCACCTCTGACACTTACGCAAGCAGTTACTTGGCTTGGCCTTGATTGACAGAATTATTGGAGATCCTCCTGAGGGATATTGTGGCAATTTCCGTCCAATTGTAGCGTTAAATCGTCAAAGTGTCGAGATGGTTGTAGATCCCAGCCCATAATTCTCCAAACATTCTTAGCTAGAGAGAGATCCGCCGACGATGCTGGGCGAGATAGGACTTTGCCACCATGAAGATAAGCTTGAAAAACTCTCGCCATGTGAGGGCGATAGTTTCTGCTGCCTGAATTCGTGTCTGCTAAACCCTACCTTGGCGCGCTAGATCACCGGATCTATTCATAACTGAGAACTTTTGGTCCATTAGGGACAGGACTCTCAAACCAGTTCGGGATTTTGATGATTTATCCCGCCAATTGGACGGAATTCTACACGATATCAATCAATGCCAGGCCGAATAAGTGTTTGAATAAGGGACGAAGATTGACCAACAGGCTATTTGCCTGCTCAACTAGTGAAGCTCTTTCTCTTGAATGAATGAACCAATGTTTCAGAAATTGTAATCTGTTTTTGACTGTACATGTACATCACATGTATCGATTTTCGTGCTATATGGATAATCTCTTCGTGGTGAGTCATTTTTTCTATTTAACTTTTTTAGTTAGAGTGTGATTTCGGTATGTTACTTTCACGTAAGTTCAGTATTAATATAACGGATCTTAGATATAATTACAGTCTTCCACTCAGCTGAGTCCGATATGGCTGAATGATCCACTTCTCTTTTCTAAGTCCTACGCAGGGCTGTAACTGGACTTTTCTTTTTCTTACATCACTGTACTGGGTGTATGTTAATTAACCCACAGTTACTATCGTGGGGTCATTTTTGATCCCAGCACAAACATTATCTTATTTATCTCTGGAATGACGCCGCTCTCGCATCAAAGATTGTAAGTATTCTCTTAGTTGTCTTCAAGGAAACGTGTTAGTGCAAGTCGTGACATTGTTTGTTACAGGGTGATAAGATTTTGGGGTCACTGAAGACTCCAGAATAGTACTTAATGTGCGCATTATTTCCGAATATTGCATTGTGTCTTCTGAGTGGCGTATGTGATCTAACAATTAGTAGTGAATCTATTCGCATCGATGAACATGTTATGATGGCGGAGGAGGTTATGAACTATTTAGATAACATAGAACGTGAATCTGTAGTTGAAGAGCGAAACCAGGAACATACGAGAGGTTGTGAAAGTGAACACATCACTCACAATACAGACACAAAAGTTTCTGATATGGGTGTCTCAGGAGACAAAATCTCTGAAAATGATTCTGGTAGTTACTATATGGGAAAAAAGGTTCAAATGGTCGCGAAACCCGCCCAGTAGTTCTAGAACGAGAAAATCGAATATTTTTGTTCAGTTACCCGGGATTGATTGGAGTTGCTCAGCAATGTAAGCCTTCTATGCCATTTGAAGCATGGTCTCTGCTTATTACAGATGATATGCTGAACACTATAGTAGATCACACAAACACACAAATTTCTGAAGTGAGCGCAAATTATGGTGTGACTGCGACTTTCGTTGATCGCGTGTCTCTAGAAGGAATGCGAGTGTTTTTTCCGATTGATTTATCTCGCAGGTGCTAGTAAATCTCATCATGAGAATGCAGACTACTGGTTCTTTGCTACTGAGCTAACAGGAAAACCAATATTTAGAGCAACAATGTCCAAGGAAAGGTTTCTTTTTCTTCTGTCTGTTATCAGATTTGATAACCGAGCAACTTGGGAACAGAGAAAACAATCAGGTTACAAGTTGGCAGCTATTTCTGACTTGTTTAACAAGTTTATATCCAACTCCGCAGCAAATTATAGCTGTTCACAATTTGCAACAATTGATGAAATGCTAGTACGTTTCCATGGACGCTTTTCTTTTACAGTGTATCTACAAAACAAACCCCAAAATTGTGGGTTAAAATTTCGTGTTTGTGTGTGCAAAAGCCCACTATCTGATAAAAGCCTTTATTTATTCAGGGAAGGCGACAACTCCAAATCCATCAAAACTAAGCATCCCAACACAGTCTTTTCTGAAACTGGTTCAACTCATTGCTCGGACAAATAGAAACGTAAGTGGAGATAACTGGTTCACCTCTGTAGAACTGGCGCATGAATTACAAAAGATTGGCCTGACATACGTTGGTACACCTTGGAAACAGAATTCTTGCCCAATAAATCATTTGAAATGGGACATACCAAATTTTGTTTAAGAAATGCTTTAACAATATGTTCCTACGACCCTAAGAAAAGTTAATCAGTAGTCATGCTATCATCAGTGCATCATGACAGGAGCACTGATCAGCAGAGTGGTGAACCTGATATTATTCTATTCTACAGTTCTACAATGGGGGAGGGGGGGCCTTCGTCAGAAGTGTGCTCTCTACAAATGTGGAAGAAGATGTAAAAGGGGGCCACTAGCCATATGATGGGCTGTAATGTTTATTGATATTGTTCATAGTTACGAAATATGGCAGTACTCCAATCCTAACACAAAGATGCCACGTTCTAAATTTACTAAAGAACTGTCAACAAATCTAACTGAAAAGCACATGAAACAACGTGCAACTGTACCAACTCTATCAACAAGTTAGAAAACACTAATTAATTCAGCATTTCGTTTGGAAGAGAAGTTCCAACCATCAAGCTCATATGGGCATAAAAAGCACCAAAGATGTAACTTTTGCTCAAGAAATCATGACAAATCAGTCTATTGTTCAAGATGTAACAAATATGTCTCCAAAAACCACCCTCAGTTGAAGACATCATGTGTACAATACAACAAAGAGTAACTTTATTACGAACAAAAACATTTCGGAAATTGAAATTTTTGTTAAGCATGAAGAAATGGCTGTTAATTTCTTTACTATGCATTAAAAATTACATTTCGCGCTTCAGAGATTAATTTGGACCTTAATCAACTAGGCAGATGATGCAGAAAAGAAAAGTTACTACTAAAATGAAAAATTTGTTGCTTTAAAATTACCTCTGCATTGAGAATTGAAAATATGTAGACATTAAAAAAAACACGTCTTGTAAGAGTTTCTGGCTTTCTTGTACCTCAGATTTAGATGAAAGTATTTTTAAACAAGCTGAAACGAATATGTACAAAAAATTACCAAATATAATTGAATCAGAGTAAATGGAGACACTAATAATTTGTGGGTTCACTAATGACCCCAGGACAGTAGTTGTGATACTCAAAAATATCGATAGTAACTCACGGTTAATAATGAAATCTGTCACACTTCAAAATATACGACAGCAAAAACCCAAACGAGTTCACAAAAGAGCTGTTGGCGAGATAACTGAGTATAGGAGTTACCAACCATCACTGACTACGTTATAAATTATTGGTATATTCAACTGAAATGTAAACATGTCGATTAAGTCCCGACCTAAATGGGCAGCAATGGTGCATATCAAAAAGAAATACCATTCTATTCCAGTACGTAACATGCTATAGTTTACTGTACTCTCCTACCAGTAGTGGCTTTCTCTGCAGCCTTCGCACACTATTGCTCACGTCTTTGCATTAAGTTACGAATTCTCGCCAAATCTCCGGATCACAATGTAAATCTTGTCGATACTAAACCGTACCTTCGAGAATGCCGTACACTTCACTTTTGAGATGGCACACGACAGAGAAGTTCAGAAGACGTGCCATGTATGAACTAATCTTGGAGGCCACTGCTCTTTATATCTATCTTGGACAATATGGGCACGTTAGACGTCGAGTTTTATCAGCATCACACCATGCCGGTGCCCCACCATTCATGTATAACAAATGGTTCAAATGGCTCTAAGCACTATGGGACTTAACATCTGAGATCATCAGTCCCCTAGATTTAGAACCACTTAAACCTAACTAACCTAAGGAGATCACACACATTTATGCCCGAGGCAGGATTCGGACCTACGACCGTAGCAGCAGCGCTGTTCCGGACTGAAGCGCCTGAAACCGCTCGCCCACAGCGGCCGGCCATGTGTAACATGCTGAAATCATGGGGCATTGTTGAATTACATGGGACTTACAATACTACTAACTAATTACTAATTAATTACAATAATCCTAATGCTGTACATCTAATGATCTGTAGATACTTTATGATACCACGCCTGCGAAGGAATAGAACAATACAGTAAACTTGTCAAGGCTATGACGGTTTCCATCTACAGGCAACATTATCCGGAAGAGTGTTGTGTAAATACAAAACAGTTACCTGAACTGGCTTGTTTGTTTACCTGTGTGATGAGTGAGTGTCAATTCCACACTGCTCTGCGGTTCCCGGTAGTGCTGTGTTGAACGCAGTGTACTTCAAGCAGTGGTACGATAAATACTGCATCGTTACTGCACTTCAGTTCCTTAGTACAGTTGACAGTGAACACATCATTAATAAAGCTCGTAGAATTCAGACATCTGTAGACAAACGTGCTGCAATTGTAGCACTCAGACAAGCGTGTTTATCTATGCCCTTCACTGCAAAATAATGCGGCGGGTCTATAGTGTGAGTCAGAAGCAACGGTATGAAGCAACCAAGACCAAGACGACATTGTAAAACAACTGACCGTGTTGAAAAATTCTCCAGAAATATGTTGAAAACCGGAGCACAAGTTCGCGCACAGTTTGTAGAAATGAACAAAAAAAAATCTGTTGCAACATTAAAAAGGGAACTGATTGTTACCGTCTTGTAAGGGAGTATGGCAGCGAGAAAACTGTTCTGAAGAACGTAAACAAAAATAATGGACTCGAATGGGCTTGGTAACGTAGCAAATGGACATATGAAAAATGAGAAAAGTTTTTTTCACAGACGAATCGAAATTAGAGTTCATCTAGCAAGCAAGGAACACCTCTGGGATGTTTTCAATGGTGTCTGGAATCATTTAGACTCACAATTCCTACAAAAACTTACTTCAGTGGACTCCTCGAGTATGTAAGGCAGTCATTAAATTCAAGGGAGCACACTTTTATTTTCCAGTTTGCCTTATAAATGTTTAAGGGTGCATAACTATATATTTGGATAAATGAAGTTACTGTCTGTGTTCATATCTGAAATATCAAATTGCAGTCGTGGATTATTGAAATTAATAACGATGCCGTAATCGAAAAGTTTACATTTCAAATGCCTTTAGTCCTCGGCGCTGGCCGCGGTGGTCGAGCAGTTGTAGGCGCTTCAGTCCGGAACCGTGCGACTGCTACGGTCACAGGTTCAAATCCTGCCTCGGGTATGGATGTGTGTGATGTCTTTAGGTTAGTTAGGTTTAAGTTGCCCTAAGTTCTAGGGGACTGATGGCCCATTGCGCTAAGAGTCATTTGAACCATTTTTGAAGTCCTCGGCGCCTGGTAACCAACCATACGCAGCTATTTCGAATAAGTTTCGTATGCGGCCTCATCTATACTGAAGCGGTTTTGTCTCTGTTATCGTATACTTTCAACGTGTCAGTTTTCGCTATTAAATCCGGTGCACGTAGTATACAGTATACTGTCAAATATCCTTCAACTGGCGTTGAGGCGTAGTGCATATGCACTGAAGTAGTGTCTGGGAAGAGTGACATCCAAGTATTCTTCCATATTTGTAGTTTTTCTTTCTAAAGTTTCCCAAGTTCATTTCAGGCAGCGATATGCCGCTATGTAACTCACTTTCTGTCCGTATGACTACGCACTCTCTCTCAAGTGACCTTAGCGTGACCTTAAATTCGTAAGTTACATTCATCCATTCATTGTGATAAATATTCCACAGTTATTCTGTTTTCATGAACTGAATCGCAGATCCTAGTTTGAAATATTGGCTCGTTGTAAAGAGCATTCATACGAATGTGTTCATGTGAGCACACAGACTACGAATAATTAATTTTACCTGTTGTAGAACCTGAAAAATAATGGTATAAATTTTTTATGTTTTACCCACTGGTACTTTCTCTACACTCCCGAAATAAATCTTCGTTAACGTTATTGCACATTTCGAAGAGACTGAAGTCTCATCATTGTGACTCACAGTCCATTACTGGTTTATTATGCGGTTAATGTTACATGTTGTCGTACAATACATTATGTGTTCACGTGCTGTAACAGGTTCCATAACATACAGCAGTCTGCGTGTGAATCTGTTTTAACTTCACTAAAACTGCATGCAAATAGGACATCAGCGCCACATTCGTACTGGCAGACAGAACAAACACGCGATGTTCGGGGTAACCTATTTGTGTCTGTCCCAATAACAGACTGCAAACGCTCTGCAAAGCGACCGTACCCATCACAACATCGTTTGTTGTTTGTTGACGGCAGGTGCACACAATTCATTTCTCGCCCACTTGATATTTCGTTTCATACCTGTACATTAGATTTTCTACAGCATTACGCAACAACGATAGTAAAGGATTGAAATAAATTAATGACTTTTATTGACACTATTTCTAACTGTGCACGTCCATGGAGTTAATGCACAAGCTACAGTGAGTGCATTGACTAGCCAAGGGCACTTAGAATCAGTAGTCTATCTGTCTTGTAGCATTCCTATGTGCAATGAGGAATATATGAAAAAGGATAAGCCTCGGTGTAGGCCAAAGTCTCTCTTATTTTCGTGGCCTCTTCGGCAGACGCACTATTTAAATCCTCATACAGTTGATATTTTTTACCTTCTACTGTTCCTTTCACCACTAAATGAAAAGTACCAATAAAGTTCTTTTATTTGTGGAAGTACTCATTCCATTGCGTTAATTTACGTGGCTCGGGAAGTAGCGATAGATGACAACATTTATAAAACATACAGAAATGTGGGAATCAGGTGAAGAATGTGAGGAGAGATTAAACGATTTCCTAAAGTCAGAAACAAATGGATCAACGCACGAAATCAGTCTTACTTTTGCTGACTAAAACATTAAAAGCGCTGACAGACCGATATGTACTTGGAAATTCATGTTTCTTCAAATCTGAGATGCAGTGATGGAGCAGGGGTGAACGATTTTATTTCCATCTGCAGTTGTACGATCTTAAGAAGCTAAGCGCCCAAGTTTGAGCACATGCATTGACCTTAGATCAATACAAGTATATGCAAAAAACTGAGAGCTAAGCACAGATTTTTCGTCTAATGTTTGTACGCAAAAGTGCTTCTGCCCTTGGATATTTCACTGTAAGGGAATATTTGATCCATTCCCAGAATATTCTCTCATTTACAGAGAGTTAATTACATCTTTCTTGACTAACTACCGGCAGAGAAACAAAGATCTATTAAAGTACGACACAACTTGTGTGAGATAAAACAATCACATATGAAAAACAGTATGAAACAGGTTGAACTATTTCAGCCGCCATTAGGAACAACCATCCGCAACCAGTTAATATTATGTTTAGTATAAAGAAATAAGTAAGGAACGCCGATTGTCTAGTAGCGTAATCCTTCGTTCACACTTGTATTTATACAAATTTTAATTACTTGTTTCAGTTAACTTCCTAAGGATTCCTCGGACATTTTAGCATTTCAGGTCGGTTTCCCGCAGGGGCTTCTTTAACTTGGTTTCTCTGCCGGTGTCGTTTCTTAATTAACTTAAAATAAATATCAAGTTTGGATTCTCCCTGCTGAAAAATTAGTTTTCTTTTATTTATTTACAAGGTCGAAAGGCGAGCAAGAAACCTTAATTTCCCAATAAAATTTATGATTGGTTTTCATTAAGCCGACGCGTTGAAGAGAAAGATAGCACAACCCGCTTAGCTTTGCAGGGATAGAAGTCATAGTAAAGTACCCAAAATTTATAAAAGAAATTTCAACATGTGCTTTTAAAACCTCTTGTTGTCTAATTTTGTTCGGAAATAGCGACGGTTCCACAATTTCTACCATATGGGAGTGGTAAGCTTTTACTCTCAATAAACCAGTTACGTACTTCCAAGCGGACATATCCGAGAGATCATTTAGATTTTGATAGGCTTTGAATATGTTCTAGAGTAGAACAAAACCAGAGATACATTTTTTTACGCGCCAATATGGCTATCAAGAGGGTGTAAAACTACCATGAGTTTAATGTTTCTGAATGAATGCGATCGAAATGGTAACAGATACAAAAGGAAATCAAATAAATGTTGTATCGTTTTTAATGTACATTAGCGCTATGCCACCCCGGTACAGTGATTTTGCGCAACTGCACATACAACCATAGCATGCCTCCCTCATCATTACAAAGTCTCATGCACACCTCAACCAACTTGGTACTTCCCTTAAACAGAACAGCACTGCCAACGCTAAAACCCAGCCATAGGTGCTGTAACCAAATGAAGCTATATGATTCCAGACACGTTTTAAAGTCTCATAAGTAACACCCTGAGTGCGAAGTCACAAAAGGCCGAAGATGTTTACGGCATTCGACGCCCCACATATTGTCTACCATGCAGTCGCAACAGGGGGTGGGACTGGAGGTATCCAATGGCGAGTACACCATGAGGCTACGTGGTGTAGTTGAACTGCTTAGACGATGAGTAACTCACAAAAGTGCTACAGTGCTGGTAATGTTGATACAAAGCAGACCAGTCGCAATAATACACAAAGCAAGCATTGCGTTATATTTACAACAGTTGACGAAGTTGACATGTCGTTAGAAAAGAACGCAAGGAATTTTGGAGAGTGAGAAAGAACGGGCAAAAGAAGTACTTTCCTGCAAGATGAGTCAGTGGAATGTGTGGTGTATTATACGCCCGACCGTGCGGACACTGTGATGACGATACGTAATTAACAATTGAAAATGATATTGAAACAGGTGTGGAGACTTGAAGTTCATCATCCTTGTCGGACAGGGAGACGCAAATCCTGTTCCAGCGAAACAGCCGGCCGCGGTGGCCGAGCGGTTCTAGGCGCTTCAGTCCGGAACCGCGTGTCTGCCACGGTCGCAGGTTCGAATCCTGCCTCGGGCATGGATGTGTGTGATGTCCTTAGGTTAGTTAGGTTTAAGTAGTTCTAAGCTCTAGAGGACTGATGACCTCAGATGTCAAGTCGCATAGTGCTCAGAGCCATTTGAACCATTTGAGGCAGTGAAACATAGTGAACGACAATCGTTGTCAAAGGAGCCGGTATTAAATATAATTACGTATATTGAAGATCAAAAAAACAATTATGAACAGATTTCGAATAAGCCGGCATCAATGTGACCATGCAGTGCATAAGAAGAATTACAGATATTCAAGGGAGGATTAGGTGCACTTGTCACAAAAAATGATGTTAGCGGGTTTTACAGAATGTGCATCACAACGACCTATTATGTCACGGACATCAAACTGCGAGCGACATATATTACAGTGATTTCAAGGGACGCAGTTTATGGTTTCATAATTGCAGACAGTGATACGAAACTGGAGGACGTACTGTAATGAAATTTCAAACAAAGTGTCAACTTGATGATGCGCAGCCAACTGTGGAATCGGTCCGAATATTTGTAGATGAGATAAACAAACTAATGCCATTGTTCAGTAAGGAATTCGTTTTCTACTCCGACCAATAGGGCTTTGAAGAGGAAATGCATATTAAAGGAAATCTGGAAATAAGAGATAGCAAGAGAATAGTATGAAGACTACCATGAATGCGTTAATGCATTGATATACAACAATGCCAACTGTTAATCTGGATGATAAATTGGCTGGATCGTTATTTATTGTGCTGCGAGAAGTGGGAGGTGCTCTGACCCTAAGATTCTTTCTAATACGCTTGATTTTGCAAGGGAAGTAGGGAAATTTTTCGTCACAGCAAACAAGAGTGGGTAAATGGGCGTACGAGATATACAACTATCGTATGAGCACTGATTTCGGACACAAAGTGGTCAAATAAATTGCTTTGGGTTGATTCCTCGTATGTGTATAAAATGCATACATCTTTAGAGCAAACTATGCCTCCTGAAAAGTGTCTGACATTGCAGAACCTGGAACCACTGGAGAAAATCAGCCTCTGGGTATATGTTTCTTCTGTGCCTACAAAACATATTTCCCAATCTGTAGTCATGTCTTAAGGGGGGTAGGACGTCAAACGGGCCGACTTGGAGCAGGAGAGGCACCACAGGACATTTTAATTTCTACTGTCTATACTTTTACAAGTAAATTCATAAAACTTTGTCGGCATGACCAGGAAGGATTCAGGATTCACACTCGTAGCAGCGGAAGTTCAAAAACATAACAAAATAATTCATTTTATATGTGAAATTTCATCATTTTTTTCACTTACTATTGGCTGCATTTGTGGCTACAGGTACACATTCCTTCATAAGTAAGAGAGACTGTTCGATGAATTTTGCACAGCATACAAACCATGCGTACAGGGGTCTGAAACTCTACAATCCATCTAATTTATGAAAAAATGAATGAGCTGTTACGTTTTGAACTTTATGCTTAGAAAAAAATCAAATTTTTTAGTTAGTTATCTCAATTTTTACCACAGTTTTTAATAGACTTGGAAAATTCTAGAGTTTCATACACCTGTAAGTATGGATTGTATGCTGTGCAAAATTCATCAAAGAATTTTTCTTACTTGTGAAGAAAAATGTACCTATAGCAACAAATGCAGCCAACAGTAAGTGAAAAAATTATATTTCTTATCTAAAAAAAATTATTTTGTTATGTTTTTGCACTTCCACTGCTATGAGTGTGAATCCTGAATCCTTCCTGGTCATGCTGACAAAGTTTTATGAATTTTTTGTAAAAGTATAGACAGTAGAAAATATAATGTCCTGTGGTGTCTCTCCTGTTCCAAGTGCGCCCCTCTGACGTCCTCCCCCCCTTAAAGGATAGCCAGTTTCGTGATAATATCCCTGGCAGACTGTTTCGATTACGGTTGCATGCCATCGCATTCCATCAGTTCTCATCAGCCCGTTATAGCAATATGTTTCTGCATGTACTCTCTAAGACCGGATATCTAACTGAAGGTCCTGAGCGGCTTGCAACTCCCAAGCAGTTAGGCTCCGGTCTTGATAGTGCTGACCTTCGTGATCACTGTATCACTACATTTTTCATTCTGTGTTCATGGTGCAAGTTAATGGTTTGTTCTGAACATTTCTTGAATGTCGATGATGTCTACTTTGGGAAGCGCAGTGGATACATCCCATAGAAGGTTGATCTCAGCACCTCCCAGACACTCATTTTCTGTTACTAAAGATAGTCTTAGTAAAGATAGTTTTACTAAAGACATAACTTGCGACCTCTCACTCAGTGTGTTCCTTGTCAAACATATGTGATGTATATATGCTGAGCGCTGCGACAAATAAAGGTGACATGGTAGGTAAGTCCGTGCAGTTCGCTTCGCGAGAACTGAGTGCAGCCCGCTTGCCTACAGCGTCCGGCAGACCTGGACGGTGACCCATACAAGTGCTAGACTAAACCCGGCAGTGATGTGACGGGAACTGCTGTTATCACTGTGGCAAAGCTGTTGGCACAAGACCTATAGTCCCACACATTTTGATTTTCATGTTCCTGTTTAATCATATCAACTTTTCTTTTAAATTTGAAAACTATTTCTGTTCATCATATTTTGGGCACGCAATGCGATCACCACTGGTTCACATACCCGGTACTTAAGGCAGCAGGTGTTGGACCCTGCATGTCAGCATGGGACTGTTCAAGCTGGTGGAGGCTCTGTAATGGTGTGGGGCATGAGCAATTGGAGTGATATGGGACCCCTGATATGTCTAGATACGACTGATTTGCCACTCGCCAGTTGGACAACTGAAAAACTACGGCATAGGGCTAAGCAGCACGGATTGGCGTACTGTCTCTGTCATATAAGCCCAGTTCGCCTCAATGCCCAGACGTGTTAGAGCTGTTTTTAACAGTGGAGTTGGCAGCGCTCTGTGTGTAATTTCGTACAGTGCCTATTCCCAAACAACCAATAATTTTGATCATTTATTTTTTCCTATTAAACTGTAATATTTCGTTACTCGCAATTTCATTGGCCAATAGTGTATGTTTCTAATGTCTCTACGCTCAACTACCGGTCGTCTGGGAGATAAAATTAGAACATGATTCTACAAGATTCACACTCTGGCACTCACACTTTGATGAGGAGCACGTAACAGATTCGCTACATTAACACTGTTTTTCTCACTTTCCCACGGGCAGGCTGTCGACGTTCGGCCTGGCTGTGCGGTCTGGCAGCGAAACCACCAAGAGGGGCGGAGCGCTGCACCCTGCTGCGGACAGGGCGTCTCACGTCCACTACGACTTCTTCGGACTCGACTACGACATCGGCCTCATCAAGGTAAGCCACTGAGACAGGCTCAAGATTCGTAACGTCAGTTGCCTTCACCTTCCAGAGCAACCATAAGTTTGGCATAAGGGAAATGCTCGTATCATACCACAAAAAAGTGAATATATTCTGGCAGAGTTTGAAATGTAAAATGTAAAAGAAGGGAACTAGTATTTCGACATAAGTGGCAGCTTGTAAGATATTTAAACCAAAACTTCTGGACATATTCGCTCAAGTTTACTTGTTAGTATTAGTACTCATATCATGTAATATAACGCATTGTGTCAAGTAAAGTAACGTTATGCATGATGTCATCACCCCAGCAACAAATACAGCCCCAAAAATCTTTTACCCCGGAAAAAATTCATAAAATTTTTAGATATTACATTTATTCTCTTCAGCCATATGATATTTTATATACTCTACTACAGCTGGCGAATCTTTAGGATTTTGGGCACACAATCAGGGACTTAAGACCAAAAGTTGAGAGATGCAGGTGTGTCAACAGGCTATGAGAAATCACTGGGCTGGGGACTTAAGGTTGACTTGTAAAAATGAGAGAATATGTCAAAATGTTTTGATTTAAGTATCTTTGAAGCTTCCAGATGAATCGAAAATTTAGTTTCCTTCTTTTACATCCCTGACTTTGTGCTATGATAGGAGAATTTTTATTATGGTTCTCAACTTTTACTGTATCATAATTTTGGTGTTAGAGCTCAATAGCTTGGCAACCGTAACAGGTTTTTGTCGACTCTGCCGACGACTGATCCGGTATACGTTTTTTTATTATCTTTCACTTCCGTTTATAATATTTAAACCGATTTCCACAAGTTTTAAACATGTAAGTGGCATGCGTAAAGAAACTCAGTAGATGTATAAACGGCTATACAAACCGCCGCTGGTTTGGGCTAAACCAAGCCATTGTACCCTATGTTTCTAGCTCAAATAGGAACAGAACACTAAGACCCCCAACCTTATCGCAGGTCTGCAGGCGGCCGTTGTCAATCATATTTGTAAATTTGTAACAATAGGAACAGCTTACAGTTCTATACACCCTTCAACTGTGGCTTATTGAGAAAGTTGTCCGTAGTAACAGTTTCAAACATTGTTCTATCGTCCTCAGTTGCGTGTAATAATCGTCTATGTCGATATTTACTTCATCAGTACAGATGCTATTCTACCTACCTCTTGCCCTTCTTCTGATTTTATACCTTTTCCTCTGCTGTCATTCGTATTTTTATTAGCACAGCACTAAGAAACGAACACTCATTTACGTCATTTTATCTTTACTTACAACATATTATGTTATTTTCACAACACGAAGTACAGGAGTGTACATTACTTAATGTTGTGCTAGTAAGAATTTGAATGACAGTAAGCAGAAGAACTGCTCTAAAACAAGAACAAGAACAAGACTATCTATGTTGATTGCAGTGGAGTTACAAGACTTATCCACGTCGTTATGTCATAGCAGTATCTATAAATCAATGTTAGAAACACTCACATCAGTTTCATTGACAATATCCAAATATTGCTTACATGAGTTTAAAATCAAGGTATATAATTTATAATAATTACAACAGTCCAGAAAAATTGCTGAAAGACGATACTCAACATCAATGGTGATGTTTAAGAAACTTCTCTGTCTGCCAAGGAATGTCTGGAAAGCAACTGCGGAACAAAAGAGTTAAAAAAACTGGAGTTTAGCAATTCCAGCTGTCCTACTAAAGGAAATTACAAGAATTCCGTGATGAATAAGAAACGACATTTCCAGCATAGCTGCATAACACTTATATTTTATATTTTATGATGCCGACCAAATATTGGCCCACATATCCCTATTCAGCAAACTACTGTGTACCAACCTCAGCTGAGTGTTTAAAAAATAGAAAGCATGAAGTCAGCTGGCTCTACCACAAAATTTTCTGCACATTTGTGTTACAAGCTGAGGTGCTCTTCAATATCTCGTTACTCACTTCTTAGTGAATTGGTACTTAACAAGCAATTCCTACTAACAGAGTTACTGAGAATGAATATCAATCCGTTACATCCAATTTACTTTCGCCTGCGAGAATGATTCTAAACAAATAGCTTGTCTTACTAAATAATTTGTTCCACAGTGTCAACTCCAAGTACAACTGCTTACTGTAGTCTGAACTGATACATGCCACTTTTAATTCTCCCACACCACTTTCTGCTGTTATTACTTTTCTGCGACTCACGTTGTATGCAGAGAAACTCTTCCTACCTGCTGACGATCTGCATTGGCAAATGGTACTGCCCACTCTGTCCTCGCTTTAGATGTATCCATTATGACCATTCTTCTTTCTTGAATTTCACGTAGTTCCTCGTTTAAATAATTGCTGATTGTAATATGGCAGTCTCCGGGAATGTAATATATGGATAAAAATTTATGGTAGGATGATCAATAGGGGTGAATATTAAAAGTGTATAGACACCCCGATTACACTGATACAAAATCATATATCCAGTTTATATTAAACAAAACGCGATCATTAGTTGCGTACCGCATGAAACACAAAGATTTAGACGTGCTGTCCTCCATATTCACATTTCTTATAAATTCTTCTTTTTCTAACATTGTTTATGAAAGCATCAACAGTCGTTTATTTGCCTTCGTGTTGTACATCGTTCATATGCTCCGTGTCAGTCCACTCTTTTTTCTTTCCCCATTTTAAATGATATCACTGGACCTCCAAGTGTCACCACTGTTTTAAAAACCATCTTCCACGCCAATATCTACATTGCGTCACACTATGATACCATTTATGCAAATCAAAACTATGGACGTATGTTCTATGTCCAAGATTTTTTTGATGCATTAAGAGAATTCCGGAAGAAAATTCATTTTAAAGATAGAGTATTGCAGTTTTCCAGTTTATCGCCAATTATATTCACTCTTATACCAAAATAGAAATGAGAGGGAAACAACTTCGTGGTAGGAACGGTAGAGTGAGGAGATCACTTCCTAATCCAAGGACTTGCAAACAACGTTATAATTGAGGAAGGACTTTAGAAAAATTGTAAATATCGAATGTGGCTATCATATTTATCTCAAAATTGGGGTGAATATTAAATGCGTTGAAGTGGAACAGGTTGAGTAATCTGCCATCTATGAAACACTATTATTCGATCACACTACAAGATACTTAGCTCACCTACGAGTCACCCCCTATACCTAACCCGTTACGGATATAGGACTTGTGAGCGGGGCAAAGAGTCGAAGCTGATTTCGGAAGATCATCTATTTGACATTTCCGAGATTACTATAAAACGTTCCGTGAGATACAGTGGGTATGATCTGTAGACACACCGGTGCTCTAAAACTAAAACTAAACTCCTCCCGAACAGGCCATGAGGGCCCAACGATACCGACTGGCCGCCGTTTCATCTTCAGCCCATAGGCGACACTGGATGCGGATACGGAGGCGCATGTGGCCAGCACCCTGCTCTCCCGGCCGTATGTCAGTTTCCGAGACCGGAGCCGCTACTTCTCAGTCAAGTAGCTCCTCAGTCTGCCTCACAAGGGCTGAGTGCACAGCGGAGCTCTGCAAGACCTGATATGTGGTGTCCAGTTCCAATAAGGATATTTCGTGCTTCACGAGGCTTCATTGTGAACAGGTGAGGCTATAATTGGTTACAAACGTTTCAACAATTTACAGTGGACAACAGTCTAAATATGGTGTTCATACTTAAAATGATAGAGCAAGCAGTTCATTAAAGCAGTTTATTCAGCAAAAACACAAGTAGACTGGGAGAGCTTGAATTAAAATTTAAGAATTTCCACTACTGACGTCAATATACATTCCAGCGCTGTTGGGGGCAATAATTGCAATTCTTCTCATAATGTCCAGACATACTTTCATGAGTAGCAATATTTGTTGTTGTTGTGATCTGCAATCCGAAGACTGGTTTGATGCAGCTCTCCATGCTGTTCGTGTCCGAGCCTCTTCATCCTCTGATAACTACTGCAACCTACATCCTTCCGAATCTACCCTCTGTATCCCTCTCTCGTCTCCCTCTACGAATTCTACTCCCGGCACTTCCTTCCAATATTAAACTGGTGATCCCTTGGTGTCTGAGAATGTGTACTACCACTCGATACCTTCTATGAGCAAGTTGTACCGCGAATTTCTTGTCTCCCCAGTTCTACTCAGTACCTCCTCATTAGCTACGTGATCTACCCATCTAATCTTCAACATTATTCTGTAGCATCACATTTCGGAAATTTCAACTACCTTTTTGTGTAAATTATTTATCGCCTATGTTTCACTTCCATACTTGGCTATATTCCAGACAAATATGTTCAGAAAAGACTTCCTGACATTTGAATCTATATTCGATGTTAATAAATTTCTATTCTTCAGAAACACTTTTCTGGCTGTCACTAGTCTACATTTTATATCTTCTCTACTTCAGTCATCATCAGTTACTGTGCTACCCAAATAACAAGAGTCATCTACTACTTCAAGTGTATTGTTTCCTAATCTGTTCCCTCAGCATCATCTGATTTAGTTCGACCACATTCCATTATCCTTCCTTTGCTCTTGTTGATGTTCATCTTATATCCTCCTTTCAAGATACTCTCCATTCCGTTCAGTTCCTCATACATGTCCCTTGAAGTCGCTGACTGAATTATAATGTCATCGGCAGACTTCAAAGTTTTTATTTCTTCTCCAAGAACTTCTATTTCAGCTCCCAAATTTTCTTTAGTTTCCTTTACTGCGTGTTCACTGTAAAGAAGAATTAATAACACCGGGGAGAGGCTACAACCCTGTCTCACTCACTTCTCAACCACCGCTTCCATTCCATGCTCCTCGATTCTTATATTTGCTGCCTTACTCCTAGTGAAATATCCTCCTGATCTTTACATTTATTCTCTAGCCATTCCTGCTTAGCGCTTATGCACTCTGTGTCAATATGACTTTTCAAACGTTTGTATTCCCTTTCGCCTGCTTCATTTGCTGAATTTTTACACTCATCAGCCAGAACATTCAGATCACCATCAACTATCGATATAAACCCTGTCCAGGTGACAGCAGCTTCAGCTGGCGAGGAATGACTGACTGCTAGTCAGACTCACCCGTTATACATGTAATATTATCGCGCATGCTGTCCTTATGTAAAATGGGGAAGGCGCGCAATCTGTCTGAGTTTGACCGGGGGCAGACTGCGAGGGCCCGGAGGCTTGGCACGAGCATTTAGGAGGCTGCACGACTTGGCGGGTGTTCGACGAGTGTTGTGGTGGGTAGCTTCAACACGTAGCGAAACCAAGGTGAAACCGCGTCCAGATATCTTGGGGTTGGGCGGCCACCTTTCATAACAGATGTCGGACGTCGTAGTCTAGGCAGATTGGTAAAATAGTAGTGGTGGCAAACTGTCGGAACGAACATCAAAGTTTAATGATGAGTGGAGTACAAGTGTGTCTGAACACAGTGCAGCGAGCAGTCTAACGATGAGCCTCCGCAACCGACGACCAATGCGTGTGAAAATGTCAACACCACGACACCGGCAACTACGACTGAAATGGGCACTTGACCGTCGACACTGTGACGCGTCACCAGAAAAAAATTAATGAATGACAGTGCTGGTAAACCCCTTACGTTATTTGATTTTCAAACAGCCGAACAGAATTGAACGTACTCAGACATTTCTCTCTTTACTTATTCTGATCAACACTAAACTGGCACACAATATTTTTAGCGCAACGCAATCTGACTTTCAAAAATCCCTACAAAAGAATGGCCCTGACTAACCTTAACCTATAACTTTCAAGAATCACTTACCTCACAAAAATCTTCGTTACTCGAACCACTGCAATACAGCGAGCGCCAATACTGTCAGCTAAATGAAAGATTCTAACTACTGAAGGCACTAACTACTGACAGGCATAGTTAGCAAATGAAAGATTTTGATAGAGAACAAACAATGTATTTACCTTTATAGCGTTCAAAAGTCATAACGTATACATCAGTTCATGACATCCAGTCTTACAAATTTACCATCTCTGATGGACACACGTCCAGATCATCCGCTCTCAAAACTCCGCCATCTCTCTCCACACATCCACCACTGCTGGCGGCTCACCTCCAACTGTGTAACGCTACGCGCCGTTCACATCCAACTGCAATAGCGACCATACCAACAATGCCAACCAGCCACAGACTTCACACAGCTTAGTTAGCGATTTTCATATAGAGCGCTACGTGGCGTTACCAGCATAAAAACCTAAACAGTCTACTTACAACTGGACGTCGGCACAGTGGTAGAGCGTTTCACGGTGTGATGAATCCCGGAAGCCTCTTCGTCATCCTGATGGGAGTGAGCGAATCTGTCGTCTTCCACGACAACAGCTCCTTGGCACCTGTACTGCTGGACGGAGACAAGCTCGTGGCGGCTCCATTATGCTCTGGAGAACATTCTCGTGGGTATCCACAGGTCCAGTGGAACTCGTGCAATGTACCATCACGGTCAAAGAGTATCGTACACTGGATGCAAACCAAGTGTACCCCTACGTGAGGATCACGTTTCCTAATGGCAGTGGCATTTCCCAACAAGGTAATGCCCCATGACACGAAGTCAAGAGTGTGATTTTGAGGTTCGAGGAACACGATGGGGAGTGGCAATTGATTTTCTGGCTCCCAGCTCGCCAGGTCTGAAGCCGATCCAACACATGTGAGATGTGATTGAACGTGCTTCAGAGCCCATGGGCCCCCTCCTCAGAGTTAGGTGACTTGTGTTTTCTTCTACTTCTGTCTTAACTGTCTACACCACATCTGCAGTGATGATAGAAAATCTCCCATTTGGCACTTCATCACAAGCATCAGTAAGGTCGTCTTTAAACGCACAGTCTGAATTTACTGTAATCCCAACGTCCATGGTGTTTTCTGCGTAAACATCACAGGCTACCAACTAATTTCGGTTGCTTTCACATCTTTCGGTATTTGATGAAAGAATAACTAGTGTGCAAGGCTTGTGTTTTCAATAGTTGATTAATAGCGAATCGCTGCGTGCATGTCTCTCATCCGTACTTCCAGTTACGCATAAACACAAACAGATTTAAGCTGAACAGAGGCATCTATCATGGCGCTTGTGGACAGCCGAAAGATGTTCAAATGGTTCAAATGGCTCTGAGCACTATGGGACTCAACTGCTGTGGTCATCAGTCCCCTAGAACTTAGAACTACTTAAACCTAACTAACCTAAGGACATCACACACATCCATGCCCGAGGCAGGATTCGAACCTGCGACCGTAGCAGTCGCGCGGTGCCGGACTGCGCGCCTAGAACCGCAAGACCACCGCGGCCGGCAAAAGATGCTCGCGCGTAGACTCCCATCCGCAGAGTTACAGTAGTCATCGTGAAATTTTTTTATATAAATGATAATAACTTTAAAGATATCATACTTTTTAACTTCACATAGGGATTCAGAAATATTTTGTCTGCCAAGCTGAAGATTTTTGCCATAGCCAAGTGGGTGGTTCACGAAGCTCAGGAACTGTGGAAGTTAGATCACAATATTTCTGCCTGAAATACAATCATCAACAAATACAGCATTTATTGGAAGAGATTCTTTTCCTGGAGTCCACAGTGGAAAATGTCATGGCCCTTGCAGCAGCCGTGTGGGCGCATTGTTGTTGCAGGTTTACTTACGGGAACCAGGCCCGCTCACACAAAAACTGGATAACAGAAAACAACTTCCAGTATATCGTATCTAATTGGAGATACTACGGTCTTTGCCCATTGAAAATGGTGTGAAAACAGCTAAAATTAGTGTCAGTTCTGCTTCTACAGACAGCATTCTTAGCCGTACATCGCTATAGATGCTTGCTACACTGATATCACTGAAAAACTTTCAGTCAGTCTGTCCCTTGCTTCAGTTTCAATGTTACTCAAGATTACTCGTAGAAACTGTTGGGATACCACGCCTTACATATTAGTTATTGTTCATCAGATACTGAAGCAATTCTATGAGCAGGTAAGTGAAGATTTCCGCAATCACACGCGTATACGGCGATGGGCAGAATATGCGAGGGCGTCATGGAGATGGTGGAGAAACGTAAGTTGCGGACGCTTGAAGATAGTCGTAAATTAACCAGTGAAAGACTGCTTCCGCTGTTCCTCGAAGCAACTTTAATTGATGAATATAAGAATATAGTACAATCCCGTATTGCTATTTAAAACACTGCAAAGACAGGTTACATTAATTACATCGCGCACAGGAGCATCTAAGATATCATTCTTGCTGCTCTCAAAACAGGAAAGGATCAAATGGTTCAAATGGCTCTGAGTACTATGGGACTTAACATCTATAGTCATCAGTCCCCTAGAACTTAGCACTACTTAAACCTAACTAACCTAAGGACATCACACAACACCCAGACATCACGCAGGAAAGGATCCCTGGGCTTTATAACATGCCTTATTGCGGAAGCAATTACATCAGTCAACCCATACACATCCTTTCCGACCGCTGTGCAGAACATCAATATTAAAAATCGAGAACTGAACAAATCTGCAGTTGCTGAGCACGGCCATTGAACCAAGTATAAGATGTTGTGTGACAAAACAGATTATTGTCCCATCTCCATAAATATTGGGATTCTGTAATTAAGGAGCTTGTAGAAATAAGAAGACAAAAGAACTTCAGCGCGACAGCAGATAGAATCTTAGCGGTGCATGGAAGCGAGCTGTCAAATGGCTCTGAGCACTATGGGACTTAACATCTGAGGTCATCAGTCCCCTAGAACTTAGAACTACTTAAATCTAACTAACCTAAGGACATCACAACCATCCATGCCCGAGGCGGGATTCGAATCTGCGACCGTAGCGGTGTCGCGGTACCAGACTAAAGCGCCTAGAACCGCTCGGCCACACTGGCCGGCAAGCGAGCTGTCGGTGCAGGAAAGATGCAGAGATATTAGTCGCAATGTTTACGTTACTATGGGAGTGGTGGCACCACCAGCGCAGACGTTGGCACCATCCACGGCTGAATTACGTAAATACCAACAAATCACAAGCCGTCTATGGGCTGTATAATGCCACCACAACAGCAGTTCAGACTGTCAGTTGCTCCTGACGAAGACAAAAGAGGTAGTCGTCCAAGGCTCGAGGTCTTACCCTGAATTGACGCGGCAAGAAGTCCGAGAATATTTTATACAACAGTACCGTCGCGAAAGACTTGGTTATCATTTTGTTGCGAATATTTTATGTTGGGACTTTCAGTTAATTATTTCAGCTAAACCTTGGATTGATCGGAAAACTCAGAACTATTAACACTGTGAACATGTAATTAAACAGAAGTTATGTCATGTGATACAGCAAAAATAATCATCAAAAATAATCATATAGTGTAGTGCAATATGTTGAAGCTTAACACGCCTGCTTCCCTACGTGAGGGAGTTGCCTGCACATCCATAACCTGTGCTTGCCCGTTCATTTCGGCAGTTTCGTCCTGCAATATGCAGGTGCTTAAGCGCTGCTCGCACAAGACTATGAACCAGCTGTGTACCTTCACAACATGTATTGTGCTGTCCCGCAGGTGGATTCGGCTTTCAAGCTCGGACGGCTGGCGCGCCCTCTTCCTCTGGCCAGGACGGAGCCCCAAACTGGAGCCGTCGCTGTGCAGACTGGTTGGGGATCCGGCGCTGGACAACCGCGACTCCTGTCTGACAGCCTGCTGGTGGACACGCTACAGGTAGCCAACAGGTGAGTTGTCTTCGTAATGGCTGCTGTCTTACAGAGATGGTTCCCAAGTATAATAAAAACCTGAAATGTACGACGGGCGTTCAATAAGTAATTCAAGACTTTTTCCTAAGGATAGCAATACACCCATGAACCATGGACCTTGCCGTTGGTGGGGAGGCTTGCGTGCCTCAGCGATACAGATGGCCGTACCGTAGGTGCAGCCACAACGGAGGGGTATCTGTTGAGAGGCCAGACAAACATATGGTTCCTGAAGAGGGGCAGCAGCCTTTTCAGTAGTTGCAGGGGCAACTGTCTGGATGATTGACTGATCTGGCCTTGTAACATTAACCAAAACGGCCTTGCTGTGCTGGTACTGCGAACGGCTGAAAGCAAGGGGAAACTACAGCCGTAATTTTTCCCGAGGACATGCGGCTTTACTGTATGATTAAATGATGATGGCGTCCTCTTGGGTAAAATATTCCGGAGGTAAAATAGTCCTCCATTCGGATCTCCGGACGGGGACTACTCAAGAGGACGTCGTTATCAGGAGAAAGAAAACTGGCGTTCTACGGATCGGAGCGTGGAATGTCAGATACCTTAATCGAGCAGGTAGGTTAGAAAATTTAAAAAGGGAAATGGATAGGTTAAAGTTAGATATAGTGGGAATTAGTTAAGTTTGGTGGCAGGAGGAACAAGACTTTTGGTCAGGTGATTACAGGGTTATAAATACAAAATCAAACAGCGGTAATGCACGTGTAGGTTTAATAATGAATAAAAAAATAGGAGTGCGGGTTAGCTACTACAAACAGCATAGTGAACGCATTATTGTGGCCAAGATAGACACAAAGCCCATGCCTACTACAGTAGTACAAGTTTATATGCCAACTAGCTCAGCAGATGATGAAGAAATTGATGAAATGTATGACGAGATAAAAGACATTATTCAGGTAGTGAAGGGAGACGAAAATTTAATAGTCATGGGTGACTGGAATTCGTCAGTAGGAAAAGGGAGAAAAGGAAACATAGTAGGTGAATATGGATTGGGGAGAGGAAATGAAAGAGGAAGCCGCCTTGTAGAATTTTGCACAGAGCATAACTTAATCATAGCTAACGCTTGGTTCAAGAATCATAAAAGAAGGTTGTATACCTGGAAGAATCCTGGAGATACTAAAAGGTATCAGATAGATTATATAATGGTAAGACTGAAATTTAGGAACCAGGTTTTAAATTGTAAGACATTTCCAGGTGCAGATGTGGATTCTGACCACAGTCTATTGGTTATGAACTGCAGATTGAAACTGAAGTAACTGCAAAAAGGTGGGAATTTAAGGAGTTGGGACCTGGATAAACTGAAAGAACCAGAGGTTGTAGAGAGCTTCAGGGAGAGCATAAGGGAACAATTGACAGGAATGGGGGAAAGAAATACAGTAGAAGAAGAATGGGTAGCTCTGAGGGATGAAGTAGTGAAGGCAGCAGAGGATCAGGTAGGTAAAAAGGCGAGGGCTAACGGAAATCCTTGGGTAACAGAAGAAATATTGAATTTAATTGATGAAAGGATAAAATATAAAAATGCAGTAAATGAAGCAGGCAAAAAGGAATACAAACGTCTCAAAAATGAGATCGACAGGAAGTGCAAAATGGCTAAGCAGGGATGGCTAGAGGACAAATGTAAGGATGTAGAGGCTTGTCTCACTAGGGGTAAGATAGATACTGCCTGTAGGAAAATTAAAGAGACCTTTGGAGAAAAGAGAACCACTTGTATGAATATCAAGAGCTCAGATGGCAACCCAGTTCTAAGCAAAGAAGGGAAGACAGAAAGGTGGAAGGAGTATATAGAGGGTTTATACAAGGGCGATGTACTTGAGGACAGTATTATGGAAATGGAAGAGGATGTAGATGAAGATGAAATGGGAGATAAGTTACTGCGTGAAGAGTTTGACAGAGCACTGAAAGACCGGAGTCGAAACAAGGCCCCGGGAGTAGACAACATTCCATTAGAACTACTGATGGCCTTGGGAGAGCCAGTCATGACAAAACTCTACCATCTGGTGAGCACGATGTATGAGACAGGCGAAATACCCTCAGACTTCACGAAGAATATAATAATTCCAATCCCAAAGAAAGCGGGTGTTGACAGATGTGAAAATTACCGAACTATCAGTTTAATAAGTCACAGCTGCAAAATACTAACGCGAATTCTTTACAGACGAATGGAAAAACTGGCAGAAGCGAACCTCGGGGAAGATCAGTTTGGATTCCGTAGAAATGTTGGAACACGTGAGGCAATACTAACCTTACGACTTATCTTAGAAGAAAGATTAAGAAAAGGCAAACCTACGTTTCTATCATTTGTAGACTTAGAGAAAGCTTTTGACAACGTTAACTGAAATACTCTCTTTCAAATTCTGAAGGTGGCAGGGGTAAAATACAGGGAGCGAAAGGCTATTTACAATTTGTACAGAAACCAGATGGCAGTTATAAGAGTCGAGGGGCATGAAAGGGAAGCAGTGGTTGGGAAAGGAGTGAGACAGGGTTGTAGCCTCTCCCCGATGTTATTCAATCTGTATATTGAGCAAGCAGTAAAGGAAACAAAAGAAAAATTCGGAGTAGGTATTAAAATTCATGGAGAAGAAGTAAAAACTTTGAGGTTCGCCGATGACATTGTAATTCTGTCAGAGACAGCAAAGGACTTGGAAGAGCAGTTGAACGGAATGGACAGTGTCTTGAAAGGAGGATATAAGATGAACATCAACAAAAGCAAAACTAGGATAGTGGAATGTAGTCAAATTAAATCGGGTGATGTTGAGGGGATTAGATTAGGAAATGAGACACTTAAAGTAGTAAAGGAGTTTTGCTATTTAGGGAGTAAAATAACTGATGATGGTCGAAGTAGAGAGGTTATAAAATGTAGACTGGCAATGGCAAGGAAATCTTTTTTGAAGAAAAGAAATTTGTTAACATAGAGTATAGATTTAAGTGTCAGGAAGTCGTTTCTGAAAGTATTTGTATGGAGTGTAGCCATGTGTGGAAGTGAAACATGGACGATATGGACGATAACCAGTTTGGACAAGAAGAGAATAGAAGCTGTCGAAATGTGGTGCTACAGAAGAATGCTGAAGATAAGGTGGGTAGATCACGTAACTAATGAGGAGGTATTGAATAGGATTTGGGAGAAGAGAAGTTTGTGGCACAACTTGACTAGAAGAAGGGATCAGTTGGTAGGACATGTTTTGAGGCATCAAGGGATCACAAATTTAGCATTGGAAGGCAGCATGGAGGGTAAAAATCGTAGAGGGAGACCAAGAGATCAATACACTAAGCAGATTTAGAAGGATGTTGGGAGATGAAGAAGCTTGCACAGGATAGAGTAGCATGGAGAGCTGCTCTAACCAGTCTCAGGACTGAAGACCACAACAACAACAACCAATACACCATATCATTCCCTATTCTTTTGGCTACAAAATCGTATTTTTTAATACAATCTCCGTTCAATGCGACGGCCGTACGCCATTTTATCAGGCTGGTCGATATTTAAACCAACAGCTTGCTGCATCAGTATCCATCCCATCATCCATTACTACTTCCCGTGGAACGCATACTTTATCGGGTCAAATTGATGTAAGTCGAAAGGTGTGAGGTGCGGGCAGTAGGGCGGATGAGGAAGGACAGTCAAATGTAGCTTTGTGAGCTCCTGCTTGTAAACACTGCCAACAGAGACGTCCAGTGGAGCAGTGAGGTGTTTGATTGTGATCCGTCAATCACCTTGAATGAGAATGTCCGCAAGTTCCAACATTACAGGAGCCACAGTTGGCTGTGGCTAGCCGGCACGCGGGAGATCGAACAGGTTTGCGCGACATTGTTGCGATGATATCAGGCGCGTCACCGACTCACCGTGCTTTTGTACACTGCCAAGTTTCCGTAGGTGCCTGTGAATATCTGGAAACTCAGTGACGACTCTCTGCTTTGAAAATACCACCGTTCCAGACGCCACTCTGAAGGCTATTTATATCTGAACTTGTAGAGGCTGAAGCGGGAATATTCCACGACGTCCCACGTAAGTACCGTGTTCTTTGACTTCCTTAAGGCATTCTAAACAGGTCTGTATTGCCGCCTAGTGAACAAAATACGAGCCTATGGAATACAAAGTCAGCCCTGTGATTGGACTGAACAGTTTCGAGCTAAGCGAACACACCATGCCATTCTGAGCGGAGATAAGACGTAAAACGTAAAGTTAACTTCGGGCGTGCCCCAATGGAGTATTCCAGGATTACTACTTTTCACTATATATGATGTGTATGTATACCAGCTGCCTCTCCTACGAATCGTAAGGCACACTTCGCCGGCGATTCGGCAGATATTTACAGTTCTTTTGAGAGTTACCTAAATAAAAATAGGTAACACATTCCTCTGCTTCTGACTGTAATCGTGAGCTGTGATGCGATGAACGATCTACTCGACGTGAGGACACAGTCACACAACATTCTTAAACTGTATTGAATGTAAGGGGAAGTATTTCATACTGTGTAAGTTATTAATCTGACTGCGAGAGTTTTGAGCAGTATAAACTGCCTGAATAACTTGGACATGAAACCTAGAGTAATGGGCTTTGTACAAATTACATCACAAAGACTGTCTCTGAATAAAGTAAGTTGGCACTGATTGAATAAATAAAATTCTCTTCTTACCTCTATTCTGCGCAAATTTGGACAACGCGTTGCAACACTGCTCTGTCATGCGCGCCGCTATGCTAAAACTGCAAATTATTATATCTACGCAGAGACACTCTAGAGGTGCATTGAGTTCTCTGTTAATTCCAAATCGAATTGTTTATTGAACATTCTTGGTTGGATCAACCATTAAAAAGAACTGTAAGAGAAAGATTGGTAAGAAAATGAAATATGCTCATAAACGATAACGTTATGTTCTTTTTGTATATTGAGAAAAAGTGCTCAAGGCAGATTTTACATTTAATGAACTTCTCAAAATTCAAACAATACACTTTCTTATCTCTCAAATCAAACAACTTTCAGTACAATGACCACGTTAGCTCGATGGCGCAGCTATAGTGAAAAAAAGTGACATCATTATTGTATTTACCTGACATTCCATTAGATTTCTTCCTCCACAAATCAGTTTCATACCCACGTCGATTGAAGAAACTGATAAATTGAGACATTAAATTCGAATCATAATATTTCCATAGCTTCCTCACTTGCCTAACTCTAACACAGCTGACCTTCGACATCTCTCTCTACCAAAGCTAAACATTGTCTGCTCTACTGCGCCCTCGCGCAGCTCAAAGATACTCACTTAACTTCTGCGATATAGCTTACAACATCGCTGCTCGCTCACAATCGATTCAGATTTCAAAAATTCATATACCAAAACTATACATGAAACCTATCAACTACATGTCTTTCAAAGTAGAATGACGAGTCCCTTCAACAGAGTGGTCCCAAATTAGTCTAACGCGTTATTCGTTTAAGTGATATGTACTAAAAGGTAGCGTAAAACACGAAGAATAGTAAGAACTCCAGCAATGAATGATCAGCGCTTCTGCATTGCGGTAACAGTCGTCACGAGCCAAGGCGGTGCTGTCATTGCGGGAGTGTTGGTTAATCTTCGTGTTTTACTTTAGCACATCGATAACCGGAATATCGCACGAGACTAATTGGGTCCGATATATCGAAAAGGCGCGTAAAATTTCACTTAAAAAATCATTTTGTTTGTAACGGAAACAAACCGACATTTCCATCGACGTTTGGCGTCGCATGGAAGACGTGATGAACAGCGTCTGAGGCAAGGCTTTTGCTGTGGGAGTTATTTAAAATATCAGGTTCCCAGAAAAACATCCGACTGCGCAGACCGTTCATCTTTTCACAAAAAACCTACAGGTCGTTCCGGGGATAATTGCTCAGTTTCGTTGTCAGACTGAGAGTTCTGACGGCCAGAGCTGCTAGTCTGGCGCCTGCCTGGTGTAAGTGATGCTCGAAGGACCATTCAAACTTTGCTAAAAGGGTTCCCCTAAAACGGAAAACGCTATCTTGTTAAAAATTACTAACTTCTCAATTAATCTGGAATTACGATCAGTACAAATTACGAACAATATCTGTATACAGTGTCACCATTACCGTCTGTTTGGAATCTCTCGTCCACGCTCGCATCGCAAACAAAATCACGAGACCAATTACAGTCCGAGTTAACGGAACAGTGGTAACGAGTTCATTAGAAAGTGGAGCGTATTTGTGATTTATACGCCACATATAATGCTTCTTTCAAAACTCTTTCACATTATCCAAGAAGACCGAACTGTCTGTTCACAGTTTCCACAGTAGTGTCTAAGAAATCTGCATACACGGTTCGGTAGACAAACAGTCAAACAACTCGTATTAATGAGCTTTTTTTTTTAAGAAGTCAATACCAATACTCAGCTTTGATAGATGTGTCGCAAGCAAATTGCGACATGTAAAATAATCAATCTTTTTCAGAACAAACATGAGTCTGTGCTACGTAGATATAGTTAATGATAGAGGCTACGATGCGTCGGCTAACGAAGTGGCTAACGTTGAAGCTGCTATGAAAGTGGGCTGCCACCAGTCGAACGCGGCTCTTGTGTCGTCTTCACCTAAAGGCCGCTGCTGTCGCGTTGTCGTCCTGGAAGCCGGTCGGTCAGCGTGCGACTGTCTGTCCTCCTCTCACAGCTCTCTCTTCCCTGTCGTTCCTGACTGGTATGCGGGCTCTGACTTCACGCCTTAACCGTAAATAAACGCACTAGCGATCCCAGTTACCTTAAGAAAATTTCTAAGAATATGTTTCGTTAGCTGTCTCAATCATAATAAATATTACTGAATGCCTTAGCACTAAGAAACGATGAAAATTGTGTGTTGTTGTTGTTGTCTTCAGTCCAAATACTGGTTTGATATAATTCTCCATGCTACTCTTTCCTGTGCAAGCCTCTTCACCTGCGAGTACCTACTGCAACCTATATTCTTCTAAACCTGCTCACTGTATTGGTCTCCATTTACGATTTTTACACTCTACGCTTCCCTCTAATACTAAATTCGTAATTTCTTCATGCCTCCTAAAGTGTCCTACCGACTTATCCCATCTTCTAGTCAAGTCGTGCCACAGGTCATTGTTGGCAAACGGAATGAAGTAATAATTAGATCCTTTTACCGACCTCCCAATTCAGATGATACAGTTGCTGAAAAGTTCAAAGAAAACTTGAATTTGATTTCAAAAACATACCCTCCTCATACGATAATAGTTGGTGGTGACTTTAATTTACCCTCGATATTTTGGAGAAAATAAACGTTTAATTCCGGAGGTATGCGTAAAATATCATCCGAAATTGTGCTAAACGTTTTCTCTGAAAATGATTTCGAGCAGTTAGTTCATGAGACCACGTGAATAGTAAACGGTTGTGAAAACACACTTGATAATCCTGAGTGAATAATGAGTATCAAAACCGATTCAGGGATTAGTGAACACAGGGTTCTCGTAGCGAGATTGAATATTGTAACCCCAAATCCTCAAAAAATAAGCGAAAAATATACCTATTAAAAAAAGCAGATAAAATTTCACTTGACGCCTTCCTGAGAGAACAATCTCCACTCATTCCAAATTAATAATATACGTGTAGACCAGATGTGGCTAAAATTCAAAGAAATATTATTGGCAGCAATTGAGTGATCTATAGCAAATAAATTAACAAACGGTGGAGCTGATCCTCTTTGGTACACAAAACGGGTTAGAACACTGTTGCTAAAACAACGAAACAATCATGCCAAATTTAAACAGACGCAAAATCCCCAAGATTGGGGATCGTTTACTGAAACTCGAAATTTAGCGCAGACTTCAATGCAAGATGCTTATAACAGATTCCACAACGAAACTTTGTCTCCAAACCTGGCAGAATATCCAAAGAGATTCTGGTCGTACGTGAAGTATGTTAACGGCAACAAACAATCAATGCCTTCTCTGCGTTATAGCAATGGAGCAATGGAAGTCAGTGCTGCCAAAGCAAAGTTCCTAAACACAGCCTTCCGAAATGCCTTCACAAAAGAAGTAAATATTCCAGAATTCGATTCGAGAACAGCTGCCAACATGAGTAATGTAGAAGTAAATATCCTTCGAGTGGTGATGCAACTTAAATCACTTAATAAAAGCAAGTCTTCTGGTCCAGACTGTATGCTAATTAGATTCCTTTCGGGATATGCTGATGCATTAGCTCCATACTTAACAATCGTATACAACCGTACACTCGACGAAAGATCGCACCCAAAGGCTGGAAAGTTGCACAGGTCACACCAATATTCAAGAAAGGTAATAGAAGTAACCCACCAATTACAGGCCCATATCGTTAACGTCGATTTTGGAACATATATTGTGTTCGAACATTATGAATTACCTCGAAGAAAACGGTATATTGACACACAGTCAACTTGGGATTAGAAAACATCGTTCCCCTGAAACACAACTAGCTCTTTGTTCACATGAAGTGTTAATTGCTACTGACCAGGGATTTCAGATCGATTCTGTATTTCTGGAATTGCGGAAGGCTTTTGACACTGTACCACACATGCGGCTCGTAGTGAAATTGCGTGCTGATGGAATATCGTCTCAGTTATGTGACTGGATTTGTGGTTTCCTGTCAGAGACGTCACAGTTCGTAGTAGCTGACGGAAAGTCATCGAGCAAAACTGAAGTGATTTCTGGCGTTCCCCAAGGTAGTGTTGCAGGTACTTTGCTGTTCCTTATCTGTATAAACGATTTGGGAGGCAATCCGAGAAGCCGTCTTCGGTTGTTTGCAGATGATGCTGTCGTTTATCGACTAATAAAGTCATCATAAGCTCAAAACAATCTGCAAAACGATTTAGAAAAGATATCTGAATGATGCGAAACGTGGCAGTTGACCCTAAATAACGAAAAGTGTGAGGTCATCCACATGAGTGTTAAAATGAACTCGTTAAACTTCGGTTACACGATAAATCAGTCTAATCTAAAAGCCGTAAATTCAACTAAATACCAGGGTATTGCAATTACAAACAACTTAAATTGGAAGGAACACACAGATCATGTTGTGGGGAGGGCTAGCCAAAGACTGCGTTTTGTTGGCGGGACACTCAGAAAATGTAACAGACCTACTAAGGAGACTGCCTACACTACGCTTGTCCGTCCTCTTTTAGAATGCTTCTGCGCGGTGCGGGACCCTCACCAGATAGGACTGACGGAGTACATCGAAAAATTTCAAAGAAAGACAGCACGTTTTGTATTATCGCGAAATATCGGAGAGAGTGTCACAGAAATGATACCGGATTTGGGCTGGACATCATTAAACGAAAGACGTTTTTCGTTGCGACGGAATCTTCTCACGAAATTCCAGTCACCAACTTTCTCTTCCGAATGCGAAAATAGTTTTTTGACACAGAACTACATAGGGAGGAACGATCACCACGATAAAATAAGTGAAATCAGAACTCGCACGATAAATTATAGGTTTTCATTCTTTCCGCTCGTTATACGAGATTGGAATAATAGAGAATTGTGAAGGTGGTTCGATGAACTCTTTGCCAGACATTTAAATGTGATTTGTAGATTATCCATGTAGATGCAGATGTAGAAATTCCTCTACTCCCCAGTTTTATTCAGTACCTCTTCATTAGTTACGTGATTTACCCATCTAATCTTCAGCATTATTCTGTAGCACCTCATTTCAAAAGCTTCTATTCTGTTATTGTGTAAACTGGCTACCCTCCATGTTTCATTTCAATACATGAATAGATTTCCTGACACTTAAATTTATACTCGGTGTTAACAAATTTCTCTTCTTCACAAGCGTTCTTCTGGACATTGCCGGTCTACATTTTATATCCTCTCTACTACGACCATCATAAGTTATTTTGCTGGCCAAATAGTAAAATTCATCTTCTACTTTAAGTATCTCATTTCTTAATCTAATTCCCTCAGCATTGCCTGATTTATTTAAAGTACGTTTTAGTATCCTCGTTTTGCTTTTGTTGATGTTCAGCTTATATTCTCCTTTTCCATTCCGTTCGACTGCTCTTCCAAGTGCTTTGATTTCTCTGACAGAATTACAATATCATTGGAAAACCTCAGAGCTTTTATATCGTCTCCCTGGTCTTTAATTCCTACTCGAAATTTTTCTTTTGTTCCCTTCACTGTTTGTTCAACGTACAGACTGAATAACATACGGGGTAGGCTACAACACTGCCTCACTCCCTTCTCAATTTTTGCTCCCCTTTCCTACCCCTCGACCCTTATAACTGCCATCTGATTTCCGTACAAATTATAAATAGCCTTTCTCTCTCTGTGTTTTAACCCTACCACCTTTACAATTTGAAAGAGAGTATTCCAAACAACATTTTCAAAAGCTTTCTCTAAGTCTACTACTGCTTTTCCTTAACCTTTCTTCTATAAAAATGGTAGTGTTCTTATTGTCTCCTGTTCCTACATTTCTCCGCAATCGAAACTGATCTTGCCCGCAGTTGGCTTCTACCAGTTTTTCCATTCGTCTGTAAGGAATTCGTGCTAGAATTTTGCAACCATGGCTTATTAAACTGATAGTTATTTAATTTTCACATATGTTAGTACCTGCTTTCTTTAGAATTGGTATTATTATATTCTTCTTGAAATAAGAGGGTGTTTCACCTGTCTTTTACATATTGCTCACTAGATGGAAGACTTTTGTCACGGCTGACTCTTCCAAGGCTATCACTAATTCTACCGGAATATTGTCTATTCCTGGGGCCTTCTTTCGACTTGGGTATTTTAGTGCACGTCAAATTCTTCACGCGGTATCATATCTCCCATCTCATCTCCATCTACGTCCTCTTTCATTTCCATAGTATTGCCGTCAAGTATATCTCCCTTGTATAGACCCTCTACACACTCCTTCCACCTTTCTGTTTTTCCTTCTCTGCTTATCACTGGTTTTCCATCTACTTTGAAACACTTAAAATACAATAAAAGATTAAAGCGTCAAGATTATAAACAAACAGCTTTGTTTCAAAGGTCATTGAAAGCCAATGCCTCTTCACACAGTTTAACAAAAAAATGGCTTTGAGCACTATGGGACTTAACATCTATGGTCATCAGTCCCCTAGAACTTAGAACTACTTAATCCTAACTAACCTAAGGACAGCACACAACTCCCAGCCATCACGAGGCAGAGAAAATCCCTGACCCAGCCGGGAATCGAACCCGGGAAACCGGGCGTGGGAAACAGTTTAACAAATTCAATTAATTAATCAACAATGAAACACACTATTGTCGAGCCTTTCCAGCACCTTGAACTACCAAACCGCGCTCTTGATAAATCCCTCTGGCGGACATTTAGACGCTGTAGCGTAAAAGAAGTTCTACCTTTAAATTTCCTATAAAAACAGAACTAACCTATAATTCCCTCCTTTGTGCATGTGAATTATTCAGTCGAAAAGTGAATATAAAATAATTTCAACGATAGCCCTAATACTGACCACAAAAATATTCACACTTAAACTCTGTAATGAGAACGGTACACGAAAAGCTCAGAAGCGCAGTATTATTTTAAGGGAAGCTCCAACGTGCTACCCAAAGCAGTCTAAATTACTAACATTTCAGTGCAGATTGTTTAAAACAACTGTTGTTGGGAGAATGAAGATCAATGTATTTAGCTACAACTCAAAAGTTGTGTTAAGCCATATCAGTCACAAATTTGGTAAGACGCTTAACCTGATACTCCCAGCTGCGATAGATGTGGCAGAAGAACTTTCCCACATCAGAAGTCTCGCACCTCAATAACACATAGCCACGTATTAGCGACAGACACACAACGCGCCGTATTGCAGAACACCACAGTCTTCAGCCAGCGGGTTCCCGGGTTCGATTCCCGGCGGGGTCAGGGATTCTCTCTGCCTCGTGATGACTGGGTGTTGTGTGATGTCCTTAGGTTAGTTAGGTTTAAGTAGTCCTCAGTTCTAGGGGCCTGATGACCATAGATGTTAAGTCCCATAGTGCTCGGAACCATTTGAATCTTCAGCCAGCGAGCCTATGTAAACAAACCACGGAATCTTCGTGTTGTTAGCTCGGCCGTGTGCTTGTTGACATGGGCGACACTACTAGTACAGTTTACAGCTGACTTCCTCCTACTAGTGTAATCTCCACAGTAAATGTTTACTGAGGTGTCGCCTCACACACTGCCGTCGCTAACCGGTCATGTTCACTTCCTTGTAAAGCCGTCCTCACACGGGACGAGACTGCTAACGTTGACGTGGACGCGCACGTGAAACCCACCTGGTCGGACATGTTAGTTAACGTGATTTGTGACTGTATCGCTCTCCAGGTGCAGCTGTCCGTTAAATGTGGCTCCGAAACCACACAGTTTGTTCACGAAAGTGGACGCGCGTAAAACTGCTGCGTTAGCTCAGTTAAAACACAACATTTCCACCCTTGTCCACAAGCTAGTCATGTTGTTCTGTCTGTGGCGTGCATAAATAAAAACTCAAACACGTTATAAGACAAAAAGAAAGTTACATATCCAGTGAGTAAGAACATCAGCTAGTAAAACCTCACAAAAATGGACATTATCACTCCTGAGAGAAAGCGCACTTATAATTAGGTAATATCGAACACTACAGAACATATGTTTACTAATTTATTAAGAAAGTCACACGGCCTTTCAGAAATGCAGAGGTGGGGAAAACTGAATTCAAAAAGACGCGAATTAGCTACACTTCAATTACTATTAGTTTTCCCGTCTTAAGCTTATAACAATTAATGGAAGAGAATTTTGTACCAGACTCGTTCCGCTATTATTTACAAACCGACTTCTTTGCTCATTCTGCAAATTGGATGTGTGTGTTTGAACATTTTTATTTGTTTAGGATTAAAACTACTTGTTCCCTTTTTGTTAGCATACGAAATAAACTTCGCTGCACATTTACACAAGACAGTTTTTGCTTTTTTGCACTTTTTCTTACCTAGTACATATGTTTCTTTCGGCCTCAACCTCTGGTTACAGAGAGGGAAGAAGCAGTGATTTGGAGAATATGTAAACAAGAGGCAGAAACACTGCAAGTAAATTGCACATCAACTTTATAAGCAAATTGCTATTTTTAATCTACAGCAACCACAAATGTACAAACAGAAATGAATACAGAAGACATTTTGTAAATAAAAGGGGAACTCGTCTGAGGTAAAATTCTATTTAATTAAATGCGGTAAGCATACGACGGAGAAACCAATAATAACTGATTTTAACAGCTGCAGCAGAAGATGGCCATGGTAGCAAATAACTACTCGTCGTTTCCCAGTTCGGTATCTCTACCAGCTACACTACGCTGAACTTCGACGACTAGTTACCTGGTATATTAGTTACGATCTTCTGAAGGCCTTGTCTAATCACGGATATGTTATTAACTGAGCTTTAAATATTAAAAAAACGTACCATGAACGAGAAGTTTTTCATGAATCTCCAAATTGCCGTAGCCTCAGAACGGCGTGCTTTCATAACATTCGAGTTGTAACACGAAAATAGCTAGAGGTGAACATTTATTAACCACCTGTATAACATTTCCCGGAAATGTATTATAGCAAATCGTCCTAATAACAGCGCCTTTTCGACAGATCCTCAGTCTGATGGTGCTTAGCAAACAGCATGTGTTCATAGAGTGTAGGTTATCGCATGAAACCTACCACATTTGGGCTTCAGCTGAAAAAGACAAATACACCGTGGCGTCTCGCAATTTCTGCTCGTGAGGTTGAGAGAGTTTTTACCAATTAATGGTTCATCCTTTTGTAACACATATCCGAAATATCGCAGGACTTATTTTGTGTGTCTCACTAGGAAGTGGCTCCTCTAAGTGAAATAACACGATGTGACAAAACAGCTCCGGATCAACGTTAGCTCTTCCATGTGAGGACGGCTTTCCATCCGTCGCCGCGCATGGAATTTATGTTACTTTGCCGCATGCAGGGTCAAGCACGAGCCGTCGATAGTCACAGCTCGATTAACTCATGTGAGACTACGATTGATAGCTAATAATCTGTAATTAACCTAATTTTTTATTATTATCGAGTTGAGTCTCTATGAACCACGTGGTAACAACCAAATTCATTTTAGTGTCTAGGTCTTGTTCATGTTCTAGCTTTGATTTCCTGCCAGTATCTTCTGAGCCCACACGAAGTGCCTGTTTATGCCATTTTAAAAGCTTGGTAGTTGTTCACGTTGTTCACCAACCTTCTAAATTCGTTCCTGTCAGCAATTTACTTACTGAGATACCAATCTACCAAAGATCTGTTACACATTTTTCGAATCATCTTCTTAGATTGGATAAAACTCCCTTTTCTTTTAGTTAGTCTGTCACCGTCCATCCTACATCTACATCTACATCTACATTTATACTCCGCAAGCCACCCAACGGTGTGTGGCGGAGGGCACTTTACGTGCCACTGTCATTACCTCCGTTTCCTGTTCCAGTCGCGTATGGTTCGCGGGAAGAACGACTGTCTGAAAGCCTCCGTGCGTGGCCGGCCGAAGTGGCCGTGCGGTTAAAGGCGCTGCAGTCTGAAACCGCGAGACCGCTACGGTCGCAGGTTCGAATCCTGCCTCGGGCATGGATGTTTGTGATGTCCTTAGGTTAGTTAGGTTTAACTAGTTCTAAGTTCTAGGGGACTAATGACCTCAGCAGTTGAGTCCCATAGTGCTCAGAGCCATTTGAACCATTTGAACCTCCGTGCGTGCTCTAATCTCTCTAATTTTACATTCGTGATCTCCTCGGGAGGTATAAGTAGGGGGAAGCAATATATTCGATACCTCATCCAGAAACGCACCCTCTCGAAACCTGGCGAGCAAGCTACACCGCGATGCAGAGCGCCTCTCTTGCAGAGTCTGCCACTTGAGTTTGTTAAACATCTCCGTAACGCTATCACGGTTACCAAATAACCCTGAGACGAAACGCGCCGCTCTTCTTTGGATCTTCCCTATCTCCTCCGTCAACCCGATTTGGTACGGATCCCACACTGATGAGCAATACTCAAGTATAGGTGGAACGAGTGTTTTGTAAGCCGCCTCCTTTGTTGATGGACTACATTTTCTAAGCACTCTCCCAAAGAATCTCAACCTGGTACCCGCCTTACCAACAATTAATTTTATATGATCATCCCACTTCAAATCGTTCCGCACGCATACTCCCAGATATTTTATAGAAGTAACTGCTACCAGTGTTTGTTCCGCTATCATATAATCATACAATAAAGGATCCTTCTTTCTATGTATTCGCAATACATTACATTTGTCTATGTTAAGGGTCAGTTGCCACTCCCTGCACCAAGTGCCTATCCGCTGCAGATCTTCCTGCATTTCGCAACAATTTTCTAATGCTGCAACTTCTCTGTATACTACAGCATCATCCGCGAAAAGGCGCATGGAACTTCCGACATTATCTACTAGGTCATTTATATATATTGTGAAAAGCAATGGTCCCATAACACTCCCCTGTGGCACGCCAGAGGTTGCTTTAACGTCTGTAGACGTCTCTCCTTTGATAACAACATGCTGTGTTCCGTTTGCTAAAAACTCTTCAATCCAGCCACACAGCTGGTCTGATATTCCGTAGGCTCTTACTATGTTTATCAGGCGACAGTGCGGATCTGTATCGAACGCCTTCCGGAAGTCAAGAAAAATAGCATCTACCTGGGAGCCTGTATCTAATATTTTCTGGGTCTCATGAACAAATAAAGCGAGTAGGGTCTCACACGATCACTGTTTCCGAAATCCATGTTGATTCCTACATAGTAGTTCTGGGTTTCCAAAAACGACATGCTACTCGTGCAAAAAACATGTTCTAAAATTCTACAACAGATCGACGTCAGAGATATAGGTCTATAGTTTTGCGCATCTGCCCGACGACCCTTCTTGAAGGCTGGGACTACCTGTGCTCTTTTCCAATCATTTGGAACCTTCCGTTCCTCTAGAGACTTGCGGTACACGGCTGTTAGAAGGGGGGCAAGTTCTTTCGCGTACTCTGTGTAGAATCGAATTGATATCCCGTCAGGTCCAGTGGACTTTCCTCTGTTGAGTGATTCCAGTTGCTTTTCTATTCCTTGAACACTTATTTCGATGTCAGCCATTTTTTCGTTTGTGCGAGGATTTAGAGAAGGAACTGCAGTGCGGTCTTCCTCTGTGAAACAGCTTTGGAAATAGGTGTTTAGTATTTCAGCTTTACGCGTGTCATCCTCTGTTTCAATGCCATCATCATCCCGGAGTGTCTGGATATGCTGTTTCGAGCCACTTACTGATTTAACGTAAGACCAGAACTTCCTAGGATTTTCTGTCAAGTCGGTACATAGAATTTTACTTTCGAATTCACTGAACGCTTCACGCATAGCCCTCCTTACGCTAACTTTGACATCGTTTAGCTTCTGTTTGTCTGAGAGGTTTTGGCTGCGTTTAAACTTGGAGTGAAGCTCTCTCTGCTTTCGCAGTAGTTTCCTAACTTTGTTGTTGTACCACGGTGGGTTTTTCCCGTCCCTCACAGTTTTACTCGGCACGTACCTGTCTAAAACGCATTTTACGATTGCCTTGAACTTTTTCCATAAACACTCAACATTGTCAGTGTCGGAACAGAAATTTTCGTTTTGATCTGTTAGGTAGTCTGAAATCTGCCTTCTATTACTCTTGCTAAACAGATAAACCTTCCTCCCTTTTTTTATATTCCTATTAACTTCCATATTCAGGGATGCAGCAACGGCCTTATGATCACTGATTCCCTGTTCTGTACATACAGAGTCGAAAAGTTCGGGTCTGTTTGTTATCAGTAGGTCCAAGATGTTCACGAGTCGGTTCTCTGTTTAATTGCTCGAGGTAATTTTCGGATAGTGCACTCAGTATAATGTCACTCGATGCTCTGTCCCTACCACCCGTCCTAAACATCTGAGTGTCGCAGTATATATCCGGTAAATTGAAATCTCCACCTAAGACTATAACATGCTGAGAAAATTTGTGTGAAATGTATTCCAGATTTTCTCTCAGTTGTTCTGCCACTAATACTGCTGAGTCGGGAGGTCGGTAAAAGGAGCTAATTATTAACGTAGCTCGGTTGTTGAGTGTAACCTCCACCTATAATAATTCACAGGAATTATCCACTTCTACTTCACTACAGGATAAACTACTACTAACAGCGACGAACACTCCACCACCGGTTGCATGCAATCTATCCTTTCTAAACACCGTCTGTACCTTTGTAAAATTTTCGGCAGAATTTATCTCTGGCTTCAGCCAGCTTTCTGTACCTATAACGATTTCAGCTTCGGTGCTTTCAATCAGCGCTTGAAGTTCCGATACTTTACTAACGCAGCTTCGACAGTTTACAATTACAATACCGATTGATGCTTGGTCCCCGTATGTCCTGACTTTGCCCCGCACCCGTTGAGGCTGTTGTCCTTTCTGTACTTGCCCAAGGCCATCTAACCTAGAAAACCGCCCAGCCCACGCCATACAACCCCTGCTACCCGTGTAGCCGCTTGTTGCGTGTAGTGGACTCCTGACCTATCCAGCGGAACCCGAAACCCCACCACCCTATGGCGCAAGTCGAGGAATCTGCAGCCCACACGGTCGCAGAACCGTCTCAGCCTCTGATTCAGACCCGCCACTCGGCTCTCTACCAAAGGTCCGCGGTCAGTCCTGTCGACGATGCTGCAGATGGTGAGCTCTGCTTTCATCCCGCTAGCGAGACTGGCAGTCTTCACTAAATCATATAGCCGCCGGAAGCCAGAGATGATTTCCTCCGATCCATTGCGACATTCATCATTGGTGCCGACATGAGCGACCACCTACAGATGGGTGCACCCTGTACCCTTCATGGCATCCGGAAGGACCCTTTCCACATCTGGAATGACTCCCCCCGGTATGCACACGGAGTGCACATTGGTTTTCTTCCCCTCTCTTGCTGCCATTTCCCTAAGGGGCCCCGTTACGCGCCTGACGTTGGAGCTCCCAACTACCAGTAAGCCCACCCTCTGCAACTGCCCGGATCTTGCAGACTGAGGGGCAACCTCTGGAACAGGACAAGCAGCCATGTCAGGCCGAAGATCAGTATCAGCCTGAGACAGAGCCTGTAACCGGTTCGTCAGACAAACTTGAGAGTCCTTCCGTTCAGCCCTCCGGAATGTCTTTCGCCCCCTGCCACACCTTGAGACGATCTCCCACTCTACCACAGGTGAGGGATCAGCCTCAATGCGGGCAGTATCCCGGGCAACCACATTCGTAGTCCGATCGGGGGATGCGTGGGACGAGCTGGCCGTCCCCGACAAACCCCCATCCGGACCCCCACAGTGATGCCCATTGGCAACAGCCTCAAGCTGTGTGACCGAAACCGACACTGCCTGAAGCTGGGCGCGAAGGGATGCCAACTCAGCCTGCATCCGAACACAGCAGTTGCAGTCCCTATCCATGCTAAAAACTGTTTTGCAAAGAATGTCTGAACTAATCTACAGATAGCGCAAACAAATCGACACTAAATTTAAACGGTTATTAAAATACAAGATTGCGTAGTAAATGCAGTAATGCTGCTACTTGCGCACTGCTGACACACTGCTCGGCGGCGGAAGGAGACTATGCGATTTTACACTATTCAGGTACTAAAACGCGATGCTACAACTCTCAAATACTGTAATACGCCCGAAATTTATGAATTAAACAATGCAAGTACCAAAAACACGCAAAGAAATTAAGAATTAAAATATATAACAAATGAGTGAGCTAGGAGTGTACGACTTACTGCTGCAGCTGCTTATCCAACGGCGGCGGGGAGCACACTGACTGTGACCAGCCGACACTGGCCGTTCAAAACAAAAACAGAAGACAGACGACTACGCGAATTTACACTATTCAGGTACTAAAACGCGATGCTACAACTCTCAAATACTATAATACGCCAGAAATTTATGAATTAAACAATGCAAGTATCAAAAACACGCAAAGAAATTAAGAATTAAACTATGTAACAAATGAGTGAGCCAGGAGTATACGACTTGCTGCTGCAGGTGCTTATCCAGCGGCGGCAGGGAGCACATGAGATGACCATAAAATAACAATCATCTCTTCTTAATGGATGCTGCGGTAGGTTCTGTCTTGCTGTACAAGTCCTCATTTGCTCTCAATCGCCATTGTCCATCAACCCATCTATTACCTAGGATATCCTGCGCTCTCGCTTTTCCAGCCGCTCAGCTTGACCTTGTCTATTCATGGTCAAAGTTTCGGACACATATAAGCCCTCAAGTTTTACAACTGTATTATAATATCGGAACTTGGTCCCTATACTCATAGACTTTTTGTTATAAGTATTCTTTGTCAGTCGGCATGACTGGTCTAACTTCCTCATCCTGGCATTTATTACTTCTTCTTCTAATCCATTCTCATGGATGATTTCACCGAGGTACCTGAAATTATTAACTCGTCCGATTTTTCCCAGATTGGTGATCATCCATTCGGGTCCATCACAGATGTTCGTCATATATTTAGTCTTTTGAATATAGATCTGAAGTATATCTTTTCCAGCAATTTCTGACAGCCTATTGATTTTGTTGACTGCTGCCTCTATGTTGTCAGCAAAAATTGTCAGGTCATCCGCAAAGGCCAAGCAGTCAACGTAAACCCCTTTGTTCTTAGGACTGAATCTGAACCGCTTCATTTGTTACTTCTTGGGCTAACAACTTTCTCCACTCTAGAATGACCTTTCGCAAGGCGAAGTTGAAAATTATCATAATTATAATGTGACGATAGCAATTTTTCACCTCTGGAGAGAGTGGTATTACAAGGGCAACCACATACCGAAAATGTAGATCAGTCGACGAAAGACGTTATACGCAGCAACGCTATATTGTCTTTGCAGATCGCTCTGCATAACGAAGTACGCCAAGGTGGGCGAGGTAACGAGGCGGATGCTGTGCGCCGTGGCGGCGCCGGAGGCGGGGGCGGCGTGCAGCGTCGATCCCGGTGGCCCCCTGGTGGCGAACGGTCGACTCATCGGCGTCGTATCGTGGGCCACCGGCTGCGTGTCCGCCGGACAGCCCGGTGTCTACGCCGACGTTTCAGAGATGGCCGACTGGGTGCTCGAGTACGTCCGCAACTACGACTCTGCCTGAATGCACCGCCCATGCCTGCACCGCATCAACTACCATCTCAGATGTCTCTCACTTGTCAATTTTCCGTCCCATTACCGTGCAGTCCACATCCTGTGCCTTATTCTACACCTCGTAACTGTTCACGATTTATGTGTCGAATGGATATTACCACAACAACTGTATTGCGGCAGTGCGCTATTTAAGAGTACTTATCTTCATTTCAGTCAATAAGACTCATTGACGAGGTTGTGACGTGGATCTATGCATGTGATTACCTCATTCATTGTTGTGTCGAGAACCGATAATTATGTACAACAATAAAAAATAATACACATGTTAACCGTATATGTTTCTCGTGCACACCTGCGCCTCTTTTTCATCATTGCATGCCTTCTATATTACTAACGGGCTACAAGGTCACACCATCAACAGGTGAAAGGGACAACAGAAATGGCACTTTAAGTTCTTCATGTAATTATTGACCACATTTAAAAATTATGACACTGTCATAATCAACTGACAGAGACGAATAATCTTACGCGAAACGTTTAACACAATAAGTCAAGTATTAGAAGCTGTGTGTATAACACGAGCCACCATAACTTTCTTTATTTCTATTATTTGTTCCTGTTTTCCCACGGATATGCAGGGTCGGAATGGCTAATCGGGTGTGGCAATGTTAGTGGAAGGGTTGGCTGGATGCCCTTCCTGCCACCCCATACACCCGGGACAGAATGAGTGTACCCCAACTGTCTGTGGCTAGTGTAATCCATGGAATAGTGCGAAAGTGTTCAGATGCCTGCGAGCCGTGTAACTGAGGCGGGACGTGGGGAACAGCCCGGTATTCACCTAGGGGTGTGTGGAAAACCGCCTAAAAACCACATTCAGGCTGGCCGGCACACTGGCCGTTGTTGAATCCGCCGGGCGGATTCGATACAGGGCTGGCGCGCCTACCCGAGTCCAGGAAGCAGCGCGTTAGGGCTCTCAAGTAACCTGGCGGGTGATGAGGCATCGTAACTCACGGCGCGAAAATCACTCAGATTGTATTCATACAGTATAATTTCAAACCATTCTGGAACTTTTTCGGGAGACACACTCCTCCCTTCCCACAAAACAATTAGGAAAAAATATTTCTCACTTACTCCATATTCACTGTTTGTACAGTCGAGCTTTAGCATCAAACATAACGTTTTGTTTTTGTAAGTCTCATGTTGGAATCTGAAATAATTGATAAAACTTATTTTGATACCGACATGCGTAAATTTCGGTACAGGGCAACAGAATTATGTGAAAATTTAATTTTGAACGGAGATACGCAGGCCGCACACTACCTTATTCGAAGCCCAGACTAGCCGTGACATCAAATAATTCGCCTGCGAGAAATGAATCCGTTTTCAATGAAAGTGACGTATGCAAACTAACAGCAAAAGAAAATGCTTCAGATTAAAATGTTGACTCTGAATATTGCTAATCTTTATCTTTAGTCTTTTAAGCAATCATTGTACCGGAACAGTTATTATAATTAAACGGCAAATGAACATAAAAATTAACGAACCTGACTTTCTGTTAAAACTGCTTGAAATTTGAAAAGACAGAAATTTATGAAATATTTTATTGGTCCTAAGCCTCACAAAAACACACTGAAATCACTGTGCCTTACAATGCACATGAACATTGATGGTAATTAAATTTATCGGCATACCTGTGCGCTGGGAAGGCTCGTCTGTTGTGCAACCTGTTATTATTAGCATGATGATGGCTCTGTGAAAAATCAAATTTCATTTACCGTACTTGCGATGGGCAATGCAAGATGGGCGCTTAACAATTTTTACAAAATGCTTCCTAGTACCCAACTCGCAATCTGCAATGTGAAAAAATTGTCATGAAAGTGAAGAATGAAGAATGAAAACGTAAACTTAACCACTGATAAATGAAAACAAAGATTCCAAGTATAACTAGGCTTCATTAAGCCATGACAACAATAAACCTTTTTATAAAATTCTCAAAAATGACAAAAATATTTCTTCATAATTTTCTTGTGTGTAATTGCCTTTCATGACAAGTATTAGGTAAGTCCATGTGCTTCGCCATTAAATTTCTACAGCAAACTTTAATCATACACAATGTTCTAACATTAAGAAAATACAATTTTACTAATATATGGATAAAAACACTGTAGAACCTAAACAGTTGATTTTATCATTACTCGACTACTGTAGTTTCACCAATGTACTTCCTCAAAATATATTATCACAAAATAACTTTTTTAATAATGCTACCTCCACTAATTACACAGCAGACAAGCTTCCTTCCTTTTCAGACCAAGCACTCTGCCAGACTGTCGAACACACACTGCACAGTACTACTCTCTAACTTACTGTAAGCTCTTTGGTCTCAAATCACAGACTTACAAAGAATTTGATTATATCGAAACTCCCGTGCGGGGTAGCCGCGCGGTCTTGGGGGTCTTGTCACGGTTTGCGCATCTCCCTCCCTTCGGAGGTTCGAGTCCTCCCTCGGGCATGGGCGTGTGTGATGACCTTAGCGTAAGTTAAATTAAGTAGTGAGTAAGCCCAAGGACCTATGAACTCAGCAGTTTGGTCCCACAGGAACTTAACACAAATTTCAAAAAATATTGATACTACAGAGTTTGCATTTATCAAATGGCTCTGAGCGCTATGGGACTTAACTTCTAAAAGGTCATCAGTCCCCTAGAACTTAGAACTACTTAAACCTAACTAACCTAAGGACATCACACACATCCATGCCCGAGGCAGGATTCGAACCTGCGACCGTAGCAGTCGCTAGGTTCCGGACTGAAACGCCTAGAACCGCATGGCCACCGCGGCCTGCTTAACGTTTATCAAATCGTAACTCCATTCACATTGACGCCCAAAACTTCTTGAAAATCGACGTGGCCAGTAAGACAGTCCCCTTTCACAGTATCCACACACAACATCGAAAGTAACTGCTAAATTGTATGGCACACATAGCTTAGCAAAATTATGTCATAAACACGGAGATCTGTGAAACGAATTTTTTACACATGAGGCTTCGATTCTTAAAGGAATTTTGGGTGGGGAGTTATTGTTCCATACTAATTTGCCATTTTAAATATTTCGTGTCTTAGTTTCGTGGTTTTCAGTCGCAGCATGCTGTTCTAATGCCAGGCAACTGACTATTTTAATGTTTTACATAGTTTTCCCCCTTCTCTAAGGCATGGCAATTGTGACTCACTTGTCACAAAATTATTTCCCTTCACAATAATTTTGCTACTCTATAAGTGAAACAGCTTAACAAAGACATTTCATTTCTGTATCGTCCATTTCCTAACTTCAGTTCACGCGTTCATCTGTATTCATATATTCTGACAATAATAATAATAATTTAATGGAACTGTACCGAAATGTCCAGCCACTGTCTTCTATTTAAAATCAATTTGCTTGGAATGCAAAGGTGCTCACAGTTTGATCTATATTTGCAACTGTTTCGACGAGATAATATTTAAAACTCCTGTACTACTGCAGCTATCTGAAAGACAAGTCTAATCAATGGGGGAAGCTACAAGAAAGACCTAGTGCTGAGGATAGTCTTCGTATCGAAAATCAGAAATTCTGACTTTAAGAACAAGTGCAATAACATATTTCCCTCAAAGTAATGATACTGGTGATAAAAGTAGAGAAATTCGGAGTAAAGGAAGCTGTATCACCAAACTCTCATCTTGTACATAATTCGTGACTTGAACAAGAAAGGGAGAGTAATTCAAGAACTACAAATACCAATTAATACAGACTGCCCAATGACTTGCGGAGTGCAGATGTGGTTCCTGTTGCGTATTTGGAACCAATAAGCAATGCAGTAGAAACTTTACAATCTTTACTCAGAAGAAGCATTACCATTGTGTGAAGGAAGCGATCTGCAGACCTCCAAATCACGAGTAAAATTTGTTTAAACGTATTCCAATGTTACATATCCATCACGAGAGGCCAAATAGTCTTTCTTGTGGGTGCATATTACGGAAAAGGAACACACTCAATAACGAAATAAAAATTTCTGCTTATAATGAAGACATTGACTTTTGTCTGACTGGCAAACTGTACCTGGAAAAACGAGCTTATATTAGTGATATGAAAGTAATGTCGAAATGACGTCAGCTTAAGTTTCTGGCCATTGAAGGCGGAGTGATTAGTGGGCGTAGAATCTAGTACTGATAAATGGTTGAGAATGGTGGGAAAACGGCAGGATCGAATTTGGATCCAGTACTCTTTTTGATAACAACAGGTTATTTATCCGGGCAACGTCGAAATAATACATAGCGTGAAATAAACAAACAGGATAACATTCCGAATGGTACTCGAAAAATGTTTGCCTTACCAAAGAGATCTGATATAGAAAGACTACACAGAAATCGTGTAACGTGAAAATAAGCAGCGCAACACAATTAAAGCATCACTTCTTCGATACCCAGTTTTAATTTCCCATTGGGACGTATAAGTTTTAATTTTGGCGCGAAGATACGTATAATCTTCATCGGTAATGAACCAAAAGCTTGACGACCCACGATTCACCTTCGAAAACGTTTCAAACAGTAAGGTCTCGACACACGTGAGGAAAAGGCCAGAGCTCAAAAGTTCATGTGAGGAAAAAGTGGCTTAATGATGTCAGATTGGGACCAGATATTAATATAAATTTCCATTTGTATTGTTATAGAATCTGAAGACGGCCATTATATGGCCGAAACCGGTCATGACTGTATCATAAGAATGTGATTGTGTCTATAAATAAACCAAAAATTTTTACAGACTAATCAATCACTCACCCCATTGACAAAGCTTCGCTTTTTCCGAAATTCTGCCCAGTGTCACCGTGAGCGTGTTACATTATTGGATAGTTGTCGCACCTTCTGTTACATTTTAACCATTCTTTTGACGCTTTCGCAATGCAGGTCAGAAACGCAATGCTCTGCATTGATATCATGCAGTTTTCTTATGGGTAGCCCACGACATCTTTCCAGACGCACCACCCTTCAGAATCGGCACGAAAAGGCCTCAGTGTATGGCATCAAGGGCAAGAACGAAACAACTCTTTACTCAAGTTGATTCCCACATATTTTGCAGCCGAAAACGACAGCTTGCAGTGCGATTAGAAACAGGACGTTCTTGACAATGTTTGACACTGCTGACACCCCACGGACGTTTCGGACGTTACCTAAGGTCATTCATTGTCGGCTAGCCACCAGATTGAATGTCATCTCACCCATTCAGAACCCAGTGCGACCTCAATTTTTGCTCCGGTGTACATTGTGGAACCACAAGGGACCGCTCAAAACCATTCGACCAGCAAAGGATGCTTACGCTTTCTCACCTCTCCTCTTTTGTGCCCTCTTGTGACGTGATCACAGAGGCGTGCGACATTGACACTTGCGTGAATAAAACGGCAAAGGGTCCTGCTAAGCGCCCCCCCCAATTTGCAAACACCCTCAGTGCCACGCACCCACGTTTGTTGAGCCTTTTAAAAATAGACCTGTACAGAAAAAACCTGTGACGAGTGTTCTAAGCACCTGCAAGTAGGCAACCATTTCCCACCTATCTGTTCTGGCCAATTACAGTTGGAGCTACGAACTACGGCGGTTTAGACTCGTTCTGCGCATCTGACGTTACGTCATCCTCCGGCAGCCAATAAACTTTCAGTAGTTTTATCAGCACTCTGCTGGGAACGTCTTGGCCAGTGTGAGTTTTAAACCTGTTTGTGTCAGTTATTCGGCGAATTTTTACTGAGCTTGCTGCGATTTGTAATGGCTGAGGGTGGTGGTAAGCAACAAATTTTCCATAAGCAAGCGAGAGACATAACTTACAGGAAAAGCGCTTTCCTCAAGCGCGAAGTAGAAAACGGTGTACCTGCCACAGATGTTGCCAGATCTCATGAACTCACAGCAGAAGCCACAGGCCTCAGCTTGAGAAGTGTTCTGTCGATTATCAATGAAGGTAATTTATCTCTCCAGACAAGTGGGAGCCCAGTTTTCAGATCGTCAGGGAAACATCACAGTCATGAGAAGCCTGTCACGAACTTAGACGACTTTGACAATGATGTTCTAAGGCGAGTTGTATTAAATGTTAAAAAAAATTAAGTTGAAAATGTGTGAAACCATAATAAAAAATGACAATGCGTGAAAACATAAATTTTAAAGGCAATGTTACCTCAATGCGAAGAATACTGAAAGGCATTGGGTTCAAACACATAAATACATAAACAGACAGACGAAAATTTTTAATGGAACGTTCTCGTATCGCTGTTTCAAGAGCACAGTTTTAGTAAATATTCATGAAATAAGAAAATCTGGCAATCAGAACATTTTTTTACTTGGATGAAACATGGATAAACCAGAATCGTACAAGGAAAGCATGCTGGAAACTGAGTGGTGATTCATGTGATTTTAAAGTAGTAGCTGGTAAATGGGGACCAATGATTGTGATTCACGCTGGTTCTGCTTCCGGATTCTTTCCAGAAAGCCAGTTAGTGTCCATGGAAAAAAAGGGCGATTCAGGTGATTATCATTCTGAAGTGAACTCAGAGACATTTCCATTATGGTTTAAGAAACAGTTTCTCCCCTACTTACTTGCAAGTTCAGCGATTGTTACGGACAATGCCAGTTAGCACTCAATTGTTCTTGACAACGCTCCGACAAAAGGACAAAGAAAGCCGATATCATGCTGTTGCTTGCAAGTAAGAAGATTACGCACACTGCAAGTCAAACTCGGGATGAAATGTTAAATCTTGTCCGGATTTAATAAGTCTCGTCCACTAAATCAACTGTATCGCACAGGAGCATGGACATACAGTTTTACGTTTGCCACAGTATCATGGCCAGTACAACCAGATAGAGCTCTTATGGGCACAAGTAAAAGTATATGTCTCAGAACGAAGCACGACATGTAAAACTGCCGACACAGAGAGACTTTTGCACGAAGCACTTCAGCATGGGCTCAATGTGTTCGACACGCAGAACGGCTACAGAAGGGGGACATGGACAGGGAAATTTTTATTGTTAGTACGCTCGATCCCATCATCATCAGTGTAAGACTAGTCCTGGCTTAACGTCCATGCAGTAGGTGTTCGCCTGTTGCCCTGATCAGTATGTCCTACAGACATTTCATCCGCTGAAAACACTGAGTGGCTGATTGGCCAGCTTGGATTCTTCGTTTCGTCATTTAAATTTCTGTTACTGTTGCTATAACCACGCGATAAATTCCCCATGTGACCTATCCATCGATAAGATAGAGATTCATTCAGGAAACTTCGTACATTCAGATACCAATTGTGCGGAGCTCCGATCTAATCTTCTAAATCTTCATTCATTCGAGGAAAAGCAAGTTTTACAGCATTCTCAGGTATGTGACGCCAGTAACTGTACCGTCGTCAAAAAGGAAAGGTCCATAAAACTTTTGCAACGATACGGAGCTGAACAGATTAAATACGGGTCTGTCCCGCTCATAATCCAGCGTTACATGCGGGTTTTGTTGCCCCCATATCAGAACGTTGTGCCCGTTGGCTTCGCATTTAGCTAAAATGTAGCTTCATCGCTAAAAATTACACTAGGCGGAAACAGTTCGTCTCCTTCCACGTTTCGCTGCGTATGGTCACAAAATTCTACACGCTTTACTTTATCATTTGCGTACCAATGACAAATAATAGACGCTCTTCAGGCAAACGATAAGGTAACGTGGTATGGTTTGCAAACAAACTGGCGCCTCAGTACATCCCATACAGCTATTTTCTGCAGTCAGAGTTCCCTAATCGCTCTGCAGGTGGATTATATTGGGCTACGTCAAAGCTCACTCGAATGCGCTCCACATGCTTCTCCGATACACGCGGCCGGCGTAGGCTTTTAGCTTTCACAGACAGGTTGGTCCCGCAAATTGTTTATTTAATGATCAGTGCCCTCCTCGTTGGAAGTTCAACGTTAAGCTGACGCCAAAATGCACGCTGCATCGCAGTCGCACGCTCGCAATTAGTAAACTCAGAAATGTAAAAAGTCTGGTGTTGGATAGCGGCCGGCCTCCTTCAAAAATACTTTACAGAAGTATAATTTACAGTTCAAGAAATACAGTCAACTAAAACAATACACATATTTTGGTATCGCCCTGTCCACTGTATGCAGAAGCCAATTACAGAGAACCTTCCTTGCAATACTTTAACGCATCATATGAGTGGCTAATTGGTCAGCTTGGATTCTTCGTTCCGTCATTCAAATTTCTGTAACTATTGCTATAACCACACTATAAATAACTCACACTATCACCATCACTTTTCCTCTCTCAGAGCATAACAGCAGTGTCTCGAGTAGCCTTTAGTTTCCTCAGTATCTGCTTAACTCCACGTTGAGTAGTGTCGTCACTCTGTGAACTCCCTTTGACAATGGTATCATTTTTCTGCTATCGCTGACTACAAAAAGGCTTTTATCGGGTCCCTCAGACCTGCATCTGCAGCGGCTCACCGAACGCACCTGCGACGTTATTACGTAGCGAGGTGAACTTGGAGTGGTCTTGTTATTGGGACACTGGTCACACAGGAACAGAAAAGTGATAACTAGAAGCTCAACTTGATGAGCTTAATCTTATAGGACCGAAAAGGGGAAAAATCATACTTAAATGCCTAGTAGTGAATAAACATGACTTTCACAGAAAGAGTTGTGGCTAAAGAGGACTTACGCTCAAAAAATACGGTTATTATTTTTTGACTTAAAACTAAAAATATCAATAATCTGCATTTCGACATTTTAAGAAAGCACATAACAAATGAATTTATACAGTGCAGTGCACTGAAATTAACAATGAGTATGGCACTATGTCGCTTGTCTTTATAACTGTGCAGCGCGGGATTAGCCGAGAGGTCTAGGGCGCTGCAGTCATTCACTGTGCGGCTGGTCCCTGAGGAGTTTCGAGTCCTCCCTCGGGCGTGGGTGTGTGTGTTTGTCCTTAGGATAATTTGGATTAAGTATTAAGTTGTGTGTAAGCTTAGGGACTGATGGTCTTAGTACGAGGGCTATCCACAAAGTACATTACTTTTGGAATTAAAAATAAATAAAGTATTGGAATTTTTTTTATTATATACAGATGAAAGCCACACTTAAATACTACTTTTCTACATAGTTGCCATTTAAATTAAGGCACGTTTTGGAATTAAAAATAAATAAAGTATTGGAAATTTTTTTTATTATATACAGATGAAAGCCACACTTATATACTACTTTTCTACATAGTTGCCATTTAAATTAAGGCACTTATCGTAGCGATGGACGAGCTTGAAAATTTCTTCGTCGTAAAATTCGCCCGCCTGCGCCTTCAACCACGTGGCTACCTCTTCTTGAAGCTGTGCGTCGTCATCAAAACGCTGCATAGCCAACCATTCCTTCATTGCTGGGAATAAGTGGAAGTCGTTCGGTGCCAGGTCGGGACTGTACGGCGGATGAGGAAACAACTCCCACTTAAAAGATTCGAGAACTTCACGAGTGGCATTTGCCGTGTGGGCCCAGGCGTTGTCGTGAATCAGCAAGATCTTTGAGCCCAACCTTCCCCTGCGCTTGTTTTGTATTGCTCTTCCGAGGTTGTGCAGAGTTTGGCAATACCTTTGAGAGTTTATTGTAGTGCCTCTTTCCAGGAAATCAACAAAAATCACACCTTTTCTGTCCTAAAAGACAGTCGCCATCACCTTCCTTGCCGACATTGTCTGCATGCATTTCTTGGGTTTTTGGGGGGAATTTGTGTGCCCCCACTGCATTGACTGCTATTTTGTCTCGCAGTTCACATGCTTAACCCATGTTTCGTCACCAGTAACGATGCGATCGAGTAATGAGTCGCCATCTTTCTCGTAAGCGTCCAAAAACGTTAACGCTGCAGCCATTCGCTGATTTTTGTGCATCTCTGTCAAGAATTTTGGTATCCATCTTGCACAAAACTTGTGATAACCAAGCTTTTCGGTAATTATTTCGTGCAACAAACTTCGTGAAATTTGTGGAAAACTCATAGAGAGTTCCGTTATTGTGAAATTACGGTTTTCACGGACCGCGGCATCGACTTTTTCGACAAGTTCGGCAGTCACTATGCTGGGTCTTCCACTTCGCTCTTCGTCGTGAATGTTAGTTCGGCCATTTTTAAATTTTATGACCCATTGACGCACTCCACCTTCAGTGATTATGTTGTCCCCATACACTTCACAAAGCTGCCAATAGATTTCTATCGGTGTACAGTTTTTTGCAGTCAGAAACCTTATTACAGCACGCACTTCACACTTCGCGGCATTTTCAATTAACGCTGACATTTCAAACTGTCACACTAACTCAACGGAGTACATCACGAACCTCTCACTAGCACGGCAGGATGCCGACTGAGCGGCGGAATGCCATGACACCAAGATGGCCGCGCTAGCCCCGCCCCTAACGGACACAAACGAAAGCGTAATGTACTTTGTGGATAGCCCTCGTAGTTAAGTCCCATAAGATTTCCCACACATTTTAACATTTTTTTTAATAACTGTTTAATGTGCCAGCACGCTGCTACCTTGGTCACACTTGGGTATATTGATTTTTGTTGTTCGTGAGAACAGAGCCCGCACTGAAATCAACATCGGGTGTGACACATTTTCACTTCTTTATCGGTTTGAGAATATGTCCACAACCCCGCTGCCTTCGGCACACTAAGCCAGCCTTAGCTGAAAAGCCATCCTACAATAAAGAGAAGTATTATAGGAACAAATCAGTGACGTTTAAGACTTTTCTTTGTATTAGGAAGTAAGGTTGCGTGTTGTACTGGGTCACATTAAGTGGTGCACTTAAAATGTAATTTTGTCATGTCTAAACAGGACTCGTAAAAAATTGATATTTTCTGGCAGTGGATTGGGGAAGAAATTTTTTGCCAAGCCTGTCAGAAACAAGTAAACACAAGTGATTTTTATCATCATTGTATCTACAAATCCTAATTAATTTATTGACAGCCACATGCGATTAAAGCTGACATTTTGCATGATCAAATTCTTATCTTATAGTTAGCGCCATCTTCTTATCGTTCGTTGGTTTGTTTTAACTTAAGGTAAGCCTACTCTCATTCAGTCCTTTAAGGACCATGAAGCCATACCTACAAGGTAGTGCATTTCACTTCTGGTACCTTTATATTATGCCGGACACTACCAAAAATCAAAGAGGTAGTAGATTCTTTCAACTCTAGTGAGTCAGCTTTTATTGAAAACACAAAGACGGCGTTTAACAATAACTTAGCATCCTCGATTTCCTTGAAAGCTCATTTTCATCATGTAAACTATTGCAATTCAATACCTAGAGTCCATATATCATCCAGCAGAAGATTGCGTAGACGTTATTAAGACTTAAACCATAACACGTTACATACACGTGAAGATTCCAACTGGATTACATCATGGTCACACAGAAATTACGAAGTCAGGTACTAGACTGTAAGACATGCTCAGGAACAGACACAACGATGAACATTAATTAAACTGACGATCTGCAGGAACGGATTCCTGACTAGAAATGGAAGAAAAAGGTCTTATGAACGTAAGTCCGGAAATGCATTGTTGACACGGTAAATGGCGCTGACGAATGACAGTTCCTCTGACCACGCACCTTGTGTTCTTGTTTTTTGTAGGCCGTCTGATTAACGCTGCGTACGGTAAGCGGCAGAATGGTTCCGTATTCATGTCGGAACAAGCCGAAATGGTGTCTGTGTCCGGCCAAGCAGAAAGAAACAGTCGGGAGGCAGCACGGCTTTACGAAGACGAGTACTCTCATAGAAATGAACCACGCAACACAATCCCATTTGGGCGTTTGTGTGATCATGCTTCCTTGAGACGAACCCTAGTACAAGCTCCAGGCAAATGCCAGGCCAAACATGACATAAGCCGAGGTACGACTATGTGTATTCTGCATGACAACCGCTACTATCACCTGCAATCTCATAAAGACAACACTGAACATCTGTAGTGACGAGGATGCGATGCAGCACTGCAATTCTCTCCGTCCATTTCCGGACACATGTTGATAGTATCTTTTTTCTTCCACTTCCAGTTAGGAATTTTTTCCTGCAATTTTTCGGTTTTGTTAATGTTCAATCTGTATAGACTCACGTCACAATATAGTACCAATGAAGAGTAGAATGAAATTTAAGAGAGTGCACTGGAAGAATCTGTGTGGAAAGAAGAGCGGAAGTATAGTACAGAGGAATGATGGGGTTTCAAATGGCTCTGAACGCTTTGGGACGTAACTTCTGAGGTCATCAGTCCCCTAGAACTTAGAACTACTTAAACCTAGCTAACCTAAGGACATCACACACATCCATGCCCGAGGCAGGATTCGAACCTGCGACCGTAGCGGTCGCGCCGTTCCAGACTGTAGCGCCTAGAACCGCTCGGCCACTTCGGCCGGGCAATGATGCAGTTCTCTAGAGCTGCAGATATTGCAATAATAAATACCACAGTCGGCATTTCTGGTGAGGAGGAAGCGTCATCCCTCATGAGTGCAATCACAGAAGTTGGACAGACAAATACAGGAACAAGAAAGGTAACAGCCAAGAAACCTTGAGTAACAAAGGAAATACTTCAGTTTATTGGTGAAAGAAAGAGGAATGAAAATGTCCAAAGAAAGGATAGGAATACAGCTACATAAGGTGATGCAACGAAACATATGAGAAGTGCAGGGAAAAGACGAAATAACTTCAGGAAAAATGCTAAGAAAGGCTGATTCAGCACATAGAAGAGTCGAAACAAAATTCGATGAAATTAAAAGCACGAGCGCCAAAATAAAGAGTGCAAGAGATATTAGACTTAAACGAAGAGGAGTGAGAGCATATTTGGGAAGAGTACGCCAAAAGCCACAATGTGGAGGAGAAACTCTCTGATGACGCAATAGAAGAAATGGGTGACTGACTGGGACTGCCGAGCGCTGCTGGCAAGCGGGCTGCACTCAGCCGTTGCGAGGCCAACTGAGGAGCTACTTGAGAAGTAGCGGCTCCGGTAACGAAAACTGACAACGGTCGGGAGAGCTGTGTGCTGACCATGTGCCCCTCCATATCCGCATCCAGTGAGACTTCCAATCAAATTACATGCTTCTAGAGTGTCTTCTCAGTTGTGTGACTGGGTTCGTGATTTCCTGTCAGAACGGATGCTGTTCGTAGTAATTGACGGAAAGTTACGGAGCAAAAGAGAAAAAATATCTGTCGTTCCCCAAGGACGCATTAAAGGCCCTCGGCTATTCCTGATCTACGTAAATGATTTATAAGAACCTAGCAGCCCTCTTAGATTGCTTGCAGATGATGCTGTCATTCACCGTCTTATAAAGTCATCAGATTATCAAAACCAATGTAAAATTATTTAGACGAGATATTTGTATGGTGCGAAAACTGGTAATTGACTCTAAATAATGAAAATTATGAAGTCATCCACATGAGTATTAAAATGAGCACTCAAATCATACGTTAAATCACACAATTCTAAAGGCTGTCGGCTGAACCAAACACTTGGGAATTACGTTTACGAATAACTTTAAGTGAAACAATTACGTAGATAGTGTTCGGGGAAAGCAAACCAAAGACTGCGATTTATCGGCAGAAGTATCCGAAAATGTAATGGGTGTACTAAACAAACGGCTTACACATGGGCGCCTTCTTCGGAAGTACTGCAATGCTGCGTTGGATCCACAACGGTTAAGACTGACGGAGGACGTTGGAAAAGTCCAAAGAATGACAGCTCGTTTTGTATTATGCCATGGATACGAGACGCGAATAGGGGTGGCAATTATTTAAACAATGGCGTTTTCCGTTGCAGCAGGTACATCACATGAAATTTCGGTCACCAACTTTCTCCTTAGAGATGACATAAAAGTTTTCTGGGTATGGTACCGCGTCATAATGTAAAAAAAAAAAAAAAAAAAAAAAAAAAAAAAAAAAAAAAAAAAAAAAAAAAAACTACTGCTGCTGGAGAAAAACCAGCGGCCTTGTTCTGGGTCTAATGGTGCATTCTAGCTACACAGTGTCCTTTTGTATTTTGTTGTTACTTTTCACTGCGCATGCTATTACGTCATAATTTTAATAAGGTGGTTTCATTGGTCACTTAAGGAAGAAGAAGTGTGAACTTTATTTTAATAGGTTATGCGGTGGAGGGAGAACGTCACCTCTGTTGTCTATTGGCTCCTGTGTTGTGTGTACCATGACTGGTGGTCACCGTCGGATGAGAAGTTTGCTGCTGTTTACCAACTGCTGGACGTCGGCCGCGCGGCGGCAGTTACTCGCCGGTAGTGCTCGTACCTCGTATTGACAGTGCGGTCTGTTGGGCTCTGAATGCTGGGAGCCGGAGACCATCCTTCCTGTCTATATTATTAGGTTGTTCATTACTTCGATGGCCTCTCAGATTTTGCGTTTCGTCATAATTGGCTGCTTGGCCAACACAAAGGCTTCGCTGAATTTTATTTCTTTTTCGCAGTGTTGTTGATGTTCTGCCACTGCGGATTTGTTGTGTTGCCGTAGAAGAATATAGCGCTCGTGTTCCCGAATGGTCGTTGCTATTGGCCTACCAGTCTCGCCGATGTATGCCACTCCACATTCGCCTTCCACCTTGTAAACGCCTGCAGTGTGTAATGCATCCACCCTGTCCTTAGTGGAGCCTAGCATGTCCTGGATCCTACGACCACTATAGAAGTCAGGCTGCACCCCAACGCGGCGAAGGTGTTTGCCTATTACCCTTAGAGCGTTAAAATATTTTATTGGCCTACATAGAGATAAATTATCATTATAAGAAAATACGAGAAATACCACTTAGAAGGGAAAGATTCAAGTGTTCGTTTTCCCTGCGAGTTTTCGATAGTGGAAAATTATAGAAAGAGCTTGAAGGTAGCTCGATGAACCATGAACTTAATATGTGAACTGCATAGTAATCATGTAGGTTGATACCGTGTTCGATGGGTACCGTTGGACCTTCCGACAGAGAAAGAGGAAGGTTACAGGAATGCTTGATACTTTTTATTATGCACCTTGCATCAAATGACATAGAAAAGAAGTGAATGGTAGGGTAAGTGAATGCCTAAGAACACCAGACAATTTTCTTGGCGCAGTTTCATGTAGTAATTGTAGTATCGTTCATACCTCGTTCCACTTTGTGACGTCATGCTTTTCTACTCCATCTTCGCTCACTGATGACGTGAAACGTGGGAACAGAATTTTTGGCCCCAAGAACCAGAAATGTTGCACTCTTAAACCAACTCGTGGGTAAAGTACTGGTACACATAATGCAGTCAACAATAGATACTGTTGTACCATTTAGATCTCTCAGTGCAAAGGTCACGCTACCAAAGCAACATCGATATATAGGGCTTTATTTGGCTAAACCCTAAGTGCAGTGCTAGAGGGGCGAGCAGGAAACAGATTGCGATGTCCCGTAACATAGGGTGGTAAACGCAGGGCACTGAAGGATGAGAGGGAGGGATGGTTGTCGGTCCGATATATTTGCTTAGGAGAGGATGCATCGGGCAAAAGCTCGTACAGAGCGCAGTTTCCTACGGTCACTAAACGCGAGGTTGCAGCCGGCTGAGGTCCCCGACAGTGAAGTGTATCGGCATGTGAGCAGCCCCGCCTGGAACTTCAGCGTCCCCCTGTTATCGGAAAACTGTAGCGGACAGCGCCGCCGCCTCCGCCGCCGCCGCCGCTGCACTCTGCCCACCTGAGGCCGCAGCTCAGTCGATAACAGGGCAACTCGCTTAGCGCCGACAGACTCGGACTTCCTGGCTCCGCACTGCCGCCGCCGCCGCCGCCGTCGCCGCCGCTTATCGGCCCCGCTGCAAGTTGCTCCTCCCTTCCCGCCAACCGCCCTGACACACTTCACCCGATTTCCGAGATAACGACGCGGCTCACAGCACTGCAGCGATCGTCCCGCCCCACTACCATTGCGCGACAATCGTCACTCTACAAGTATCGCTGTCGCTAGAACGTTTCACTTACACCGTACTACGAGGCTGCCGGAAAGCCACCCGGCACCGTGTACTGGTACGAGTGTAAAGTGTTAAGTAAGTTCTACGAAGGTAAGAATCCAGAGACTCGTGGCACTCACATAGAATAAAATGATAAAATAAATCCTGACATCAGTTACAATTGAGCATTGAAATGAATTCAATGCGACAAGTCAGAAATTGAGCAGAGCCGGGACTCGAACCTGGATTTTCCGCTTTAAGCGAATGGTCGCCTTAATTGGTTTTTTTCTTTTTTTGTTTGCAGGTAAGTGCTCTACCGCCCTTTTTCTACATTTAAACACGAACAATAGAAAACAAAATACTACACTATTGTTGGTATTATAAAATGAGATTAACGATTTCTTTATAGGATAACTATAAACGAAACTTACGTGAAATTTACATTATAATAAGTAGTAAACTTTGGAAAGGTAAAAATACGTCAGAAAAGAAAAACACAATAAAATGATGTTGCAATGAAATACTTCTCCAACTATGCTTCAGATTTCAAAGAACATCTTTCACAAATTATAGCAACTCCCGGTTCACATATAACATTTAATCCACTCCGTGTATAGGCCCATCGGGACCATCCGACCGCCGTGTCATCCTCAGAGGAGGATGCTGATACGAGGGGCGTAGGGTCAGCACACCGCTCTCCCGGTCGTTATGATGGTATTTTTGGCCGAAGCCGCTACTATTCGGTCGAGTAGCTCCTCAATTGGCATCGCGAGGCTGAGTGCACCCCGAAAAATGGATACAGCGCATGGCGGCCTGGATGGTCACCCATCCAAGTGCCGACCACGCTCGACAGCGCTTAACTTCGGTGATCTCACGGGAACCGTTGTATCCACTGCAGCAAGGCCGTGGCCCACATATAACATTTACGTGAAGTTAAATTTCGGTAACAACCACTGCATTGTCATACCACAAATAGTATTTCTGAATTAGGCTACTTGAAAGCTAGTAAACTGAACATTATTCTCGCATTAAATAGAGAAAGAAACACACATCACAATGGAGAATCGTATTTTCAATCCCCCCCACTAATCTGTCATCCGGATATGTCTTCTCGTAAGAATGTGGTACCCACCGATTGTTATCTTTCGTTCGTTCCTTCTTCGCATCGATAATTTAACTTCTCCTATCCAGGACGTACCAGCTATGCGGGGGCTCTTTGAAACGCACTCCATAGAAAGTTAGGAAAACACTGTATTTCGGATTGTTCACGATCTTTGGAGATCGTTCCTGTAAAAAGTCCATTACATTCTTTGGGCCATCTCTCAACAAATAGAGCACCGTCTGGCCTCGAACCCATTTTACGGCATTAGTTTTGGCATATGGGTAACACGTCCCGCCAGGGAAGAATATAATCCCTGGTTCAATGTTGTGTTGTCCCATTCGAAGAAGGAAAGCGATCACTTGTGTCGCCAAACGACACTCTTCTGCCGAGGAACCGGTGTTCATCGTTGTCCAGAGTTTGGCACTGGGGGCACAATGATGAATCTGTCATATGAATCGCATTGAGTCTGAATCGGGTGACATTTTCACCGTTAACTGTTAGATTGTACGTGTCTCTGTGTCTAAGGACTCATGGTGTATCTATGTAGCGATGGCCATACTACTTGCCAATTGATATGTGCCGCGCGTGGTAGCCGTACGGTCCGAGGCGTCTTGTCATTGTCCGCGCGGCTCCCCCAGTAGGAGGCTCGAGTGCTCCCTCGCGCATGGGTGTGTGTGTCCTTAGGGTAAGTTAGTTTAAGATAGATTAAGTCGCTTAGGGACCGATGACATCAGCAGTTTGGTCCCTTAAGACCGCACCACAAATTTCCAAAATTTTTCCAAATTGATAAGTCGATGGTTTCTCTCAATAAGATTGCTGTGTTGTCCGATCGTTAGTATCCGATAGATGTCACGCGGCGTTGCAGGTCAGGTTTCCAGCAGGGCGGTATGAACATAACTGTACTCTATAAAAAAAAGTGCGTATATGGTGGAGCGAATGGTAAATCTGCTGGATCGCCACTGGTGCCATTCGAGAAACTCGTGCTAGTTCTTCTATTAAGATTCCTGTCAGACAAGTCTGATATTGTCTCCTCAGTTTTAACAGTGTGGTGATACAAAGTGGCCGGCCGAAGTGGCCGTGTGGTTAAAGGCGCTGCAGTCTGGAACCGCAAGACCGCTACGGTCGCAGGTTCGAATCCTGCCTCGGGCATGGATGTTTGTGATGTCCTTAGGTTAGTTAGGTTTAACTAGTTCTAAGTTCTAGGGGACTAACGACCTCAGCAGTTGAGTCCCATAGTGCTCAGAGCCATTTGAACCTTTTTTTCATAGAAAGTGCCGCCGATCGATCACGAACATGCGCAAGGCCAAGTTCACCCCTACTAGAGGGAGGGTAACGGCGTCGTACCTTACTTTCAACAGTAGACCTGCAGTCACAAAGTAACCGAACGCCACCAGTATTCGTCTCGCTATCGTCACCGGCGTTGGGAGCACTTGAGTAAAATGCGGAATTTGTGCCGACAGGTAGGAGTTAACATACTCGTACGTGAGCCGCTGCATCATGTCTAATGACCGTGTGATGTTCCCTCTAACGCCCGTACGGACTGACTGTAGTAGTCTCGTATAGTTGTACGCTGCTGTGTGACATATGTCGTTTGTAAAAACAATATTTACGCATTTCAAGATATCCATGAGCCGTAAGGGTGCAACACTCTCTTCCGTTAGTCCAACACCGAATTTCATCGCTACAAACTGTAGCCGTTCCATATTTGCGTATCCATTCAGGAACCACACTCATATCGTTTTCAGTCTGTACTATCAGCACCAGGTCATCCGCATATGACTTCCGCGTAAATGTATATCCTCGCAAAGTCAGTCCTGTCAAACGGTGTCGTAGACCGCAAAGTAACGGGTCGAGAGCCAGTGCATATAATGTCGCTGATAAGGGACATCCTTGTCTGACCGATCTCGCTACGACGAGAGATCATGTCGTACGTCCACTGACGAGTGTTTTGGAGGAGGCACTCATGAGTAGTCACATCACAACAGCAATAAATGGTAGTGGAAACCACAAGAGTGTCAGGACTTGAGCAGGATAGTTATGGCTTACTCTATCAAAGGCTTGATTTGAATCTATTGACGCTAGTGCTGCACGGAGGCGCCACGTCTTTTCTAGGGCGATCAAATCGCGATATTCAATAAGCGCCGTCTGGTTGTTGTTATCTCCTCCGAGCGAAGGTTGATCGAGTGAGAGTTCTTGGCGCAATACTCTTCGGAGGAGTACTGGTAATAATCTTGTTGATATTTTAAAGCCGGAGATAAAGAGTGTCAGTGGTCGGTAGTCCCTAGGGCTTGTGTATCGGGATAGACAGCCCCTCTACAAAAGCCAGTGGTAAGGGGACGTCAGGAGGCATTAATTCGCGGTAGGCAGTAGTCCATCGTGGTGCTATAACATAGCTAAAGGTTCCAGAGAGAGGCCATCTGTTTCCCCCCCCCCCCCCCCAATTGTTCACCGCTCCCCTAGCAATGGCCTCTATCATCACTTCCTCCTCTGTAATCTCCTCCACCAGTTGTGCTTCCGCCTCTGGTTGAATGGTGCCCAAAACCATATGTGTAACTTCGTTAATGGCCACCATATCGGTATCAATTGCTGTGTAAAGTTGAGTGTAATATTGTACAAAGTCATTGGCCATGTCTTATTGCGATGTTTGGTGCCTGCCGTGTCCATTACATGTACTAGGGCGCTACGTCGTCTTTTGTTTTCGTCGATGATGTGATACATCAATTGGCGTTCTCCTGCAACCCGATCTAGTGTCCGCGCCCAGACCACCGAACTTTCGAGGTGGCGTCGCGTGATGTATATAATTTTGGCCTTTGCTCGTTGTACCATCTGTAGCCGCTCCGGAGAAGGTATTTCTCTGGCCCATTCCCGTAGCACCGTGAAGCAGAAGTTCATCGTCTGACGTCGCCGCACTGCCTGTTCACGATCATACGTCATCACTGCACGGCGCAGTGCTGGTTTGGCGCAACCCATTCACCAAGATAGGGTCACAGGAGGCAACCGAAGGCGTCGCTCGCTAGGTCTCCAAACATCTTCAAAGAAGTCTCGACAAGCTGTGTCCCGTAGGTGGGCGACGTTCATTTTCCAAGGACCGCGGCTACGCCACACTTGATGCCGCGGGAGGGAGATTGTACACACTAATGCTGTATGGTCGGTATAGACTGTAGGTCACCGCTCCGCTTCCAGGACGTCAGCGTTGAGATTGTGTGTAATATAAATTCGGTCGAGACGGCTAGCGGAATGACTCGTTGTATGAGTGTATCCAGGACGGAGCCATGGACATGCCAACCAGATGCACACTCTGCACCAACATTCGTAATTCGGACACAGGGTACATCGAGGAAATCTGTCTTTCGGTGCAAGTACACAATTAAAATCGCTGCCTAGGATTAATCGGTCGTGTCGACCTTGGAAGAGCGGGACAATTTCGTCTGCGAAGAAGCGGGAACGCTCTCGCCTCTAATCTGTGCCGGACGGTGCATAGATGTTGATGAGTCGTATGTCAAGTACTGTCATTGATAATCCCCGTGCCGACGGTAGGTACAGTACATCCTCTGCCGTGAAGTCTTCTTTAAGAACTATTGCTATGTCGCTGCCAGTTTCAGAGGCGTGTGTTATGTAGGATACGTACCCGTACATGACAGGAAATTAATCGACTTCTTGTAGGAGGGAGATGTAAATGTCCAATGTCCACTGCTTGTGGCACGTCTTTGAGTAATGACATCTTAATCTGCGACCGTACGTTCTTGATATTGATAGAAGGAAGCCGATATACTTGCCTTCGTTCCGTCGCATGTATAGCTGCCTGCTGTTCCACTAGCACCCTACGTGTCTCCGTCCTGCCCGCCGTCGTTGGTTAAACATCAGAGGGTCTTTGCCGGATCGCCTGTTGCGACTGACCGTGGGTCCCCTTCACAATCATCAGCCCAGTCTCCTTGGGACAAGTTTGCTGTCGGCCGGAGCTCGGCAGCCCCGTCTCTCTGTGGTTCCTCTTTTACTGCTTGGGAGTGGCAGTGGACTGCTTGTTCCCGTGCGTTTTCAAGTTTTTCAGATCGCTCTTGACGTATGCTGCTACTGCCACGCAGTTCATCGTGCAGCTGACAAATTAACCTATGAGATGTGCGACAATCACATGTTGTCAGCTGATAGTTTCGTTACAATAGTTCGAGAAAGGCTGCAGATCGGCCAGCGTGCGCAGCTTGCTGTTCATGCAGTCAGCTGCTGATGCACCCAACTCATGCTGGCAGCTACCCTTCCTTCCACTAGTTCACTCGTTCACTGACACTGAAGTGTCAAAAATCACAACTAACTTTAAATGCACTACGGGTGGCAAGTGTCTGGAGCCGAATGCGATAACCGGAGCACCTTCCGAACTTTCCATTTAACTGCAACAGCTGATTTCCGAAAGAGGAGCTGAGACGACATAGTCCCAGAATTTTATGACCTCCGAGTGGCCGGTCTTCAGTAAGCTTCTGATGGCAAAAAAAATGTCTCCTGCCAACCGCTAAGAAAGGCAACGGTCCAGTGTTACCTACTGCGACACTGGAAACTGATACTGCCCTCGTTACTCAATGGTTTATAATCCCGTCTACTCGCCAACAGATGCAAAAGACATTACCACATTAAGGCCCCTCTTTGAAGAAGAAGGAGCCTTTCATATTTAGAGTGCATTCTAACGGTTTTCATAATTTTGTAGAAGTTTATAAGGTCTCTGACGATGGTGATTTCTTAGTCTCCGGGATTGCGTTGTGCAGTACGTAATGGTTCTGTCTAGGAACAAAAAGTGGAATGCACCAGAATGCTAGTTGTGATGCGGATAATACAGCGGAGTGGGCAATATTCCATAGGCGTATAAATCTCATTTTAATTAACTGGGGTTTCTTTTCTTTATTATTTGCCCTAGTACTATAATGGAGATTTTCATCCATTGTAAATAAGTGTAATATCTTTCCAGTTATATGATTTTTATATTGATTCAGTATAAAACAGGTCACATTTTAAATTATACATACAAAATCCAAACATCACAAATGTTACAGCAAATATATGTTTTCCCCTCGGTTTTAGCTCAAGTTAATATAGATTCTATGTAATATTAGTGTAACTGCAGGTTCGATGGCCCAGTACGGCGATACATTTGATGGTTTACACGTGCGTATGAGAGAAGAGAAGTTTGTGGGAGTTCGCGTTTGCTAACTACAGGAAGAAGGAGTTTCGTTCAGCTAGCGACGAGTAGAGTGGAATAAAAGAAGCGATAATTTAGAGAAGTGATTCAATTAAAGCAGTTCTCGGAAGAAGAGCATGAGAGAAACAAAGACATTGTCGGAGACTGATGATGGCGTCCTTGTTGGACGTATAGTTGTAATTTTAGTATGAGTTATACTTGTGGAAACTACTCAAACCAATAACTGTTCGTGCTTTCATAAAGAAAAGTGGGGCAGTAGCATAGATAATGGTCAGAGAAGAGAAGAGAAGAACCAGTGGACTGTAGCGGATGAGCGGACAGTGTAAATAGAAAGAGAACACTACGCAGTCTTTTGTGGCAGAGTAGAGAAAGTATGGTGGAACTAGTGTAAGAAGATCCCGGCAGGCAGCATCGCTGTTGCCAGTTTTAGCTGGGAAGCAACGATAGCTGCAGGCCAAATGAGCCTTCTATAGAGCTGTTATGACACTGAGGCTTACGTGACTGGATGAGATAAGCGAGCGAAACTGCTGCGCCCAACCCGCTGCAACTATCAGGGATCGACGTACGCCGACTTGACTATATGCTTCGTTCACCGTAAGAATAAACCTGAAGATGTAAACAAGCACAAACGCGATGACTGGCCAGCAGCTGTAGCCCAATACACGGTGTACTCTCGCTCTTGGAAGCAGGTCCCACTTATGTGTTAGATATCTCTTACTAAGAAACTGTAAATGAAACTTAAAAGTATTCTTATATATTAACAGCCATCATCGTTTTCTTAATCATACTTTGGCTATGTGGGTTTTATTTCAAAAGTCACACTCTCCGTAAACGCTAATTGCGCTCTGCTTGTCGAGCTGTTAATACGTAGTCTGAAAATGTCTGAGGTTGCTTTCCACTCTGCAGTGAAACACGCTCGTACAACACCGTTAATATGTGTCGAGAAACAGATAATTCTTAACTTTTTCACGGGTTTCCAGAAAAAACCCGCTTTGAACTTTTAGGAGTAGCTTTATGCACTACAATTAACTGGTATTTGTAAAAGAGATATGTCGCTAAATCGCTAACGGTGATTCCGTTCGAATCAACGTTTGGTCTCTCCTATAGATTTTTTTTCGTTCAGTTCGAATACCTAGATCATTTAAATATAAAATTCATCTAATAAGTGATAATTAACACATATATAATTCTCATCGTTTTGAAAAATGTTTCTAATTTCATATCACGTGAAAAATTCCAGTTTTCAATGAAAATACAAATTCTTAACTATTGATATTTTATGAATGATTGTTAATGAAGATAGTTTAAATTAAGAAGACTTTTCACATTACATTTTTGAGACAAAAGAGAAACCAAATACTCTTTATTTATTCTGTACCAGATGTATGCTCTCACACGATCCAGTGAGATACGTATTGTCGGAAAATGGGAAACAAAAGTTTCCACCATTCCGAGCACGCCGTTGCATTTTTATAATTGCCACCGTAAAACGGCAATATGAACCCAACATAACTGGTCTGAAGCCAAGTTAGGGATTTTTCTCGAGAGATATCAAGACAGTTAAGATGCCAGAGTACGGGAACTAATGCACGAAGCTTTGGCACAAGTCGCTGTAGAACGCTGACGGCATCCGGAAAAGTACGACATAAGAGAAAAGGAGGACATGTGCTTTTGTGGCTTCGTACATACCGGTGATTGCCTCGTTGTCAACATAGCAGATAGTACTGAATTATACAGTATATCTCGGCTTCAGATACGGAAGGAGTGCAGACATTACCAAACGACAGACTATATGCCTTTAGTGTCTTTAGGACTTAATTATATTGCGAAACTTCTGCCGTACACTTTTACGGAGAAAAACTACTGTGTATTTAAGTTAAGAATTGTCATCACTCTTGTTTTTAATTACAATACTATTGTAGCAAATATCGAGAGAATGTTACGTTTCCGTCTAATCCACTAAGACGCTTATTACCAGAGTTTAGCCGTAGGTTCTTTCATTCTGTTCTAAATTAGGTGACATTCGAAGCTATATTGTTTCTCTGATCGTCTCTTTTTACATCATCACTGCAACGGTTCACGTAACTGCTGGTTAGTTGGTCCAGCTCGCTGCTCTGTGCTGTCAAAGTTAATAGCGCCGGTAAAGATTCTGTCCTGTATTATCGTTGAGTTGGTGTTTTTGTAAGGCGCAGTACAAAACTTATCACTATTATCGAAATTGCCTGTACTCTAGACACTTGGCTCCCGCTCCACGTGAAACGAAATCCAACGACATAGCAAAATAGGAAAAAATGTACCATGTTACATTTACATCAGGTCTTTTTGTACGATGAACTCTTATAATAATGGTGCAGCGATTGTCAGAATTATTTAATGTGAGGGCCAAGTACTGATGAGCGGTAAACAGTAAATAAATAACGCCACGACAAGTAAATTATTCATTGCGTGGCGTTCACTGTCGCGGTTAAAAACTGTGTGTTTCTTAGATGATAGCCAATCATATACCAGTTGCATATCCCACCTTTAGTGTTTTTAGCAGTTGTTTTTTAGTCCGGACAGTGAGACAAAGCCGTTGTTGTAATTATTCGAATTTCCAGTGGAAGTCATTTAATATATGAGAGAGCTCATTGCCATATTGGCGAAAAGCACTAATCTGCTGTTCTAATGTCCAGACACCTTTTTCTCAGTGAGCAGCGAGAGCAAACCATCGGCTCCGCAACGTACGAAACTTCATTGGATTTAACTATCAGAAATTAACATCTGATTCACAATCACACAACGCCACAGTTCTACAAAGGCTATTTTTCAGCTCGATTGATTAAAACTTCCGAGAAATAAGGCTTTAAAACCGGTAACCATGTAGCAGCAGTGAAAAGAAGTATTTTGGCATTACAGCAAAAAACAGACTAAGACTCGCAGCTATTTATAGTATATCTTTTGATAAATATTTACAGGTAGAAGAACTATTTGTTATGATACTGCGATACCATTTTTTCTGTCGATTCCTCTTTCACCGAAGTTGTCATTAGAGGTCTTTTGAACACATTTTGTGGTAAACTGTAAAAGGTGGTGTCTTTCTCTAGTTACATCAAGTACAGATTATGGCACACGAAGCGTGTGCAAATTAATATTAGGAAGATTTGCCTTAGCAACACAGATATTTAATACCTCTCTATTGAAAAGCAGCCCTTCCACTTAATTGAGTCTTTAACATTTTCTAAATATGGTTTTTTATTCAGCTGTATGATAAGAACGGCAGTGTGCGTGTGTGTGTGTGTGTGTGTGTGTGTGTGTGTGTGTGTGTGTGTGTGTGAACCCGTAGAACTTTACATGTGAAAACGTGCGCTACTGCAACAGATCACGACGGAGTTGAATTGTAGGCTGGAGACCGATCAATGACTTTAGAGTAGGAAAGCTTCAGATCTGATGTTTCTTACTGCCTTGATCGCGTGTGGGATATTGGATTACTAGTTTCAACAGGACTAAGCTGCCACAACTACATAATCCTTGTAGCCATGCTGGTGGCCATCCCAGACCAATGTGGCACTTCTGATGTTCCATACTTGTGTGACTCTGTCTTGCTATTAGGACACAGCTATATTTTTAATGTTCTACTTACTTTTTATTGTGAGTCCATTACGATGGTACGTAAACAAAAGTACGGTTTATCGCTCAGCCTGATTCCATAATCAGTAGACTGTTGATCTGAAGACGGTGGCTTAGTCCTGCCTAGACTAGTAACCCAGTCTCCTACACGCGTCAAGGTAATAAATGTAAATCCCACGTGGCTAGGGCCTCCGGTCGGGTGGACCGTTCGCCTGGTGCAAGTCTTTCGCCGCTTCGGCGACTTGCGTGACGATGGAGATGAAATTATGATGATAAGGACAGCGCAACACCCAGTCACTGAGCAGAGAAAATCTAAGAAGCTTCAACTTTGAAGTATGTGGCGACGCGTTCGTGAGTTGTTGCGTCACGGGTCACAGCTCCGGGTAGTACCAGCTACAAATGGTTCAAATGACTCTGAACACCATAGGACTTAACTTCTGAGGTCATCAGTCCCCTAGAACTTAGAACTACTTAAACCTAACTAACCTAAGGGCATCATACACAGCCATGCCCGAGGAAGGATTTGAACCTGCGACCGTAGCGGTCGCGCGGTTCCAGACTGTAGCGCCTAGAAATACTCGGCCACTCTGGCCGGCACCAGCTACACGTTCTACCATGCTACAGAGAGACAACTTTACAAGGCGAGACTAATAGTTTGCCTGATGATCTCAGAAACACTACTGACCATCCAGCATACCAAATGCATTTCACAAGGAAGGTAGCGTGGCAACAGAATGTTCTATCCATTCCCTGGACGCTGACCTCAAAACAAGTATGGAGTATTATGAATATATTAAAGAGATATGATCTTGTTTACTCTGAATTTGTGGTTTGTTTAAAAAAAAGGGTGACGAAAAAGTAAAGTCGATTCATTTTTTGTTGGTTTATGAGTTCGCAGTGCTGTGCCGTGTTAGACGACGTGAATACGTTTCATCACAGGTGACATTCTCGTCTGCCCATACAACTCACATACTCGTCATTAGAAACGCATTTGGAGATTTTTACGGAACAGTGATTATACTGTAAAAGAAGTCGTTCTGAGTGATACCATGTAAACCAAGAGCGGCCGTTGTTAGCAGTCCAGAAACACTTCACAACCCATTTTGCAAAGAGATGACAGAATATGAACTGCATGCGACCATTGGTGCATGATTTGGTGTCCACTAGATCTGTACTGGTTGTTTGGTTTAAAAGGGGGGAAAGGGACCAGACTGCAGGCTCATTGGTACTGATCGCAGGCTTTGGAGGAAATACCCAAACTTGTAAGTAACCTTAGGAGATCTAATTGCGATTTAAATGAGCCTGCAGTATGCTACTGTATAGTGTGTTCGACTGAAGTATCTTCTGTAAGCGAAGCGTACTGTAGTTTGCCCAGAAGCTGAAACCAGTTTCCAAGCCATAACGCGCCAATTTATGAAGTTAAATAGCACAATCTCTTACGAGAGGACTGTTATTACTAATTATCCCATGACCGAGAATAGATAACATAATCTGCTAGAACCTGATGTACAGAGAACCCTCACGTCATTGTGGAATATGTGACCATTTGACCGAAATATAACCTTTTTAGTGGAACAGAGGAAACTAATTACGAACTTCATATTTTAATAAATGGCCTGTCCCTCCATTACGTGAAAATTTTTCTTAAGTTTACCTTTGAACAAGATTCAACTCTTCTCATTTAAGATCATTAGCACCAGAAAACCTCTCTAGCTCAAAGCTTATAAAATTTCCTCCATCTCGGTCTAGTTTCCTTGCACCCTTTTTCTCTTTAGCGGACTTTTTAGTCTACAGAAAAGTTTAATTGAAGAAATAAAAGACCTTGGCCACACTGTTGGATAATTTTTCCTCACCTTTTCGTTATTTGAACTGTAAAGATCACTAACAAAATGTGTGTCTTCGCCAATTTGCGAATTTATTGCTTTCATTCCGGTCGTGAAACTAAGTGAATTAACGGTAAACAGTTCGTGATTTATCTCGTTAGTGACAAGTGAACAAAACGTCAGCAGCAGCGATTTAAACGCGCAAAGAGAGCATCCTTGACCCGTAAAAATGATGTCAATACCACGATAAAATTACTCGCGACTGAAACAGAGTAAATACTGGACTCGATTTGGAAGAAAATATCTCATACACTGGACGGAATAGGCAAATAAATATGTAAACAGAAAACATAGTGACTAAAACGTCGCATAGCAATTTTTTTCATTTTATTAAAGTTAAATTCGATGTTAATGTAAAGCTATAACCATTCTAATGTTTCCAGACGAAAGGAGACTGAAACTAAACTGTCTGATGTGACCATTCTGTGTGGAGCGACAAAGAAGCCTGGTAATTAGTTTCATATAAATGTACAAGACGCCATAGTGCAAGACCAATTTTGCATTAGGCTTAAACGGGACGAAAGACTGTAGAGTATGACCTAAGATACAGTAACAGAATGAAAACACCTCGATTGCGACGCTCCGAGACTGATAGCTTGTGCGCTGAAAATGCAAAAATATCGTATTACTGAATTTAACTGTGGCTCTCGTATGTAATCCAACGGAAGAATAACTTAGCTTTCCTGTCTCACTATCATTTTTGAATAACCGTGTCTACCGTTCTATTGTACAGCGGAAGAAGCAGGTGCGCACTGTGTACAGATTGCACAGTTGTATAAAGGGATGACATTAATAAAACTGCAGGAAAAAAGGTCCTGTGAACACGTGTGTGGAAATGCATCGTTGCTACGGTAGGTGGTGCTGACGAATGAAAGTTCCTCTGACCAGTTCCTCGTACCGAGCGAGGTGGCGCACTGGACTCGCATTCGGGAGGACGACGGTTCAATCCCGTCTCCAGCCATCCTGATTTAGATTTTCCGTGATTTCCCTAAATCGTTTCAGGCAAATGTCGGGATGGTTCCTTTGAAAGGGCACGGCCGATTTCCTTCCCAATCCTTCTCTAACCCGAGCTTGCGCTCCGTCTCTAATGACCTCGTTGTCGACGGGACGTTACACATTAAGCTAACCTAACCTAAGTTCCTCGTACCGTGTGTTCCTTGTGCCTTGTAAGTTGCAGGCTGTGTGACGCAGTGTACTGTAAGCAGCAGAATGGTCCGGTACCCTAGTTGGTAACAAGCCGAGATGGTGTTTGTGTACGGCCAAGCAGATGCAAACGGGCGAGAGGCGGCACGGCGGTACCAAATAAAACTCTCACAGACACCAACCACATCTCATTACGTTGCAAGATCTTTTTTGGCCGATTGTGCGATCACAGTTCCTTTCAGAGAGACGAACGTGCAGAGAAACGGTGGGCTGGGCTTGTACCGAATTTGGAAGACTGGCTTCTACAGGATATTGAGACGAATCCTAGTACAAGCTCCTGGTAAGTGGTCCATCAACATGGTGTAAGCCAACATAGGATTATGTGTATCCTGTATGACAACCGGTACTTTCCCTATGACATGCAACGAGTGGAAGGATTATCATCTGCTGATTTCCCTCTACGGTTAGGATTTTATCGATGGTTTTTGCACCAGACTACCACAATTCTGGGATTTCTGTCATCAATTCCTTTACGGACTAACCAAACTTACCACAACTGGTATCATCGGTCTGCATAATTGTCATCTGTGGGTTACAGATGCTCGGGAAATGGTTGAGGCGTCTCATCAACATCGGTTCAGCATCAGCAGAAGGATAGCGATTCTTGGCGTCAAATACCTGGACCATTTTTATTCCACAACGCCTAGATGGAGGAAAGTACCTAGATTTCCTGCGGGGCGTGCCTTTGCTGTATGATGGAGCAGCACCGAACTTCCGCATTACAATTCGCCGACACCACAACAACATGTTCCCCGTGGAGACTCTGTATTTTTACCTTTGGGAGCACCTTACCAGCGTTGTGTGGACTGAACTAGTTTCTGACGTGCAGACCATTCAACACCGTGTTCACGATGCATGTGACGGTATTCCGAAAGAGGCCGGAACGTGCGAAAGACTGCGGAAATCCATGATGCGACGTGTGAAAACATGCATTGCATCCTGTGGAGGCCAGTTTGAACATCGGTGGTGAAGCCGATGCTATGCAGCTCTGTAATGCTCGTTGGGACGATTTGCTGTCGTTGCAGACATACCGTCCATTTCCAGACACTTGTTCACCAGACCTTTTATTCCTCCATTTCCAGTCACGAATTCGTCGCTCGGGTTTGTTGGTTTTATGACTGTTCACCCTTTATAGGAAATTGTCTTCCCGTAGAAAAATTCCGAACGATTTTGACATAATGTGGATCTACCACAAGTTCACTAAATATGAAGAAAAGTAAGATTCTACTCAAGTTGCTACCACCCATCTTGTGAACATCCTTGGAACTATCTATAGTACGTTTAGAATTAGTTGCGACTTTTGACGTTTGGCTGACCTGAGGGGGCGACGAGACGCCGTTGCCCAGGTAGCACAAATGGCGAACTCGCTTTCCCCACCACGCCGCCAGCGGTTCGGCTGGTAAAGCGCTCCTGTTGTCACACAATGAGTAAACATTACCACATAATGACACGCATCAACGTTGGTCAGCTCTCGTTGTAAAGTCATCAGTTATTGTGAACAAGTGTTTCGTGTTGGCGCTGCATTAATAACAACAGTCCAGTACATCTGAATAGGAGATTTGCAATAAAAGTGTCGTCCAAGAACACGTTCATCGGCTGACAAGACAACGTTCTGCTCCTAAACATTCCTCGGGATTCGACAATAGTTCTGGACAAAATCCATACCACGCTGTTGCGATGCACAAAGCTTCAACAGTGCGGAGGACGAAAGCTGATATTTTGCTCGGGGTACAGAGAAATGTTCCATGAGATAAAGGTTAATGTAGCATGTATAAGGCAGAGTTAATGGAACTTGTAGTTTCAATCCGACTGACAATATATGGGCCTAGGTGAAAAGTACTGTGGCAAAAAACAGCAAGAAGTTTACGGTCATTGAAGTTGAAAGCCTGACTAAAGAAGCTACTGCAAATGTTACACGACAGGAGCTGTCAGCCATACCAGGAAGGTAGTTGTGGAGACATTCATGAAGGACTGTGACGAGTTGTGAGGAACACGTAACTTCTCTTGTTGCTATGTTAAGATCTACTTATTTTGTCAGAACACGGCAGAGTTTAGAAATATTCATCTCACTAACATTGTAATGTAGTTGAAATTGCGACAGAATACTGAAATAGTGTACTGTTAAACTAACAACTGCCTGCAAGTCAGGTCAATAGTTTACAAAACATACCATTCTCAGTATAAAAATAAACGTGTAACTTCATATCTTATATTGTTACAAAACCCACAGCAGTTCTCGTTTCACCAGCTACCGATGGCCCTCATTCATTACATTATTTGATTGAAAAAAATCAATGGTCTCCTGAAAATCGCGGTAGATATGTAAGTTGCGCGTATTAATTACATGGCAAAACACTCTCGTCTTTGCTTGCTATCACTTGCCAAGATCTTGTTTCGATGTCTCAAATCATTTATGAGACACGAGGAATTAATGAATATTTCATTTTAGCTTGTTCATTGACGCACGATTTCGTGACGGATACCTTTACATACATTCCATTTTCTCGACATTGGAAACAGTCAGCTAGGTCCTTCCAAATTTAAAAGATAATTCAATATATTACCTAATTTAATCCAAGGAACATCTAACCTAACACCCACCACACACAAAATCATAGCGACAGCTGTTTCTCACTGCAAACTAAGAACTTCTTGCATTAGTTTATGTATCATTGAAACATCTCAGCGACTATTACCATTAACGGAGTAATAGGCGGTTCATCACGAACCTGACGAATGAAACTATAAAATGTGAGAGACTAAGAGTTTACTACCGAATACTTTCTTTAAGGAAGATCACAGATCGGACGGACTGCTATTCAAGCAGTCAAACGACTCTGCCAGTTTCAGCGCCGAATAGGACTGACATTGTACTGCTGTCACCTGCTGACGCGCGCAACACACTCTGGAAACTACGCTTCCTTCCACTCGCTCCGAACTGAACTGCCAAAAGTCGCACCTTATTTTAAAAGTACTATATTAACGGTTACCGCTGACCTCACCTTTTGGTGCTGCAAACTTAAAGAATTGCTCCGAAGCGAGCTGCGTTATTTAACGACTAATAATTAATATCAATGTTGTTGTTGTCTTCAGTCCTGAGACTGGTTTGATGCAGCTCTCCATGCTACTCTATCCTGTGCAAGCTTCTTCATCTCCCAGTACTTACTGCAACCTACACCATTCTGAATCTGCTTACTGTATTCATCTCTTGGTCTCCCTCTACGATTCTTACCCTCCACGCTGTCCTCCAATGCTAAATTTGTGATCCCTTGATGCCTCAGAACATGTCCTACCAACCGGTCCCTTCTTCTTGTCAAGTTGTGCCACAAACTCCTCTTCTCCCCATTTCTATTCAATACCTCCGCATTACTTATGTGATCTACCCATCTAATCTTCAGCATTCTTCTGTAGCACCACATTTCGAAAGCTTCTATTCTCTTCCTGTCCAAACTATTTGTCGTCCATGTTTCACTTCCATACATCGCTGCACTCCATACAAATACTTCCTGACACTTAAATCTATACTCGATGTTAACAAATTTCTCTTCTTCATAAACGCTTTCCTTGCCATTGCCAGTCTACATTTTATATCCTCTCTACTTCGACCATCATCAGTTATTTTGCTCCCCAAATAGCAAAACTCCTTTACTACTTTAAGTGTCTCATTTCCTAACCTAATTCCCTCAGCATCACCCGACTTAATTCGACTACATTCCATTAACCTCGATTTGCTTTTGTTGATGTTCATCTTATATCCTCCTTTCAAGACACTGCCCATTCCGTGCAACTGCTCTTCCAAGTCCTTTGCTGTCTCTGACAGAATTACAATGTCATCGGCGAACCTCCAAGTTTCTATTTCTTCTCCATGGATTTTAATACCTACTCCGAATTTTTCTTTCGTTTCCATTACTGCTTGCTCAATATACAGATTGAATAACATCGGGGAGAGGCTACAACCCTGTCTCACTCCCTTCCCAACCGCTGCTTCCCTTTCATGCCCCTCGACTCTTATAGCTGCCATCTGGTTTCTGTACAAATTGTAAATGGCCTTTCGCTTCCTGTACTTTACCCCAGCCACCTTTAGAATTTGAAAGAGAGTATTCCAGTCAACATTGTCAAAAGCTTTCTCTAAGTCCACTAATGCTAGAAACGTAGGTTTGCCTTTCCTTAATCTATTTTCTAAGATAAGTCGTACGGTCAGTATTGCCTCACTTGTTCCAATATTTCTGCGGAATCCAAACTGATCTTCGCCGAGGTCGGCTTCTACCAGTTTTTCCATTCGTCTGTAAAGAATTCGCGTTAGTATTTTGCAGCTGTGACATATTAAACTGATAGTTCGGTAATTTTCACATCTGCCAACACCTGCTTTCTTTGGGATTGGAATTATTATATTCTTCTTGAAGTCTGAGGGTGTTTCGCCTGTCTCATACATCTTGCTCGCCAGATGGTAGAGTTTTGTCAGGACTGGTTATCCCAAGGCCGTCAGTTGTTCCTATGGAATGTTGTCCACTCCCGGGGCCTTGTTTCGACTCAGGTCTTTCAGTGCTCTGTCAAACTCTTCGCGCAGTATCGTATCTCCCAATTCATTTTTATCTACATCCTCTTCCATCTCCATAATATTGTCCTCAAGTGCATCGCCCTTGCATAGACCCTCTATATACTCCTTCCACCATTCTGCTTTCCCTTCCTTGCTTAGAACTGGGTTTCCATCTGAGCTCTTGATATTCATACAAGTGGTTCCCTTTTCTCCAAAGGGCTCTTTAATTTTCCTGTAGGCAGTATCTATCTTACCCCTAGTGAGATAAGCCTCTACATCCTTACATTTGTCCTCTAGCCATCCCTGTTTAGCCATTTTGCACTTCCTGTCGATCTCATTTTTGAGACGTTTGTATTCCTTTTTGCCTGCTTCATTTCCTGCATTTTTATATTTTCTCCTTTCATCAATTAAATTCAATATTTCTTCTGTTACCCAAGGATTTCTACCAGCCCTCGTCTTTTTACCTACTTACTGCTGCCTTCACTACTTCATCCCTCAGAGCTACCCATTCCTCTTCTACTGTATTTCTTTCCCCCATTCCGGTCAATTGTTCCCTTTTGCTCTCCCTGAAACTCTGTACAACCTCTGGTTTAGTTAGTTTATCCAGATCCCATCTCCTTAAATTCCCACCATTTTGCAGTTTCTTCAGTTTTAAACTACAGTTCATAACCAATATATTGTGGTCAGAGTCCACATCTGCCCCTGGAAATGTCTTACAATTTAATATCTGGTTCCTAAATCTCTGTCTTACCATTATATAATCTATCTGATACCTTCTACTATCTCCGCTATTCTTCCATGTATACAACCTTCTTTTATGGTTCTTGAACCAAGTGTTAGCTATGATTGAGTTATGCTCTGTGTAAATTTCTTCTAAACGGCTTCCTCTTTCATTTCTCTCCCCCAATCCATATTCACCCACTATGTTTCCTTCTCTCCCTTTTCCTACTCTCGAATTCCAGTCCCCCGTGACTATTAAATTTTCGTCTCCCTTCACTACCTGAATAATTTCTTTTATCTCATCACACTTTCATCAATTTCTTCATCATCTGCAGAGCTAGTTGGCATATAAACTTGTACTACTGTAGTAGGCATTGGCTTAGTGTCTACCTTGGCCACAATATCAATGAAGAAACAATATTTATTGAACTACCTTATCACACTACAAGAAATTGAGAGTTATATTTGTGATATACTTTTCCGAATATTTACTTTTGCTGTGAGCTGTTTGAAATCTGGCTGATAATTGGTCATTGTAGTTAGCACAAGATCACTTAAATGTTCTTCAAATACAACAGATCGATATATAGATATGATATACCTGAGTGTTGAGTACAGTAATTCAAGCATATAAGTAGTCCCAAAAATAAAGATCAGTGTCTTGACACACTCTAATGTTAGTGTATATTTTTGTTCCGGAAGTTTGTTCCAAAACTGAACATTTGAACAAGCGCTTCATCTCAGAGCCTTTATTCCTTCGTCCTCTTGAATCTCTATTAGCTTCTACTGTACAGCTGCTGAATGCTTAATAATTGGCGGTGAAATAAGACAGCCACTTCCACAACATCACCAAGGAGAGGATTTTCCAAGAACAAAACTGAAGGTTTAAGTGCCTTTAAATCACAAAACCTGTCATTTATTTCTTCAGCAAGGACAGACACTCTACTTAAATAGTTTTGTATTTGCACCTCAACCAATGGAAGGATTTCAATAATTTTCTTCAGGCACATGAATTGAGCAAATGTTTCAGTGCCAAGGTCTTCCCGAAAGAGTCTTAATTTGTTTTGAAATCTGAATATAAAATGCTCTAAATCAATAATAAGTTTATCTCTTCCTTGTAATGATGCTGAACAACACCAGTGACAGAAGGCCATGTTTAACAGCGCATCAAACGGAGGGAAAGATCCTCCTGTTTCTTGCAGAAATTGCTTAATTCGTTCCAGTAATTGGAAATATCGGCCTAGAACGTAGCCTAATGATAGCCATGTCAGTAAACTGTGAGTTTTATGATTTGAGTGAATATAGATCATAATTTTTAGCACCACCTGCGTAACACGTGGATACTGGAATTATTTAGATGCTAGGAATAATGCATTGGACAAATAGGAATTCAGGGTATAGAGTTTCAGCATTTAAAAGCCCGACAAGGCCCGGGTTTTACCTGTCGTGACGGTGTACCATGGGTAGCAATACAACACCTGTTTGTGGTGTGAGGTGAAGCCTACTGCTTTCGCTTTACCGGCAGTAAAGAGTAATAATTGGACGTAAAACAGATAATTTTTTTTAGGTAGGTCACAGTATTTCGACGATACGTGAAATATTTTGTACTGAGATCATTTAATAGATTCTAGCGCATTCCTCAACTAGTTAGAAGCTGTTATTTTTGCTAATTAAAGATCGAGTAAGAGAATTTCAAGTCTGAGATATAGCAAGATGGCACATGAAATTACGCTGTTGGAATTAAATATTCACAGTGAGATGAAACTGAATTAACAGCTCATATCAATTACAGGTGTCTTCACTTCGAAATATTCAGCAATTGAGTTCCATATCAGATGACACGTAGCAATATTATGCTCCTTCACAGTCAGATTTGATGGGGGTACTAAAGAAATAAATTCTCTGGAGAGTCTGTAGTAGACAGATAACTGCGCTTGTCGGTCAAGTTATTGAACTTATATCCCAGTTAAATACCACTCTCGGCTCTAGCCGAGGCCTTGCTTTGTCGTAAAGCTGAATGCCGTACCTTAAGAATAAAAACTATATTGAGCGAAGGGTCAGCCAAGGGAATTAATGCTGGCTCTGGCCGAGGCTTTGCTTGGTCGTAAGGCTGAATGCGAAACTGGATAACTCGTTGTATCCTATGAAGTCCTATTGCAACTCGCTTTGCACTACGGTCAACTAGCCTGCTTGGTGGCTGAAAAATCTCTCGACCCAGGAAGGGACCATTAACCAAATAGTACTATCTAATTTTATAATAAAAAGTATACCGGAAAAAAGTTTGCGTTGAATTCAAGGGAATTAGTACTGGATGTTCGTAGCCTGGGTGAACCATGAGAAAACTGTTTTCTGTGACATGGAAGAATGAAGACTGCACAAGAAAATCAGAACGATTAGTTCACACTACGTAATAGAAACAACAGCAATGTTCTGAATAACAGAATATATCAGATGTACAGAGCAAATTCAGCTAGTGAGCATAGAATCTTGCTGTTTACTTCATAGATTAGAAGTGCAATTAACGTCTGTGCATTTTTATCACTATCTGAGCAACTGAAGAATGTAAGCTCCACATTGAATTTCTGTTGCCTTTTAGAGCAATTAATATAAACTGATGAACCAAAGCATTATGACCACATGCTTAGTAGCTTGTTTGTCCGTCTTAGAACGAATTGCATCACCGATTCTACGTAGCAAGGATCCGACAGTTTGTTAGTAGGTTTGTTAGGATATGTGGCTTTAGATGTCTATGCATAGGTCATGAAATTTGCTTAAGTAACTGTCCTCTGACGTGCGTTGGTACCCGATTACGACCCATTCGTGTTCCACACGATTTACATTAGGCGAATATGGTCGCCGAGACATCGACTTGAGTTCATTATAGCGTTGCTAAACCACTGTAGCACGGTTTTGGCTCCGAGACACGGACACTTATACTGCTGAAAGATGACACCGCCTTCGAGGAAGAGATGGACCATGAAGGGACGCTGTCAGCGTGTCTTCTATTATTACCACATGTGCCATGCCAGCGCAGAAGAATGTCTTCCATAACATAGGAGAGTGGTTTTAAAGGTCTTGGAACGGAATAGAAAAAAAGTACTTACATCACGGAAACTGTTTTTATTTTTCAATGCAGTCTCCTTGTAGATTAATGCACTTGGTCCAACAATGTTTCAGTACCTTGATCCCATCTAGAAAATTAGTTCCCTCCAGGCCTGCAAAATAGTCGACTCCGGCTATCAGTTCTTCGTTTGAAGCGAATCTTTGTCCACCAAGAAAAATTTGCAGTTTTGGGAAGAGATGAAAGCCTAGCGGAGCCATATCAGGTGAACTAGGTGGTTGTGGCTACAATTCATACCTTATTTTGTGTAATTTTGCCATGGCGACGGCACGTGTTTGCCGGCGCGCATTGTCGTGATGGAAGATGAGTCTTCTCGTTGCTAAACCTGGCCTTTTTTCGCGTATTTTTTGTTGCAGTTTGTCCAGAAGGTTAGCAAAGTATTCTCCAGTAATTGTTTGCCCAGCGGGGAGATAATCTACAAACAGAATCCCCTACGCATCCCAGAACACTGATGCGATGGCATTTCCCGTTTGCTTCCTTGGGTGGCGGAGAATCAGCATGTTTCCACTGCTTTGACTTGTTTTGTCTCTGGGGTATCGTAGTGCACCCAAGTTTCATCTGTGGTCACTAACCAGCGCGAAAAATCTTGTTCGTTTCCCCTCAAACTGGCCAAACGTTGTTCCGACATGTCCATTCTAATGTGTTTTTGATCCAGCGTCAAGAGTCACGGCATCCGTCTTGCAAGTAATTTTTTCATTTCTAATTCTTCAATTAAAATGTGATATTACCTTTCAGATGATATCAGGCAAGCGTGAGCAATTTCACGCACTTTCAATCGGCGATCCTCCATGACCGTTTTGTGCACTTTTGCAATGATTTCTGGAGTAGTGGCCGACACTGCGCGGATCATCATCTAAGCTCCCACGACCAAATTTAAATTCATTTGTGCACTTTGCAACAGTTGAATATGAAGAAGCAGCGTCTCCCCGTGTATTCTGGAAATAGGCATGAATGTCCCTTACTTTACCTTTCTTTATGAAGTACTTAAATCACTTCTCGAATCTCTATTTCTTTCATATTCGCATATCATTACGTGGGAACAACAACAGAGCCACGTCACCACCACAACTCTCTTCCAAGAGCACTGAAGTGGTACGTGTTTACAGGCAACAGTCCAATGAATATCACGTGAACAACTCATTGCGCTAGCGCTTACTTCTCGCGCTGATTCCGAGAACTTTCCAAACCACCCTTGTAATACTGCTCCCATCAGCCGGTGTCCGTGGCACACTGCACATTTCGAGCCGACATTCACCACGATGATAGCGTTTGTGGAGTTGACCATCGATAAAACTTAGCAAAAACGAGAATCACCGGAAGAGCCGACACGTTTCCTTTGATCGATGGTCGAACCCTAATAGTCCCGTGCCCATTGCAGCCGTAAATCACGATGTTGTTGAGTCATTATGTGAACACGTATGGGTGGTCTATGCGGAACTCCACGTTCCAGAATATACGATGAACTGTGTGCTCCAGAACACTTGAGCGTGCACCCGCATTGATCTCTTTCCGCAGAGATGCCACAGGTCACCATCTGTCGTAGCTTACAGAGCAGACAAGCCTTGGAATCCCACATTCCGTGAAGAGTTGTGGACGACTAACCGTTTATCGCCTAGTGATAGTTTCACTGTCGCTCTACCTCTTTCCATAGATGATCAGCACAGTAGCAGTTGAACACTCAACCAGCTTTGTCGCTTTGGAGATACTTGTTCACAGGCTCTGCGTAATAATAATTTCCCCTTTGTCAAAGTCACTTATCTCAATGGATTTCCCAATTTACAGACAGGATGTTCACTAAAGTGATCCCCCGTCCGTGTCTGATCCGCTTATATATTTTTGTTATCGCGTCACGTGCCCACAATATCATTAGACGGTATCATGTCGTGGTGGGCAGTGGTCATAATGTTCTGGCTTATCAGTGCTTACGTAAACTGAAACACGTATGTAACATAGCAGCGATGGCGAGGCATTGTAGCATCTGTGACCAGAGAGTATGCGCTTGACCGCGCGAGTGTTGCGAGCGGTTCTCAGTCTGTCAGTCAGTCGTTGCGAGTCTGTAGCTGTGTCTAGTGGAGGGCAGTACTCTGTCTGTAGTCGTGGAAGTCGGTAGCTCGGTTTAGTTGCGAGCAGTCGGTCAGTAGTAGTCGTGCAGTGCAGTACGCTAATAGTCGTCATGCAGAGCGGTCGGTCAGTAGTAGCAGCCCAGTGCGGTTGTGTGATGTAGGCGGTCGGCAACACTGGTCAAGATGCTGAATGAGGTATACTGTTAATTAATATAATCATTAGATAATGTAAAAATTTATTTATTGTAATTATTCTCCAACAAGTGCCCCAATAATAATTTTTAATTTCAAAAACAAAGAAAATTTTCAGTAAAATTACAGAAAAAAAGAATATTATTATTTGCAATGCAGTTCCTCCAAGCGGTGCGCAACAACAAGAGCAGAAATTTGACTAGGTGTTGCAATGAGGTAAGAATTTAATTTTGATTTTTGCACAGGGCCAAAGACCGATATTTCGGTTTAATTGAATTTTCTTAACACTGAATGGACTTTAATTTTTTGGTGAAGAATTTATATTTGAGTCAGATTGCGAATTTCACATTTTTGTTGCCATTGTCAGTACATTTCATTGTGGGCAGGTTACGCTTAGCGCAATGTCCATTAGGATTCATAATTAAATATTGTCATATTTCTTTCTTTCAAATTTTTGTGGGGAGGTTACACTCGGCTCCCATTTCTATTAAGTATTGTCTTTTTTCCTTTTAAAAATTACGGTGGGGAGGTTACACTTGGCGACACCCAGTCCAGGATCGTATTTCGTTGAGAGTCTTTTGAGCGACAGTCAGATATCTGCTCTTATTTGCTTAGATATAATTAGAATTTGGCGCAACGCTTTTATTAACTTGTGACTTTCTTTCTACAGGTCAACGGCAATTCTTTGCTCTGTTGTATTTGTGTGTTACTTTTGCATTGTGCTTATTTGTTTCGTGAATAATTGTGACTATTGTAAAAATGCCGCGAAAGACTGTGAATAGTGTATCGCGAGGTATTACGAACGAAATTACCGGCTCAAACGACTTTACCGATAGGACATGTGACACGCAGTGTGATGATGACAATCCTGCGTTCACTAACAATCAGTGCATTACAACCATTAATGATGACTTTTACCCTAATGATGAACAAACGAACTCAATTGTCTCGTCTGTTAATTTGACGACAATTGATGACGCGGAGCGGTCTATAGTAATGAGCGCTGCCGAGCTTAACACACCCGATTTAGAAAATCCAAGTAATGTACAGACAAATTTTTCTAATGAAAATGGACAGTGTACTGAAAGTACGACGGATTTATTTAATTCCGAAATAGTGTCTGACAGTGTACATTTGACTGGCAAACCTTTTTCTAAAATGCAGAATGACCAAATGGTCGCACAGAACGTGACAATTGCACATATACCACCACACAGTACTGAGAATACAACAGCTACTTTTGGGTGGGATCAAGTTATGGCATTTTTACGACAAATGAATGAAAAACAGAGTGAAGATTTCAAACAACTTAGGGAAGATAACAAACACTTAAATGAAAAACTTGACAATAATGACAAAAAACTAGACAAACTTATTGAACAGATCAGACAACAGAGTGAAAGTTTCGACAACCATTACAAACAACTTAGCGAAACAATTGGTAAAAGTTTCGAACTCACAAACGAAAAACAAGACGATCTTAAAGAACAGAACAAACAAGTTAGTGAGCAGATTACAGCTGTTACCGTGCAATGTCGGGACAATAAAGTACAATTACGTGAGGATACTAAGGCTTGTGCTAATAACAGTAATAAAGAAGTTGGCACTGTTGCACAAGAATTAAGTAGCACACGTGTAAGCACAACAGAATTACATAAAGACGAGATTATTGTAGTCACCGAACAATGTTCGGCAAACGCAACATTGATACACGAAATTAATGCAGTCACTGAAGAATGCCCTAAAAACGTAGTACAGATTCGCGACGAAGTTGATTTGGAGTCAGTGGAAGTTTCACACACTCCGAATACGGAGGCTGACGAGAAATTTGCACGACAGATCAACCAAATTGACGAAAGTATTACAGTAACAGAGTTGAAAACTATTTCAGTCATCAATACGTCACAGAATCCGCCACTTTGCGAACAATTGTCTGACTCACGCAGCGTGTGTAATGTGAACAATTTACAGAGAATACGCGAATTAAAATCCGAAAAGCCACGCGACTTAAAATCTGAAAAGCTATGCAACTTGAAATCCGAAATGACACAGACGAACAGATTCACACACAAGCCTGAGCGTGTTATCAGATTCAGTGACGAGAACGTTGATTATGAGCAATTTGCATTTGTAAGAAAATGTAAGGAATTTAATAATGGCAGAACACAGATACACGATTTGCGCTGTATACGACAATTTGTTTTTATGCTTTCACCGCTATTGCGTGTAAGGCAGAAACTAGCTTTGAACCAGATGCGACAATTTATTTTTGTATTTACAACAGCATTGCCTGTAATGAAGAAATTTGAATTAGCACGGATACAACAATTTGCCTTTGAATTTTTACCGCTATTGCTTGCAACGCAAAAACTAAAATTTATTCTCAGTGCGTAATTGACCTCAGGGGATTCATTACGCTTTAATGAATATGTGCCGTAGCGAGCATAGGGCCCCGAGCTGTAGTAGTGCTGTTTCATCTTTAGTTTTCTGCACTGCTGCCTTCTCTTCTACTATCCTTTATATCTATCAAAACTGCTCTTTAACTATTGCTCTACGTAGTATTAAGAAACGAGTAATGAAAACCGGATATGACAAATCTTTACCGAATGTGACAATTCAGTAGGCACTCCCGTAATGACAACTACCGCCGTAATTTTAATAACAGATAAAATCGTAATCATCAGAATGTGTAAAATTTTGAGCAATCGGAACCACATTTTTGTAACAATAGATGTTTTTCACCACAATAGCATGAAAGTCAACCGCTTAGCATACCTAACCAACAATGCAGTCTACAAGGTCAACCAAACTTTAATGTTTCGCCGCGTGCACGTATAGTCCCAGCCCCAACAAATAGTAACGCATGGCAGCAAAGAAATAACTACGTACAGACAACACACTATTTCAACTCGTATCGCAATGCGCCGTATAGAAATTACTATTACGACAGACGTAAAAACGATGAGCACAATTACCAGCGTACATATAATAACAGTCGGTCTCACCAACAGCAAAATCATACGCAAGAACATATTCTCATGAATGAACCCGACAGTAGGTACCATCCAGAGCGTAACACGTCTGGAAGAAGTAATAGAACAGTTCAAATAGTCGAAATGCCACAGAATCCTCCTAATAATAATAACACGTCAGATAGAATCTGACTAGATAATGTACAGGACGCATCTTGCAATAATACAAGCACTACCTTAGACACGCAAAATGTTGTTCACGAAAATGTAATTACTTTTGACGACATCAGAGACACTCTTTTACAGGAAAGACCAGTTATTCAGAAAACCATTTCACATCCTGTTATCGAAATTAAAATTGGTTCATCGAAATTTTCAGCAGTAATCGATTCCGGATCACCTATATCAGTAATTAATGAGGAGACTTTCAACGAGTGCAACAAAGAGAATACTTATCCGACGTTACCTTTAGGCAAAACAAAAGTGAAAGGAGCAGTATCGAGTAAAGGTGTAGACGTTAAATTACAGACGCATTTATCATTTTGTATTGGAGGTCATACTTTTCACTCTAATTTTTGGATTGTGCCTTTATTGACAACAGACGTTATTTTAGGTACGAATTTTCTGGTACAACACGACGCAGTCATTGATTTTCAGAATTCTTATTTAATGTTAAAGGATGAAAATGTACAACTTGCTTTAGAATTTCAGCACTCATTATCTGCGGAAGAACAAACAATCAACCGCACAGAGGTCATTTCCGCAACACGTGACATAGACTGTAATCCCACATTGTTAACGGATACGTATGTACACAACTATAATACTCCAGACGAAATGGACTACGACGTAATACAAATGATTTCCGATAAAGTCAGACAAAGCAGTGCAACTACAGACGACGAACGAACGCAATTACACAAAATTCTTTTACAGCAAGCTCCAGTTTTTGACAACATTCCTGGTACTATGTCCGGCTTTATGTATGAATTTCAAGTGAAACAGCACGACACATTTAAAGCTAAGCATTATCCTATTCCGTATATTCATTGAGAACCAGTTAAAAAAGAATTGCAGGATATGCTTGATCAAGGAATTATTGAACCAGCAGTTAGTCCGTACATAAACCCGCTACATATTGTTAAGAAAAAAGATGGCTCACTTCGCCTTGTACTTGATTCACGTCACATTAATGACATTATTATTAATGAAACAGATCGACCACAGACACTAGAGGAACTTTTACAGAAATTTCATGGTACAGCTATTTATTCTACACTAGATTTGAAATCGGGATTTTGGCAAATTCAACTTCATCCGAATTGTAGAAAATATACAGCTTTTCTCTGTTTCGGCGACTGTTATCAATTTTGCAAACTACCGTTCGGCTTAACTATTTCTTCTGCAGCTTTTATTCGCGGTTTGAACACTATACTTCCGACAGAACTTAAAGACAGAATTACGACGTACGTAGACGATATTCTTATCGCAGAAGCTAACTGGTCTGAACACAATCTGATTCTTGAACAACTGTTACAAACTTTTCATGCACAAAGACTTACAGTTAATCTTAGTAAATCGCACTTTGGCAAAACTTCCATAAAATTTCTTGGACACGTAATTTCAGCAGAAGGCATTGCACCTGATCCGGAAAAACTTCAAGCTCTACGTGACATTACTGTTCCTACGACGAAGAAGCAATTACGCAGTTTTTTGGGCTTAATTAACTTTTTTCGTAAATTTATTCATCACTCCGCTTTAGACACGCCTAGACTATGCCAATTAACAGGTAAAAACACTATTTGGTCTTGGGATAAGCAAGCACATTCTGAATTTGTGAACCTGAAACATGCTTTGTTGAATGCTCCACTTTTATCGCACCCAGATCTTACCAGAAATTTTTCCATTGCCACCGACAGTTCCAATACCGCTTTAGGCGTACACATTTTCCAGGAAATTGAAGAAGAAGGCTCAACAGTAATTAAAAACATCGCATTTGCAAGTCGCATTTTGTCACCTGCTGAACGAAATTACTCCGTTACAGAACTTGAAACATTATGTGTTGTATGGGCTTTTACGAGATTTCGGCACTTTCTTTATGGCAGACATACCACCGTCTACACAGACCACAGAGCAATACAATTTTTGCTTTCAGCTAAATTTACTCACGACAGGTTAAGTAGATGGAAACTATATTTACAAGAATTTAATTTTACGATTGTTCACATTCCCGGCACACAAAATGTTATAGCAGACGCACTATCGCGTTCTCTCGGCAACAATCAGCAAGACGTAGCAACCAACTTCTGCAAAACAAATTTCAGTGTCATGTACATTCAGCAAGTTGCATTTGAAAACTTTATTTCATCGTCATTACAGGACATAGCAAAGGAGCAAAATAAAGACAATCTGTGGAAAGAAATTAAACACCTTTGGCAAGATAGAAAAAATGTTACGATTAGGAACCATTACACTGTACGCAATGACATTCTGTTTCGCCGCTCTCATCCTGACAGCAACAATTGATTATTATGCATTCCTGACGAACTGGTTAACAAACTAATTTGGTACACTCATTTAAGTTACGCACATTACGGAGCACGAAAATGTTTTCTTATACTGAGACAGAACTGTTATTTTACCAACATGGAGAAACGTATACAACGAGTTTTAGCGTCTTGTAAAATTTGCCAGAAAGCTAAATCAGACACCACTTCACATATTCCTCCTTTATATCCCATTATACCTGTTAAATTAAGACACATGGCCGCAGTAGATATTTTTGGTCCGATTCCGAGAACTAACAGAGGTTTTTGCTACATCTTTGTCGCTGTTGAGCTCACTTCAAAATTTGTTACTTTCACTCCATTACGCAAAGCTACTGCCAAAACTGTTTCGAAAGCGTTTGTAAAACATTTTCTATTTCATGTAGGGCATGTGATGAGAGTAATTTCTGACAATGGATCTCAATTTCGTAGTACCATATGGACACGCATGTTACGAGCCAGAAACATTTCTCCGATCTATATATCCAAGTACCACGCTTCTTCGAACCCCTGTGAAAGATTAATGAAAGAAATTGGTAAACTGTGTAGAATATACTGCCACAAAAGACATATTGATTGGGATACACACATACTCTCATTCCAAGATGTAATTAATTCCATTCCAAATGAATCCACTATGCTATCTCCGTCTGTTATACTCAAAAACGTTGAACCACCAAACAAAATTAAAGAATTAGTAAACTTCCCTAAATGTCGTCGCCTACGACACCATGAAATAATTGACATTGGGCTGAACAACATCAAACGTGCCGCAGAGCGCCGGAGAAGACAGCAAAAACAGGTTTGTAGACGCCGAGACTTTCACGTTGGACAGAAGATATTAGTACGTACACACTATTTATCCAGCAAAGTAAAAGGTAAGTGCAGTAAATTTGAACTTCTATACGAAGGTGCATATCGGATTCGCAGCATTCCTCACCCCAATGTTGTACACGTCGTAACTTTGAGAACTAGAAAATCGAAAGGCAACCACCATATCTCAAACATTAAACCGTTTATTGAGTGAAGACACTTTATGATTCAACACACTATGATGCCATTTACTAATGCAATTATATTCACATGACTAATTACTGATGATTATCGTATTTTTTCTTGGCAAGTGCCCGGCAAGGTAAGGTTAGCAGGTCGCTTTTCTTGTCGTTACACATCAGACCGTGCACATTTTCCACTTTTTTTGTGTATACGATTGTATTCCAGTTTTGTTTGTATGCACTGTGAAATAGTTAAGATATGATACACACCAGTCGACTTTGACATTTTTTTTTTTTGCCTTATGACATCTCAACATCGTGACTGTTTTACATTTTTGCTGCTGCATTGTGATATTATCTGTACATTTTGCCTCTGAACACTGTCAATGCCTTTGACATATTACGTTTTCTGTCATGTTATGCTGTATGGTTAATTATGTTACCATAAACTAGTCATTATTTAGTGGGTATATGATTTAAATGCAAGACATTAATCTCTGTTCATCAATTTCAGTAAGAAATGGTGCGTGTAAGAAATAAATTCAACAGAAATGGGAATTTCACCTACGGAATAAACGAAAGAAGATGCAATAACTTTATGAGGAAAAGTAAATGGATCAGGATTAACAAACATTAACAAGAATATACTATACTCATCACAGAATAGCAGTCTTAACTAATTTTTTCTTTCAGAATACAAGGTGATTGATGCAGGCTGTCAGAGAGAACTACACATCTTAGTTTTAGTGATGAAATATGCTAGAGATAAGGAATAGTTATGTAATGAGTAATGAAGTGATTTTTTTTGCAGATGATAATGAATACTGATGAATAATGATGAAGGATATGATGTTATGAATAATGAAGTTTTTCTTTACAGATGATGATAATAGTGAAGTTATGATGATATGGATAATGAAGTTTTTTTTCAGATGAGGATAATGTTGAAGTTATATTTAGGCTATGTAGTTATTTAAGTATTTGTTGCAGTTTGCTTTGACAGCAGGTGTTATATTGCATAGTAGGATGACGGAAAGTTTTGGAAAGGACAGCTATGGAACACATTTTTATACACATTTCACTACCTGTTAATTCGAAGTTCACTACTTTTCAGCATAGTGTGCGTTTCTTCTTTCAGGTCAATAATCCATTTTGTATTTTTTCCAGGAGATGCTTGTCATGATACTTACTAAAACTGTTACTTATTATACCTGTTCTAGTACTTGCATTTTTTTTTATTACCCATTTGTGTCTATCATTTATAAATGTGATTACATATACTGCCTTGTTACATAACCTTGGTACAGCTGACTCATGACGAATGACGTTACCTATCCTCATTTGCAGCAATAGGTCAAAAGCAAATAGTGTTATGCCTCAGCAATTAATTATCGATCTTAACGCAATGCATTGCAAAAATAAAAAATAAAAAAATAATAATAATGTATTACCAGTCCCACATAATGTCACTAGTTTATGATAATTCTGAATAATACTGATTAGCTCTGAATAGTATGTTGCTTCAGTAATGACTTCCTAATGAGACAAAAAAAAAACGTTTATATTTAAAATAGTGCTTTGTCACTAGCTAATAAATGCCACTGTTTATTGTAATGAGACTACTTATAATGCCCACGATTATTAATGCTATGACTGTAATTAACTGATTTCTAATAATGACTTCGTAATGATCTGAATAATACTGAATGATGAACTATGTTTTATTCTATTCAATACTTGATGGCCACTGAGTGCCAATAATTAATGTCAATCAACGAAATTGTTATTAATTATGCCATTAATTAACTCTTGTTTTCAATGTTCATACTTTGTAATTGGAAATGAATGTGACTGTTTAATAATGCTTTGTAATTAGGAGAAGACTAATGATTCTTACTATTGGAATGACAAATGATTAATTAACGACAAATGATTAATTAACTGTAATTAGACAAATGATTAATTAACGACAAATGATTAATTAACTGTAATTAGGAAAAGGCTAATGATTATTATTGGAATGACAAATGATTAATTAACTGTAATTAGGAGAAGGTTAATGATTCTTAATTATACTCTGTAACTGAAAAGAATGCGATTATTTCATGCTACATTTTGTAACTAGGAAAAGAAGACTACTGATCCTATGTAAAACAATTAATGAACATTTTTTTGTAGTACTACATACTTGGTACAGAAATGTTCAATAACTGGGCTATGAATGCCACAAACTGCTAATTAAGTCTGTAATTGTCAATATTATGTGACTTGATGTCCTTCACCTCATAAGCTGACTACCCTGAATTACTGCAATGTCCATTTGTCCTGTTTATCCTAGTGATCATGGAGCACTATATTTGGTTTTTGCACTAATTCTACGTTGGTGTGCCTTGTAAGAGCGTGGTGTTGACACGACATGCTGTCCACCACCGTGAGCGATGAAGACATTATTATGGTCCCACTGTTTGGTGTACCTAATGTACTGCCAAAATGAAAACATGGAACATTACTACGACAGTTCAGTGTCTTGGCTACACTGATAAATTCTGATGGGAAAAGATCTTCAAGTTGTGTCACTTGGTGTTGTACTTCTGTGGAAAGATATGGACTTTCAGAACAGCTGTGTGCAATCTAAAGTGCTACAACCATGATGCAATCCTTCCCTTTCCTATCCTAATTCTTGTCACATAATGAAAATCATTTTTTTTGGTAACATCATTTCTGTTCGTAGGTTATACATTTTTTTTCGATTCCTGAACTCCAGTGCGAGTACACTTATGTCACTGGTCGTGCTTGTGCACTTTGGACATGATTTTATTGCCATTATGTTTATTTATTGCGAAAATGCTAAAGACATTTTTCGATTTGTTCTGAAGTACAGCATATGTACACTCTTGTCTTTTATATTGTATATACATTTTTTTATTTGCTGAACTCCAGTGCGAGTACACTTATGTCACTTGTCAACATAATATTTTGCCAGTCTGTTTATTTGTTCTGAATATGCTAAAGAATTTTTTCAGTGCCTGTGCACTTTGTTATCTGTCAAATACTTTGTATATACATTTTTCTGATTTGTTACTATGTTTTGTACTCACATTTTGTCTTTGTCTGATATATTTTGTACTTAGTGCGTGTGCATAACATTTAAATAATCTGTAAGTTGTAGAATTTTGTTAATTACAGAAAAATTTTGCCGCGCTTGGCAAGTCCAAATGACTCACCATCGCTGCCAAATTTTTGCCCCCCCAGTGGAGGGTTATGAAACACGTATGTAACATAGCAGCGATGGCGAGGCATTGTAGCATCTGTGACCAGAGAGTATGCGCTTGACCGCGCGAGTGTTGCGAGCGGTTCTCAGTCTGTCAGTCAGTCGTTGCGAGTCTGTAGCTGTGTCTAGTGGAGGGCAGTACTCTGTCTGTAGTCGTGGAAGTCGGTAGCTCGGTTTAGTTGCGAGCAGTCGGTCAGTAGTAGTCGTGCAGTGCAGTACGCTAATAGTCGTCATGCAGAGCGGTCGGTCAGTAGTAGCAGCCCAGTGCGGTTGTGTGATGTAGGCGGTCGGCAACACTGGTCAAGATGCTGAATGAGGTATACTGTTAATTAATATAATCATTAGATAATGTAAAAATTTATTTATTGTAATTATTCTCCAACAAGTGCCCCAATAATAATTTTTAATTTCAAAAACAAAGAAAATTTTCAGTAAAATTACAGAAAAAAAGAATATTATTATTTGCAATGCAGTTCCTCCAAGCGGTGCGCAACAACAAGAGCAGAAATTTGACTAGGTGTTGCAATGAGGTAAGAATTTAATTTTGATTTTTGCACAGGGCCAAAGACCGATATTTCGGTTTAATTGAATTTTCTTATCACTGAATGGACTTTAATTTTTTGGTGAAGAATTTATATTTGAGTCAGATTGCGAATTTCACATTTTTGTTGCCATTGTCAGTACATTTCATTGTGGGCAGGTTACGCTTAGCGCAATGTCCATTAGGATTCATAATTAAATATTGTCATATTTCTTTCTTTCAAATTTTTGTGGGGAGGTTACACTCGGCTCCCATTTCTATTAAGTATTGTCTTTTTTCCTTTTAAAAATTACGGTGGGGAGGTTACAAAACTTCAGTAGCTCAGCAATGCATTGAGTAAACCGTAGCAAAAGTTGGAGTTTCACACATTTTACATATTCACCAATGTTTCTTAACAGGGCAATTAACGAACGTAGACGGGGCATAAGGTGAGGGATAAACGATTCATCTGTATTTTGTACAGCATTACACGTAAGACTTCTAAGAGATTAGACAACACGTTAGGTAGTGTTATAAAGTGGGCACACCACAAAATATATGGTTTAGGAACGACGAACAGACGTCTTCAGTTTCTTGGGAGAATTATGGAAGTTTTAGTGAGCCACAAAGAAGATAGTGTAAAAGAAAGTTGCTGACTAAATACACTGCCTGACAAAGAAGTGAAGCACCCAGAGGACATGATAGGATGTCAATGTGAAAATTAGAGTTGCATTTCTGTTTGAGAGTAGAACGACCAACAGAGTCCATTATTAATGTACATATTTAGTGGGGCTACTAGGCCTGGTAGGGTTTATTCGGGGTGCGAACAGCACCTGATACTGAGTAATCACTGTGGATGACACGGAGATGCCGCATACTCATTAGGTTCAAATGGCTCTAGCACTATGGGACTTAACCGCTGAGGTCATCAGTCCCCTATAACTCAGAACTACTTAAACCTAACTAACCTAAGGACATCACACGCATCCATGCCCGAGGCAGGATTCGAACCTGCGACCATAGCGGTCGCGCGGTTCCAGACTGTAGCGCCTAGAACAGCTCGGCTACTCTGGCCAGCTCTAGGGGCTACAGTCTGGATCCGCGCGACCGCTACGGTCGCAGTTTCGAATCCTGCCTCGGGCTTAGATGTGTGTGACGTCCTTAGGTTTGTTAGGTTTAAGTAATTCTAAGTTCTAGGGGACTGATGACCTCAGAAGTTAAGTCCCATAATGCTCAGAGCCATTTGAACCATTTTTTTTTTTTTCTCTCAGCGTTGGTCGGAAACGGCCACTACCAGCGTGGGGAATAACCGCCCCAAGCGTAGGCTGCCGTTAACCCAACAACGCAAAAGAGCTGCGTTTTGAGCGGTGTCGTGACTGGGAGGCATGGACAGCTAATAAATGAATGGTGTCGCTTGGCGTTCAGTGGTGAAACGCGGTTCTCTCCCGGATGAGTGTCTTTGGTGAGAACAATTGCTTCCTGGGGAGTGGTCCCATTCTTATAATGTTTTGAAGAGCCACGGCAGTGTTACTTTCTTTGTCAGGGTGTGGGGGCGATTGTGTACAGATTCAGATAATGGATGGTAGTGATTGAGGGATCTCTGAAGGCACAACGTTACGTCTCTGACGTATTGCGTTCTCATGTTTTACCTCTCACGTGTCAGTGTCGTGGTGTTACTTCACGACGGGAGAAAGGTCGTCCACATGCGGGACGTGTCTGTAGGAACTCTTTGCTTTATGTTGAGGTACTATTGGGGCCAACATGATCCCCTTATCTGTCCCCGATAAAATGCGTGTCGGACCAGCATGGACATCAGCTCCTACCTATTGCCAGTACCTAGAGTATCAAGTTACAACAGTTGTTACCTGTCTTGCGTCAGGGTAAGATACAAAGGGCTTATGACACCCTCTCCAATCGAATCTGTACATGCATCTGGGCCAGAGGAGGTCCACTGATGAGTGGACTCATAATACTTCGAAAATTTGACTCAATATTGTAATTATTCAAGTAACATTACATATCCTTCCAACACGTGAAGTTTCATTATGTGTGCCCTTCCTTTTCTGGATGCTCACTTTATTCACAAGCATGGAGTAGACGTTCGGTAAAAGGAGTGAAACTGAAAATACTAAGCAATCATTGTGTGGTTAAGCTAGACCCCAGAGAGAGGTTGAATATCATGTTCCGGAGAATGGTACAGGGTAACACTATGGATAAACATATTCGAGTATTCCTTCGGAAGCCCTAGTTTCACACAGTTAATCGGAATATTTCGCTTGAGATTTGTTCAGTCATCATTCCGCTGTCATTTCCATTGTTTACAAAACTTACTAAATAATTCGTACCGTGAAGGTGACTACTTAGAAATATGGGGGTGAAACTAACTACAACAGTGACAGATTTCACTGTGTACAAAACAGACTGGCTCCGGGGAATGTTTCCTGTAATCAAATATATTTACTGCAAACGGCGTAAAATTTCTAACCAAACGTTGGAATTAGTGCTTTAGAGCTGCACATGGAAAACAAAAGAAATTAAAAGATTTGAAGTAAATATTATTAAATCATTAAAATTAAATGTCAAGATATGATAATAAAATGAGAAAACCATTTCGCAAATAACAAGTGAGGTCAAGGATTACTTAAGTACTGTTGGACCATATGGTCTACTCATAAGGAGCGTCCGGAAACCGAAAGGGCGCTGGATCGAATTTCACTCAGCTGGAGAATATTTCAGTCTACCTCCAACGTAACCTTCATCTCTCAGTGATGTGAAGATTCCCCAGAAACCGCAAGTGATTCGAATTTACGTTAAACTGGAGACCTTATGGCCCCCAAATGAACGATTTGCACGAGGACGACGAGCCAGACGGAGTTATTAATATAATTATTAATGCTGACATGTTTTTTAAAAAACCAGTGTTACTATGATACAGGGAATACACAAGAAATCACAGAGAAAGATAAAGGTTTATGAAAATAAAATCTCGCGGAAGATATTTCGGCCAGTTTGTGAAGAAGTAGAATGGCGAAGAAGAGAGACAGAGCTTTGGAAGATACGTAATGAACCAGATGTTGTTGCAGAAGCTCGGTTCTTTATACATAAGGGGATCACTGCAGACACGTTTGCTAGATATTTACAAAATCTATTATATAATTATGGATGATTCAATGTTTAACATGGATATTTTTCCGTGTATGCTGTATTTAAGTACACTGTTAATTGTGGGAAGGTACAAATGTAACCGTGCGGGCTGAGGCTCCTTGTCAGGGTCCGTGCGGCTCCCTCCATCGGAGGTTCATGTCCTCCCTCGGGCATGGGTGAGTGTGTATTGTCCATTGCGTAAGGTAGTTTAAGTCAGATTAAGTAGTGTGTAAGCTCAGGGACCGATGACCTAAGTAGTTTGGTCCCTTAAGACCTTATCACAAATTTCCAAATTACAAAAGTAAAGTGTGATAGGAACGTGACATTTACAGAGGATATGATGAAAGAAATTAAGGAGAAGCTGCTACAGTGTGAAACCCGCCGGTCTGGTGTGAATGAGGCTGCACCCGGGAAGAGGTTGAATACTGACACAATTCCTGTATTACTACGCAGGTACAAACCAGAATTTTTAGAGGGAATGGAACAGGAATTAGCTAAATACTCTGTTAAACTTCAGTCACTACTGTAGGGATTAACACTCAATGTCCCGTGTAAGCTTGCATACAACCACGCAGAAAGAAACAGTGTTGAACATAGGTTTTGTAAGGACCTACCAATGGCTGGGAACAACGGAACCAGGGCATTCTGTAAGGGCACAAGCCTTTCGCTGGCCCAACTAGAAAAAAACAAGCACTGTAATATCAGCAGGAGTCATTAATATTGAAGTTGGAAGATTTTTCAACAACCTGGAGAAAATTAACGAACACAACAATTTGACCATTAACTGGATTGACGATAAGGATGGAGCAAGTTTGTTAACGGTACGAAATAAATTACCGAAATAAGTTGATCAGAAAGAAAAGAAATTAATCGGGTAAATAGTACCAGCTGAAAGAGGGTGCATAATGACAGTTGTATGAGTGCAGCAGGGAAACGAAAGGGTGAGCTGATTGATGGAGTTCCGTCAGAAAGTCTTCTGCACACTACTCATTCGGATTTTATAAACGGCGAACTTTTTGATCAGTGGCAGGAGAATTAAAGGAACAAGAGAGTAGAACTAAAGAAAATAAAGCTTTATTGATTTTAGATAACCATTCCACGCACGTCAATATTACAGTCATCAACAAATATAGACAATCGGGACTGTGTCTCCTGAATCTTACCCTCGCAGCACCCATAAAATGCAACCACTCGACACGGGGTTTCTACATTAAAATCGCCAATTTATCAAGAGGGTGACAAACTGCATGTTTCACATTCGAGGAGGGTCATCACACAAATCAGTGGGAAAACACACTGCGAATGCCTAAAGTAGTGTGGCTTTCATTGAGAAAACTTTCAAAAGTTAGGGAGTATGGCCATAAAACTATGTTTTCAGTGATGAGGATTTCGTTCCTGCGGCAGTCACGGAACTTCTTGTGCCGAAAATTTCAACTGCAATCAGTGGAGAAAATGAAGACAGTCAGGTATCTGTGTCACTACAGCTAACTCCTTCCATACCAAACCAGAAGCTAGTTATTCCAAACCAGGAACCAGGATCTTCTCATCTGTCGCCAATGGACATTCATACTTCCCCGAAGCATCAACAAACAGGAGACAAGAGGAAACGCAAAAGAAAACAATCTCAAATATTAACCAGTTCGCCGTTTAAGAAATCTCTAACAGAGGAACAATCATTGAAAAAGAAGGTTTGCGAAGGGAAGACTCTGAAGGGGAAGAAGCTACTAACGGCGTCAGCTGAGAAGACAATAATTGTTTGCCCACTTTGTAGAGGTAAATATTAGGATGCTCCAGAAGCGTACGGCATTATGTGTAAATAGTGTAATAGTTGGTAGAAAGAACACTGAACCTCTTACGGGGTCGTGGTTTGTTTGCTTGTGATGATTGATTCTAAATTACACATTTCTTCTTTTGGCTTAGCCCGCAGCTCGTGGTCTTGCGGTAGCATTCTCGCTTCCCGTGCGCGGGATCCCGGGCTCGTTTCCGGGCGGAGTCAGAGATTTTTCCTGCCTCGAAATGACTGGGTGTTGTTGTGTTGTCTTCATCATCATCCTCCATCCCCATTACGATCGACGGAAGACAATGGCAAACCATCTCCACTAGGACCTTGCCTAGTACAGCGGTGCGGGTCTCCCGAGTCGTCCCCTACGCTCCAGCTATGCTCGTTTCAGAACTATCAAGGATCCATAAAAAATGATCATTTGTGATTGGGACAAGGAGATTTATTTATATAGGAAAATTTACGAGGGCAATCCCAAAAGTAAGTTCTCCTATTTTATAAGTACAGAACGCTGTTTGTGTGGCAGTTGGTCACACTGTTATGAAGAGTGCTTCCCGCGCTGTGTGTAATCATGCGCGCCCCGCGCTGAGGCCCTCATCCTTGGCTTGGCAGCCGTTGAGAATGGAGCTCCCGTTGGACGTTACCGCCAAGTGCGAATTGCGCGCAGTTATTCGGTTTTTTAACGCAAAGAGCACTGCGCCGATTGAAATCCATCGCCAATTGACGCAAGTGTTTGTTGACTCGTGCATGGATGTCAAAGATGTTCGTCAGGTGGTGTAGAGAGTTTGCAGCTGGTTGGACCGAAATTCACGACGAACAAAGGAGTTGGAGACCGTCAATTTCTGAGGAGACCGTGTTGAAGGTTGTGCAAAGCACGCGTGAAGATCGGTGGATCACCCTGGATGATCTCTGCACGTTGGTTGCTGAGGTTCCCCGAAGCACCGCTCACAGAATTTTAACGGAAACATTGAACTACCGGAAGGTGTGCGCAAGATGGCTGCCACGCATGCTGACTGAAGACCACATGCGGCAACGAGTGGATGCCTCCCGCGCATTTCTTCACCGCCTTGCAGCCGAACAGGACTACTTTCTGGACTAAATTGTCACGGGTGACGAAACCTTTGTCCGGAAAGCGGTTCAGCTCGGACGACGATGTGAAAGAAGAGGCTCATAACTTTCTGAACAGCACGGCGACGAGATGGTATGGCATGGGCATGAAAAAACTGCCACTGCGACTACAAAAATGCATCGGCAGATATGGTGATTATATCGAAAAAAAGCTAAATGTTCAAGCTGTAAACTGATGTACACCATTGTAGAAATAAACAGGTCTATGAACTTATAAAAAATTTGGAGACCTTACTTTTGGGATTACCCTCGTATGTTAATACGTTTACCTGTATACCATGGTTGCGTGCTCTTAGACCATAAGTCGCCCAAGAGCACGCATTTGCAGGACATTGCATTTGTAAACTATTCTGCTGCTAGTTATCCCGCTGTGTTAATTTTGATGTTACGATGGAGGGAATGAATAGGGCCGTTAATGTTATAGTAAAAGAAAAAGACAAAAACATGATTTTTGCAGATGATATGGTAATATGGGGCAATAAAGAGGTAGATGTACAGTTACAGCTTGATGCGTAGAAGGAAATAATGAAAATGTATGAATTAAAAATAAATAAAGTTAAAGGTGAAGTAATGGTATTTGGAAGAGACAAAGGGATCAATGGGAATTTTAGTTTGAATGGAGAACCCCTCAAAGTGGTAGATAGTTTCACTTATTTGGGGAGTGAAATATCTAGTAATGGAAGAATTTCCAACGAGGTTACAGAAAGGAAGCAATATATACCTAACAATAAAAACCTGATTTAGAATAAGGAAATTTCAGAAAAATCAATACTCCTTATTTATAAGAATTATGACTTCCCTGTTGTCATCTATGGAGCAGAAACACGGACAATGACAGAAAGGGACTGGAGCAGCCTGCAAACAGGGGAAATGAAATTTCTAACAGCAGTTAAGAGGAAAACAAGAATGGCAGAGTAAGGAATGTAGATTTTAGAAAGGACCTTAAACAAGAAAGTATGAGAGAAGAAATTGGAAAAAATGAGATTAAGATGGTACGGGCATGTTAAGAGGATGCGTGGGCAGACACTTCCCAAAATTGCGGAAGAACTAAAGATGGGTGGAAAAAGACCTAGAGGGCGCCAAAGAACACGGTGGATAATGGGAGTGAAAATATCTTTGGAAAGGAAAGGGTTGACCTGGCAGCAAGTGGAGGAAGAAAAGTGGTGGGGGGAGCGAGCCAAATGGAGAGGACTCGTCAGCACCCACACCCGGCAGTAGCTGGAGCGGAACTCAACCGGAGAGTCAAATTGAAGACAATAGAAAATTTCAATTTGTACGAAAAATTATACGTTTCGGAAATAACTGGCTTGGTTTCTTATTTTCGCGACCGTGTCAGCTTCGAATATCTCAGCTGCGCCAATATTGTTCGCACTAGCAAATCGAACTTCGTAAAATTAAACAGCAAGCAGATCCTGAATGATTACTACAATTCTTAGCGATCTCGGGGACACAGTCGTAGTGATGGCTAAACAGACATTGCTCTAGTCGGTTATTCGTCTTCATACAATCAGACTGGCTCGCACTTTCACTGTAAACCCGCTCAAAAGCATACTAGGGATATTAGTGGTACAAAATAAAAAAAAATATGACACAATGATTGAACAAAATTGATTAATCATTCTGCCTATAGAAACATACATTGACACATACGTGTTTAAGTGATCACAGCTAGGAGGAGAAAAGGTGAAGAGAGAAGTAATAAGTAAAGTATGTCAGACAAAAGACAGATTTTGCTTTACAAAGATAACTTATTTACTAAACTGATTACTCCAGACTTTATGCATTTTCATTGAGTCTTTTCTTCACCACGAATAGCTATTATATCTTCTCTAAGAAAAACATTTATATTAAATTTTAATTAATTATTTTTAGTAAAACAAGGAAAAAAGAGAAAACTACTAATATTCTATTACACAGGCCCCTTTGATTGGGGCAAGGAAATAACGATACTTACTTGACGAAATAAAACTCCAAGGTCATTCACTAATTCCAAATGTCCAGAATGTTGAATATTTCGTATCTCTAATAGACCAAAGGTTGAAATATGTGATTATCTATGGACAGAAATAAACTCTTTCACTATTGTCTTTACCAGATCCACGCATTGTTGAAATACATATTGAAAAATTATACTGACAAGTAACCTTAAAATTGTTCAGGACAGGAGTATAGGAGATCATGACGACATCCACATTCAGTGGATTACATAAAAAATAGACAGATTTGTACTAGAATTGCTGCACACACAATTATGAGTACGACGAGATATGTTTAGTATAGGATACAATTAATTTTTCTCCTTACCCGATAATGGTCGTTGTGACTTGCACCAGCATTTATCCACAAGGACTTCTCATGAGTCTACGTTTGAGGCCATTGTAGTCTTGCATGGCTATCCCAGTCTTACTTTAGCACAGTTTATTTAGGAATTCTGTAGACAGTCCTGTCATTTTCATTAGAGAATGTTCAGTCTAGAGGTAATTAAATATAGGTGTAGAATACAGTGGATTTCTGCACCGTTCTGTCATTTTGAAATACCTTTTAGTTTTTCGTTGAACGTCAAGAACATAAGCGTCTGAATGAGAACACCAACAACAATTTAGTCTTACGTCATCATAGCGTGCAGTCGACTGTTTGAACTGCGCCACGTTGCCACAGAGACTGGCGCGTATCGGTACGCGCATGCCGTTGACTTGTGAGACCTCAAGATCGTGTGTATCACCAGCAGTTCACGGTATTTGGCATTCTTAGCAGGACGAAGCGAAGAATCATTTTGAGAATGCAACTGCCGCTCGCTTCTGCAGTGTCCTATCACTGGTTAAGTTGTAAGTAGGCTGTTTAAGTTTTTATATTGGTAACGCCACGTAGCGCTCTGTATGTGCTGTGTGCAGTCTGTGCTGGTTTGCATTGTTGTTGGAATATCTGCCATTGTAGTGTTGGGCAGCGGCAGCTGGATGTGAACAGCGTGTAGCGTTGCGCAGTTGGAGGTGAGCCGCCAGCAGTGCTGGATGTGGGGAGAGAGATGGCGGAGTTTTGAAATTTGTAAGACTGGATGTTATGAACTGATATATATTTTATGACTATTAAGGTAAATACATCATTTGTTCTCTATCAAAATCTTTCATTTGCTAACTATGCCTCTCAGTAGTTAGTGCCTTCAGTAGTTAGAATCTTTTATTTAGCTGGCAGTAGTGGCGCTCGCTATATTGCTGTAGTTCGAGTAACGAAGATTTTTGTGAGGTAAGCGATTTGTGAAACGTATAGGTTAATGTTAGCGAGGGCCATTTTTTTGTAGGGATTTTTGAAAGTCAGATTGCGTTGCGCTAAAAATATTGTGTGTCAGTTTAAGCACAGTCATGTATAATTGTTCAAAGGGGACGTTTCAAAGTGATATGTACTTTCATATTTACATAGCTTATTGAGAGTGCGACACAGTTACTTTGCACAGCCATCTACCACCGTTTCACTTTTTATCTATTATTAGGTCTTAGATGTAAATAAAAAAATTATTTGCCAAGATTGACTCCAATTTATTGTCTCCTCTTCGCGTTACTTGTATAAATCGCTCACCAGTAGCTGATTACTATTTCGCCGAGAGTTCATCTGATGGTTTCACACTATGTTACAAAATTTTACACTTTCATAACTTCCTTTTCCTGTGCGGGGAGATCATCTGGGTGATCGGAGTATTAATATTTCGAGCTTCAATTCCGTTGAGACGGGAACAGAGTTTAGTACATATAGCGTCCCCGTCAATTGTACTTAGGAAGACAATACATCACTCATTCATTAAGAACTGAAGGCAGTAAACAGATGGTACGCGAACGAAATTATTACACGCACCGATGTGAACAAAAATTGGTTTCGACCAAGGAGGCAAAGAAAGAAAATTCTAGCCGCGAAGCTTACCAAAAAAAAGACCGAAATAAAATTTGTTATTTGGGACTTGTACATGGTATTTCGTAGTACCTCTCATTTATTAATTTGTCTTTCATGATGAGTATCGAACGCTAGTATAGATTAATTTCGTTTGGTTATATCCAGTTGACATTTTAAATTTCATTCTTTAACTCACTCACATATTAGGTGATAGTCTAACAGCTATTCTAATGTGTTGTTGTTTACTTACTAACTACAAACATCAATATTCATATTTACATAAGCACGGAAGAAAGAGATAGTCGAATCATCAGGCTCTAACCTTAACATCTCTATCACAGACATCTTCATGGCATTCCAAACAAATTGCCAACTGCTTCTAATCAGCTTCAAGAAGCGTCAAAACATTATTTAAAAACCATTTTGTGTTGGAAGTATGTGCCAAACTGCCACTGATAAATTGAGCCACTGTCATTAATCATTTTCATTACGAATTGCACCAACGAAGCCCAGCGTAAAGTCCACAATATCGCAAAATAAGGAACAAAAAATTTTGTGCTCTTATGAAAATTATATATATATATATATTAAATTCGTGACATTTTATGCGTAAGTAATTGGAAGTGCTCTGTGATCAATAAACGGCGTGAATGCTATCCTGACCCAATCTGTGACTTGTTACGGTTTGCTGAGAGCTGTAGCACCCGCTGCTCGGATACGTGTTTTCCAGCTACTGTTTACGTTTTACGTGAGTGGTTTATGTTTACGTAGTCAGTGTTGTCTCGTAAGCCTATGCACTTTCGGATCAATGAAATCATTTTATTGATCGGCATTTGTGCTATGTGTCTGTCGGAAACAAAATTTAATCTCATTGAACAATATTTTTCTGCATTACACAAGGGCTGACATCAGTCTGGATTAAGATATTAAATTACTACTATTTCAGTCAAAGCCATTTTAGTTAATTCTACTACTACAATTAATTCGACCGTTCCAGTTTCCTTGGAGAATATAAAGAAATGAATAGTAGTCACGTTCATAAGAAAGGAGAAAACGATTCAGAGAGCAATAATTCTAAAATAATATTTGTTAATATAATTAAGCTTTTCTCAATTAATTCTTATAGATTTAAAACATATAGTATTTTCGGACCTTAAAGAACATATGACAGGTATAAATATCATATTTCACGAATAAATAGAGTATATTTATCTATCCAAATGAATGCTGTTCCCCATCTACCCACACTCTTCTGCACTCTGGTGAAACAAAATTATTGAGCGGAAACTCTGAGGCTTGAAATGAACTTTCTGAATCCCTTAGGATTTCTCACGGGACTCCCTGGACGTGCTAACTCTGGAGAATGAAAATGTCTGAAACCTTACAACGCAGCGTTGCTGAGCTTCTCCGAATTTCGGATTAGTTGGTTAAGTGGCTTGCGGTTATGACGGACGAGGTTGCAAGAGCGGCCGCACTCCCGGACCAGCAAACGAACATTTGTCTCAATGAGAGCTCCGCCCTGTGACACTAATTAAGTTCAGTGAATCAAGGTTTATCGCATTCCGTCGTCACAAAAGGCGATTCGGTATTAAGGCCGGCTTTATTAACTCCTGAGCGTCGGGGCGAGGCGGCGAGATCTATTGTAATGTTTATTAACTCCGCTGCTGGCAACGCACTCGCTTATCATTCAAATATTAATCCGGGATGGAAAAAAAATCTGCCCTTTATTGCAGGAGAAGAGACGCCGAGGTGATTTTGTCGCATACTGACGCGCTGACTGAAACCTTAACCATCCTTACAGAACTGAGTGGAACGAAGTAACACAAACTGAATGTTTTACGCAGGGTACAACAGAATTCATTATTGTCCACCGTGAAACGAGAACCATAAACGTATGAGCAGCTGTCAGGCATATTTTTTTCCAACACTCTCTCTTGCTCCATTGTTTGAAGGGTTTTTAGGTGCTATGCTCGCAAGAAAGCTGCAAACACACACACACACACACACACACATACTGTATGTTGATGTATTTATTACGACCGTTAGAAAACAGTTTATACCATCCACTATGAGTGAGCTTCCACGTTACAATCCACTTAAATAAATAAGTATGCAACTGAGTCATAAATAAGTAAATGATTTCTGTATTTACGATAGTTTGCTGAACATCTAACGCTATACATGTTACATTAAACGTCTCCCTCATTTTTATCACAGAGAAAACACATCCAGTACTTAGCGCGAAGTTTTCAGAACAATTAGTAGGCTGAAAGCTTTCACGACCGGATGACATATCTTCTGGTAAACCTTCCGGGATGAGGAAAAACAGATAAATCAGCTGTAGCAGAACACGCTTTTCAGCCAGGAAATCATCAAGTGAAGTTTTCCGAAACAAAAATTTTATCTACGACGACGAACTATTACCCACGGCTTTGTAGAGAAGCAATTGAAATATATAAACATAGGGATAATTTTAATCGGAAAGAAGAGACCATGAAACTTAGTGATATTTGGACAGTAGCACTACAGAATTGCTAGACAGTTTTATCCGTGACGAGATTACGATTAGAGGTGTACAAATTCCCCTTGCAGCCTGCTTGCCCCTAGCTCCTCTGCAACCATTCATGCAGGTCAGCCTGCCGCAACGTAAACACAAGAGTGCGCGTGTACTGAGGCATAGTGGGTAATGCGGCCGACTTGGGCTCCCGCAAGCCCGGGCTACTTGCGTTCCCGCAGGCCTGCCAAGCTTCTCGGGACCTGTTCAGCTTGCTGCGTCTGACAACAGATTGCGCTGTCAAGCTACCGTGACTATAGTAGCCAGGTAGTTATCCCGCAGTTCATTTATCGCAACGGTGGGGGCAGCACAATGAATAGGTCGAACTTTAGTGAGATTGAAAAAAATTGACAACTGGCGAAGACATGTTGGTAACGAAACAGAGAGCCGGCTGGAGTGGCCGTGGGGTTCTAGGCGCTACAGTCCGGAACCGAGCGTCCGCTACGGTCGCAGGTTCGAATCCTGCCTCGGGCATGGATGTGTGTGATGTCCTTAGGTTAGTTAGGTTTAATTAGTTCTAAGTTCTAGGCGACTGATGACCTCAGAAGTTAAGTCGCATAGTGCTCAGAGCCATTTGAACCATTTGAACGAAACAGAGCTCAAGTGCCGCATGGGAAACGTTTTCGTGTGTTTATGAGGCCGCAAAGGATGTCAAAATCTTTTGTAAGGTGCTCTATTCCATGCACTGTCCGAAATATTATGTAGACAGTGATGTTCCTCTTGATGGTCAAGCGTGCAAAATTTCTTCGAGATCCGAATAAAACTGTACGTTGGTGTAGAAGTGTGTAAGTAAAGTACCCTCTCCCATGCACCATTCAGAATTTTAAGCAGACAGCGCCCTACATCCTGCTTTGAATATCAAGTGTGACAAATTTCATCAAGATAGGAATAAAAACGTACAATTTGTCGAATTCCGTTAGGTAAAGTAACCCCTGCCATGCACCCGACGAAATTTTATATAGACTGTGACCTTCCTCTTGGTTTCAAGGTACAGTGTGCAAAATTTCGTGAAGATTGTATCCAATACAAACACACGGACACAATGAAAGCGCACTTTCAGCTTTTCTCAAATTTTCCGATTTTTCGGTCGATTTTCCAAAATTTTATTTCATAAAAACCTTGTCCTGAGAATTACGAACACAGCACACCAGTAATATGGGCAGGCAAGCAAGTTTCCCACAGCCTGCCCGGGTTGGGTTCTGCTTGGCTTGGCTGGGAGTGAAGCAGCCTGCCCGTTCTGTTGACAACGCGCGGCGGCCTGCCCGCCTGGCCACCAGGCAAGCATGGGCGGGTTAAAAGCAGAACATGTACACCACTGATTACGATCGATAGTTAAGTTTTATCTCTGACAAAGATAATCTCTGCATATCACGTGTAACTCTGGTCACGCCCACTTTCTACGATATATAAGCCGCTGTCAGACGTCCGACCCGTCAGTCGGCAAGACTCACTGGAGGAGAAACCTCCCTCTAAAGATGTCCAGCGCAGCTCTGGACGAAACGTTAGGAGCTGAGGAGTTTCATGGACCACGACCGGAAGGTTTACCAGAAAATTAGTAGGCTTTCGAAACCCCTAAGCTGAAGAGGAGAGTGCTACATTGAAACTACACTGTTGTTGTTGCGGTCTTCAGCCCAGAGCCTGGTTTGATGCAGCTTTCCACGCTACTCTATCTGTGCAAGCTTCTTCATCTCCGAGTAATTCCTGCAAGCTACATCCTTCTGAGTCTCTTTTGTGTATTCATGCCTTGGTCTCCCTCTACGATTTTTACCCTCCGCGCTTCCCTCCAATACTAAACTGATGATCCCTTGGTGCCTCAGAACGTGTCCTGCCAACCGATCCCTCCTTCTAGTCAAATTGTGCCACAAATTCATTTTCTCCCCAGTTCTATTCAGTACCTGTTCATTCGTTGCGTGATCTACCTATCTGATCTGCAGCATTCTTCTGTAGCACCACATTTCGAAAGCTTCTATTCTCTTCTTGTCTAAACTATTTATCTTGCATGTTTCACTTCCGTACATGGCTAGACTCCATACAAATACTTTCAGAAAAGACTTTCTGACACTTAAATCTATACTCGACGTTAACAAGTTTCTCTTCTTCACAAAATCTTTCCTTGCCATTGCCTCTACATTTTATATCCTCTCTACTTCGACCATCATCAGTTATTTTGCTGTCCAAATAACAGAACACATCTGCTACTTTAAGTGTCTCATTTCCTAATCTAATTCTCTCAGCATCACCTGATTTAATTCGACTACATTCCATTATCCTCGTTTTACATTTGTTAATGTTCTTAAATTCGCCTTTCAAGACACTGTCCATTCCATTCAGCTGCTCTTCCAGGTCCTTTGCTGTGTCTGGCAGAATTACAATGTCATCGGCCAACCTCAAAGTTTTTCTTTCTTCTCCATGTATTTTAATTACTACTCAAAATTGTTCTTTTCTTTCCTTTAATGCTTGCTCAATATACAGATCGACTAACATCGGAGATAGGCTACAGCAATGTCTCACTCCCTTCTCAACCACTGTTTCCCTGTCGTACCCCTTGACTCTTATAACTGCCATCTGGTTTCTTACAAATTGTAAATAGTCTTTCGTTCCCTGTATTTGACCCCTACCCCCTTCAGAATTTGAAAGAGTGTATTCCAGTCAACACAGTAATAAGCTTTCTCTAAGTCTACATATGCTAGAAAAGTACATTTGTCTTTCCTTAATATAACTTCTAGGATAAGTCGGAGGAGCAGTATTGCCTCATGTGTTCCAGCACTTCTACGGAATCCAAACTGAACTTCCCCAAGGTCGGCTTCTACCAGTTTTTCCATTCGTCTGTAAGGAATTCGTGTTAGTATTTAGCAGCTGTGACCTATTAAACTGATAGTTCGGTAATTTTCACACATGTCATCACTTGCTTTCTTTGGGATTGGAATTATCATATTCTTACTGAAGTTTGAGGGTATTTCGCCTGTCTCATACACCTTGCTCACCAGATGGTAGAGTTTTGTCAGGGCTGGCTCTCCCGGGGCTATCAGTAGTTCTAGTGGAATGCTGTCTACTCCTAGGGCCTTGTTTCGACTTAGGTCTTCCAGTGCTCTATGAAAATCTTCACGCAGCATTGTATCTCCCATTTCATCTTCATGTACGTTCTCTTCCATTTCCTTAAAATTGTCCTCAAGTATATCGCCTTTGTATAGACCCTCTATATACTCCTTCCACGTTTCTGCCTTCCCTTCTTTGTTTAGAACTGGTTTTCCAACTGAGTTCTTAATATTCATACAAGTGGTTCTCTTCTCTCCAAATTTTCCTGTAGGGAGTGTTTATCTTACCCTGAGTGGTATAAGCCTCTACATCCTTATATTTGTCCTGTAGCCATCCTTGCTTAGCCGTTTGCAACTTCCTGTTGGTCTCATTTTTGAGTCACTTGTATTCCTTTTTGCCTGCTACCTATACTGCAATATTTATATCTTTTCCTTTCATCAATTAAATTCACTGTATCTTCCGTTACCCAAGGATTTATACTAGCCCTTGTCTACACTACGCATCACAATTAAAGGATGACTTTTTCCAAGCCCGGTAACTGTCTCACATTGTGACGTAGATGTTGTAAATTTGCCTCAAAGGTGACTACATCCTTCCTTTATAAGTGTGCAAGACCGTGACGCCCTGTGACGTCACCTTTGGGCTCAGTGACACTTCAGACAGCAAGATGTCGACAAGTACATAAAAAAGGCCAGCGCTTGGGAGTGTAAAGTAGATTTATGATACCGCATTGTCATCGAATTTCACCACAATTCTACACAACGCCACCGGGGACCCGTCACACGATGGAAATGTCACCACACTTTTTTGACCCAATTTCATCCATTTTTATGGCTCTGCGATGGTGGTCTCTACCGCGAAGACCAGGATAGAAAACGCGCAGTTTTCTTGTGCATGGCCGAATAAAATATTTAAGACAGATCCCGCTTAGTATTAACATGTAAAGAAATCAAAGTGTAGCATAAAGGGCGCCAACGTAATGACTCCTTCTATTGGGGCGTTAATACACATATATTTCTCAGTCGCAGTGTGATGAGCAACAGCTCGATGTTCTTGATAACCTTTGACACTGCCACTGCTGACAATGCCACGCGCTCCCCCCCCCCTTCCCACTGCTGTCGCGACCTGGGACGATTCAACCCACCACTGAGAACACTGTGGGCTTGCAACCGCAATGAATGTCATCGCGCCCATTAGGAGCACAGTGTGACCGCTATTTCTGCTCGCGTGTACATGGTGGAACGACTAGGAACTGTTCAGAACCATTCGACATTATTCGAAACAGCAAACGGCGTTTATTCTTTTTCATCCTTCAAGTTCCGCTCCCTCCTGAGCCGTGATGACACAGGTATGCGTAAATAAAGCAGCCATGGAGCCCTGTAACACTCCGTTCGGCAACACCCTTGGTGCCACCCTAATATCATTGTTGGGCACTTTAAAAATGTTCCAGTATAGAGACAGGCAGTAATTGATTCCCAAGCGGCAGCGTCTTCGGCACCTCTTTCGGCAAGCTTTGGCTTCGCAGGGGGCCAACAGGCGTTAGTTCAGCGGCGGAGCGCCTCTCAGCTCAAAGCTGTCCAAATGGTTGCCTGTCACACCAGCACCTAGGAATCAATGACTGGATATCTCTGTTGAGATACAATTTTAAAGTATTCAGCAAAGATGCACAGGTGACACCGAGGTTATTACCGAACAGAGGGATCTTAAAGGACGACCACTTTGCCGCATTATTCATGAATGTGTCAGTGTCGCACTTCCCCGTAATCACACCAGAAGATGGCCGAAACAGCAGGGCTGAAAAAGAATAAGCATCCTTTGCTGCTTCAGATAACGTTCAAACTTCCTTGAATGGTTTTGAAAGGTCTCTAGCGTTTCCAGCTTAGACACCAGAGGAAATATTGCAGTCGCGATACACTAGAAAGTGCTATGACGACATTCAATGAGATTCTAGGCCCACGATGCCCTGAGAAATGTATTTAATCGTCTGGGCATTGTCAACAATGGTACATGTTCTTCAGAAAGTCTTCCTATTCCTCGTTGCACTGTGAATTGTCTAAGAAGGAATGTGACGAAGTTTCCATCGATTGACACGTCCACGGTGGCGATGGGCAGAACTGTGATGAAATGTGGTGCTAATACGACATCGCTAACCCACCTTATACCTCAACAGAACTTGTGAGCTATGACCTTTTTGTCACATGTTTTTGACGCTTTGCTGTTATGTCGCAGGGCACCACACTTTTGAATCACTACAGAGGAAGGTTGTAGTTCCCTCTGAGTCAAATTTCAGGTCGGTATGGGACACTATTACGGTATATCGAAAAATGTTCCTTTAATTTTGTTGCGTAGTGCTTGTGAAAAACAAGAAATAATTCATTAAGTTAGTTTTGCATATCTGTGTTCAAAAGCACGCGCAGTGGACAATCTTCACCCTGGGATTGATGGCAGCTCCACTTTTGAAATACGAGGCGTGTTTTTTAAGTAAGTACCATTTTGCCACACCGCTGCCGCAGTGCCGCAATCGGCGTTCTGCGCATGCGCACTGGGCACCTACATCTGTTGTCTACGCACTGACGCCATTACAGTCTGATTCTTCCTTGTTTACGTTGTATTGTGAGTGTTTAAGGTGCCTCCGATAATCGTGAGTCCTGCCGACTGTGAAGTACGAGCTGTTATAAGATTTCTTATTGCTAAAGGCCTAAAAGCGATCGACATTCATCGTGAGATCTGCGCAATTTACGGAGAAAACATTATGAGTGATGGAATGGTAAGAAATTGGGTGAGAGCATTTAAAGATGGCCGCACAAATGTGCATGATGAACAACGGACTGGGCGTCCTTCGGTCGTTAATGAAAGTTTGATGCAGGAAGTGGACACTAAGGTGAGAGAAAACATACGCTTTACGATTTCCTCCTTGCGGGATGACTTTCCTAATGTTTCTTGTAGTGCTTTGTATGACATTGTGACCGAGCAGTTGAATTCTCGAAAATTGTGCGCACGTTGGGTACCGAAAATATTGACGGATGTGCACAAAACTAAGCGTTTAGACAGTGCATTGACTTTCCTTGAGCGGTACAACAACGGTGATGATTTCTGAAGCCAAATTGTTATGGGCGATGAAACATGGGTGGCCTACGACTAGAGGTGTACATGTCCCGCTTTTAACCCGCCCATGCTTGCCCGGTGGCCAGGCGGGCAGGCCGCCGCTCGTTGTCAACAGAACGGGCAGGCTGCTTCACTCCCAGCCAAGCCAAGCAGAACCCAACCCGGGCAGGCTGCGGGAAACTTGCTTGCCTGCCCATATTACTGCTGAGCTGCGCTACGCAGCCGTTTAGTCTGCGCGCGTCATTGTCGTATTATGAACGTTAATCAAAAGTTTTTATTTTACCTGAGCACCAAAAGACAAACCCCAACATTATATATATATATATATGTATTAATTTCAGGTAAAAATAATATTGGTTTTATTTGTATATTCTTCCTTTACGCGTATATTTCGGGCTTCTTATCTATATAAATAAAAATTAATTGCCAAATGTGTTGATAAGCGTAAAACTCGAGAACGCCTGGACCAGTTCGGCTAAATTTTTTTTGCTGTGTTCGTAATTCTCAGGACAAGGTTTTTATGAAATAAAATTTTTCGAAAATCGACCGAAAAATTGGAAAATTTGACAAAAACTGAAAGTGCGTTTTCATTGTTCCGTGTGTTTGTATTGCATACAATCTTGATGAAATTTTGCACACTATACCTTGAAACCAAGAGGAAGGTCACAGTCTACATAAAATTTCATATGGTGCATGGCAGAGGTTCCTTTACATAACGGAACTCGACAAATTGTACGTATTTATCCCGATCTTGATGAAATTTGGCACACTTGATATTCAAAGCAGGATGAAGGGCGTTGCCTGCTTAAAATTCTGAATGGTGCATGGCGGAGGGTACTTTACGTACACACTTCTACACCAACCTACAATTTTATTCCGATCTTGAAGAAATTTTGAACACTTGACCATCAAGAGGAACATCACTGTCTACATAATATTTCGGACAGTACATTGAAGAGAGCACCTTACAAAAGATTTTGACATCGTTTGCGGGTTACCATGAAAGTTCACTATGTACGCATGTTTCCATGGAGAAGGTTTTTGAATATTTACATGTGCATGTATATATATATATATATATGTTTTTGTATATATATATATATATATATATTTGTCTATGAGTATATATATATATATATATATATATATATATACTCATAGACAAATACATATATATATATACATATACATACATATATACATATATATACGCATATACATATACATATATATACATAAACATATATAAATATATATATATACATATACATGCACATGTAAATATTCAAAAACCTTCTCCATGGAAACATGTGTACATAGTGAACTTTCATGGTAACCCGCAAACAATGTCAAAATCTTTTGTAAGGTACTCTCTTCAAGATCATAGACATTTCGTTTAAAAGAAATGTCTATGATCTTTTTGAAATTTGAGAGCTGTCTGACACATTCACAGTCATCGTGTTGGACAATTCGCGCACAGCAAATGACGTTTAACAGTTGCAAACCATTTTTGGTTGAGTGAACGTGTTATATTGGCTGCAAAAAACCTTGATGTTAACGAAATGAATTTTCAGATTCAAAATATGACACCTGGCGAATTGCTGACATACAAGTCGGTTTATTCCGTTACTAGCCAAGATGATGTAGTCAACTATCCTACGGAATTTTTAAATTCGCTGGATTTCCCCGGATTACCGCCTCCCAATCTGTAATTAAGTCGGATCGGCAATCATGTTGCGAAAGGTAAACCAGCCTCGTCTTTGTAATGGCACCCGGCTTGCGGGGAAAAAGTTAAAGAACAACGTAATCGAAGCCACAATTTTAAAAGGAAAGTACAAAGGTGAGGACAGTTTGATTCCAATATCACTAAGATTCCGACCGACATGCCATTCGACTTTAAACGGTTATAATTTCCAGTGCAGCTTACATTTGCCATGTCGATAGATAAATCGCAGGGGCAGTTGTTATATGTTTGTGGCATCAATCTTGAAAATCATGTTTTTCACATGGCTATTTGTATGTCGCATATTGCCCTGTCGGGACACCTTCAACTTCATTTGTTTACGCACCAGAAAACAAAACTATCAATGCTGCGTATCAAAAAGTATTACAATAAATGCTACCTAGCAATAAACTTTGACACTGATTCACTGATCACCACAAAAGTTGACAGATATATATGAGTTTTCATAGATAGGTGAAGAGGAGATGAACTGAGGTGGCGGAATCCAACAGAGAGAGGACGAGGAGAAGGATAGAGGGTGGGGGGGGGGGGGGGGGAGATGGGCCAAGGGATGGGTTCAAAAATGGTTCAAATGGCCCTGAGCAATATGGGACTTAACTTCTGAGGTCATCAGTCCCCTAGAACTTAGAACTACTTAAACCTAACTAACCTAAGGACATCACACACATCCATTCCTGAGGCAGGATTCGAACCTGCAACCGTAGCGGTCGCGCGGTTCCAGACTGTAGCGCCTAGAACTGCTTGGCGACTTCGGCCGGCCAAGGGATGGGGAGTGGGGGGGGGGGGGTGGAGGTGATCAAAGAGATAGTGGGAGAGGACTAAATGGATAGAGAGAAAATACGGGAGGGAAGATGGACTACGAGAGTATGGAATAAATAAATGCCCAGGCAACGCAATGCAGTCTGTGCTGCACTTTTCAACACCGAAACGGATGGATATTTGTACTAAAGAAGTGAACCTGCATCCCCCCAAAAAGAAGATTGGTCACCTCCCCAGAAGAATAAATTATCTACGCCCCTATTAACCACTATACTGCAATGAGAACCAAATTAAGATTTTGGAAGTCTAGATTCTTTAACTTTAGTATGTTTCAGCCAAGTATGACACCAGTTATATAAATATTTAACTACGTTTCCAGGATGTATTTTACTGGTTCTGTGAATTCATTCGAAGTTGGAAAAATCATTCTAAATTGCCAAAATGCATTTTAACAAAATCGAAGGACTTGTTTCGTATCCAGTTCGTCTAAAAACTATAGTACTGGGAATACAATCGCGACCCTGAGCCATTTTTCGCGGCTCCTACGTTTGCGTCATGAGAGTCCATACTTGTAGTCTAGGTCTGCATCATGAGGGACCATATTTCGGACCATCATGATGCAGACTAAGACGACGAGTGTTTACTTGCATGATGCAAATCTAAACGACGACTCTAGACCCTCATAACACAGACCTAAACGACGAGTCTGAATCCCCATGACGCAGATATAGACGCTGTGGAGAGTGGCTCAGAGTTTCCATTACATTCCTACTACAATACATTCATGGAAAAAGACGCTCTTCATTTTAGGAGTATTTGTAGTGTCTAGGTTTTCAGCATCTTGACTCTGCATGTGGGATTCCCCTTAATATAGACATACAAGAATAAAATTACATTTTGCAATGTGTGTGGAACTCAACAAAATAAATTGTAATTTAAACTCAAAATGTGTATTGCCTTACTCCACAGATGAATATTTTATTTTGCAGAACACTTTTCAACATAAAATCTTTACAAATTTTCCTTCAGTTCCCCTGAAAGTATTATTTAGGCCAAACCAGATACTCCTAAAAATATTTGGCTACTTTTGCAAACCCAAGTAACAGAAAATGGTTTACAAACAATAATTAATATCACTTGGAAGGATTGAAATCAAAAATTTTAGTCTAAAATAAAAATGAACTGTATGCATTACAAAATTTCTATCTCAGAAATTGACGCCCAGAAAGCACAAGAAAGAAATCTGCACTCTTAATTAGTAAATTTGCGCTCAAACTCATAGTTTCCCGTTTAATGTTCTACTGTATTTTCAATGTGTCTGCTGATTAGTGTTTGAATTAATTATGACGAGATCGTTAAGTCTGTCTGCATTAAGACGTGATCGTTTTTCGCTAATTAGGTTTCCAGCGCAACTAAAAATTCTCTCACTAGACGCACTAGTGGCTGGTATATTTAATATTTTTCTTGCCACACACGCAAGTCGAGGAAGTCGTTGGGAGTTATTTTTCCACCACTGTAGAATAGCTCCCTCGTTCACACAGTGTTCTTGCAAGTATCTGCTGACTTCATCATGTAGGAGAGGAGGCTCTTCTGCCCAGTCCTCAAATTTCGCCATTTTGTACGGCCCTGGATTTGTTTCTTGGTTGCTGTGATTGGGCACTTGTACTGAAACTGTACAGGTTCCAATTAATATTTGCAGAATAATGTGAAGATCGTACTACACATAGTTGAAATTATAATAGGTTTTAGATGATGCTATCATTTATCGTCCTGTAAAGTCACCAGAAGATCAAAACTAACTGCAGGACGATTTAAATAAGGTATATATTTTTGGTGTGAAAATTAGCAGTTGGCAATAAATAATGACAAGAGCGAGGTTATCCCTGTGTGTACTAAACTAAGTCCGTTAAACTTCGTTTACAAGACCAACCAGTCAAATCTAAAGGTTGTAGATTCTACTTAATACCTCTGATTACAATTACGACCTACTTAAATAGGAATGGACACACATAAAATGCTGTAGGCGTTTTAATGACAAAACACTCTTTTGGAGCATTGCTACGAAGTTGGAGAGCCTTACTATTGACGGAAGAGGTCGAAAGAGTCTAAATAAGGGCAGCTGGTTTGGTATTATCGTAAAACAGGGGAAAGAGTGTCGCGGAAATTACACAAGAGTTGGGGTGGTAATCATTTCAACAATGGCATTTTTTGACGTGGCGCGATCTATATATGAAATTTCGATCACCAACTTACACCTCCGAATTCAAAGAGATATTGTTGAGTCCCATATACATTGGAAGAAATGATCATCAGAATAAAATACAAAAAAGCAGCGCTCAGACGGAGAGCTGTAGGTGTTCTATCCCGCGCGAAATTCGAGAAAAGGAGACAAATAAGTTGAAAGTGGTTCGATGAACCCTCAACTAAGCACTTGCGTGTGTCTTGCAGAGTAACCATGTACATGTAGATGAAGAATATATGCATTATCTTAGGAGCTTACCTTCAGCACACATCTGTCGTGCTGCTTGGTAAACTTCAATTTTTTCATCCTCGGTTAACTTTCTTAATGTGGGGTAGTTAGCCACCATAAACGTTGCAATTTTATGCAACATACTAACGCACATTTTCTGTTTTAGGAAGGCATCAGTGGCTTGTTTCAAAGATTTCATGTCCTGAAAATACATTTTCTCAACATACATATTTCACAAGTGGTTCTATAATATTCAGATGGAATAAAATTACAAACCTCTTCATCGTTATCCCGTACGGTACAGTGAGTTTTTAAGGCGTAGAACCACGGTAGAACTAAATGTAGGGTTGGATCCTTGTCACTCTCTAGATCAACTGTGGCTTCTTTAAACGGCTTAAGAAATTCTATAAGCTGGCCAGTTATGTGGTGGTCATAACCCAGCATCTTATCAGAGGCACCTTCATTATGTAAAACAGCCTTCACTGAATCAATCTGAGAATGGACTGATACAAGCATGTCAAAATAACTATTCCAACGAGTTGAAACCCACTGCTTTAAAGATGAGTTCAGTCTCACACAGAGACCTCTTCTCTTGAAGTACGAAACCGTAGCCCGCACTGTATTAAGAATGGCTAATATATTTGGAACATTTTCTTTCAAAAACTGTTCGCTCAAAACATGTTTCAAGACTGTGTTTGTACTATGAGCCATGCATGGAAGACGCTGATATACTTCGAGAGCTTTGACAATGTTACTGCCCTGGTCTGTGACAAACGTAATTTTGGCAATGTCTTCACGAGAAACACCCATAGTTTCTAAGCCATCTTCCAACTCGTTTCGAATATTCGAGCCAGTTTTTGGGCAATCAGGAAACGCAGAGCACATTAGTACATATTTATTCAAACGCCAGTCTGAATTTATGTAATGCATTGTCACGGACATGTAATGCACCCCTTTGTAATTGTCTGTCCATAGATCAATTGTACTGGCACATATACCAGAACGAATCGCATGCACTATATCTGGGAGCATTTTGCTGCGCACTTTATCAGCTAAGGTTTGAACTTTCCTAGCTACTGTCACTCGGGAAGGCATAACATTTTTAATATCAACTGAGCCATATTTTTTACCTATGTCGATCAGTGTCTGCCCTAAATTAAGAAATCCTTCTCCCTCTATACTGCTAAATGGTCTCAGGTCCTTAGCACACATTTCGACGCACTTTTCGGCCACTAAATCTTTGTCCTCTTTCAAGATATTTACGGAGTGAGGGAACTGCTTGTCACATGTCGTAACATACTCGAGGTATACATATTCCCGAATAAGTACTTAAGAGCTTTTTACATAGTTTGCATTGAGACACACCTACCGATTTATTTGAAGCGGCCTCATAAACACACGAAAACGTTTCCCATGCGGCACTTGTGCTCTGTTTCGTTACCAGCATGTATTCGCCAGTTGTCAATTTTTTTTCAATCTCACTAAAGTTCGACCTATTCATTGTGCTGCCTCCACCGTTGCGATAAATGAGCTGCAGGCTAACTACCTGGCTACTCTAGTCACGGTAGCTTGACAGCGCAACCTGTTGTCAGGCGCAGCAAGCTGAGCGGGTCCCGTGAAGCTTGGCAGGCTTGCGGGAACCCAGGTAGCCCGGGCTTGCGGGAGCCCGTATCGCCCGCATTGCCCACTATGCCTCAGTACACGCGCACTCTTGTGTTTACGTCGCGGCAGGCTGACCTGCATGAATGGTTGCAGAGGTGCTAGGGGCAAGCAGGCTGCAAGGGGAATTTGTACACCTCTGCCTACGACACACCAGAATCAAAGCAACAGTCCATGGAATGGCGGCATTCAGATTCACCCAGAAAAGTGAACTTTAAGGAAACAATATCTTCTGGGAAAATCAGGTGCACAGTTATTTGGGACAGAAAAGGAATATTGCTTGTGGAACTTCTGCCTCGTAATGAGACAAACAATGCAGCAGCTTACTGTAAGACGTTGCACAATCTGTACCTTTCAATTGAGAACAAAACACATGGCAAGTTGAGCAAGGGCGTCGTTTTGCTGCAAGACAATGCCCGTCCGCATGTGGCGAATCAGACCAAAGATCTCATCACATCGATGGGAAACTCTAGATCACCCTCCGTACAGCCCCAATCTTGCGCCCAGTGACTACCATCTGTTCCTGCACTTGAAGGAACACCTGGGCGGTCAGCGTCTTCAAGACGATGACGAAGTCAAAACGGTGTTGATGTAGTGGTTAACAAGTCAGGCGGCAGACTTCTATGAGGAGGGTATTTAAACACTGGTACAACGTTATGACAAGTGCCTCAATATTGACGGAAATTGTGTAGAAAAGTAGATTAAGGTACAGGCTTTCATGTAAAAATAAAATTGTTGAGATATCTTAGCACGTCTTTTTTAAATTTTAAACCGGTACTTACGTAAAAAAACACGCCTCGTACAATTAGAAAACTGCAGCACAGGCAGCTGAAGAAACCACTGTTTCATATGTTTTGTAACATATGTGTAGATTATGTGGGGAGGAGTGACAAAAAAGTAACTCTGAGATCAAATCCAGTGCTCTATGCGATTCTCCGCTTCAAGACACAGTTTGCATTCGGTATGAGGATACCTGTTTTTCAGCCATTTTCAGCTTTATGGACGTTGCAGCCTCTACTTCTCTTTTAAGCTGTTCCTCACGTGACCTCAGGACGATTCGATACTGCCCTCCTATCAAAAAGACCTGGCAGTAATGGAAATCAGAGCCGGGCATCTGCATGGCCCTCAGACGTGCTAAAAGCGCGCCAACTGAGGGCGACGTAAGAAGTGACAAAGGAAAGATTAATTTTTCGAGGTGTTACTTTTGTAAAAATCCGTTACAACTGCATTACACTGAATTATGTAAAATGTGGAGGTAAGGCGCTAGTACGGAAAAAGGCAGAAAACTGGCAACCATGGATAACTAATGAGATACTTGACACAGAAACGGTACTGAAGTAAAATAATAAATGTGAACAGCAACAGAGAGGTTGCACTGAACTGAAGTTACCCAAAGGTGAAAAAAAATTACGTAAAAGGATATAAATCATACATACGGTAACGCAAATACCACACACACACAATGAAAGTTTCTCAATATTGGTATCATGAGAAGTGTGTAAAACTTATTTTGATACGGAATTAAGGAAATTCAGGTGCACAACAGAACTATGTGGAAATTTAATTCTGAAGGGAAATATGTGGTTTCACGCTATACGAAGCGAAATGCAGGCCAGTCGGTATATCAAACAATTCGTCTGCGAGAAAGCAATCCGCTTTCAATGAAATTTACATATGCTATCTGACTGCAAAACAAAATGATCCAGATTAAAATGTTGGGTCTGAATATTGCTAATCTTTATCTTTAATCTTGCAACAATCGCCGTATCATATTTGCTATTGCAATTACACAGGATGTGAGCATGAAAATTAACGCATCCGACTTTCTGATAAAAATGCTTGAAAATTCACCAGGTATCACTTTACTAATTACTTTTACTTGTATTAAGCCTCTAAACTGATATTATTTTCACAAATACACTCTGGTAATCACTGTGCCTTATAGTGGACACCACCTTTGATGGTAATTCGCTTGAGCGTGGACGTGGAACCCTCGTGTCCTCTGTAACTTATTGCTATAAAGAATAATTCTGTATATGTCAAAAATCAGATTTCAATTCCCGTATTTGCGGTGTAAAGCGGCTCTCAGTACGCAGCTCGCGATGTGGAATGCGAGAGTGCCGAGTCAAGATGGGGAACTAGTATTAACCGCTGATAAATGAGAACAAATACTCCAAGTTTAATCATGCTTCATTAAGCCATGACAACAATACACCTTTTCATAAAGTTCTCATACGAGGAAAAGTTACCCAAAATACACTCCTGGAAATTGAAATAAGAACACCGTGAATTCATTGTCCCAGGAAGGGGAAACTTTATTGACACATTCCTGGGGTCAGATACATCACATGATCACACTGACAGCACCACAGGCACATTGACACAGGCAACAGAGCATGCACAATGTCGGCACTAGTACAGTGTATATCCACCTTTCGCAGCAATGCAGGCTGCTATTCTCCCATGGAGACGATCATAGAGATGCTGGATGTAGTCCTGTGGAACGGCTTGCCATGCCATTTCCACCTGGCGCCTCAGTTGGACCAGCGTTCGTGCTGGACGTGCTGACCGCGTGAGACGACGCTTCATCCAGTCCCAAACATGCTCAATGGGGGACAGATCCGGAGATCTTGCTGGCCAGGGTAGTTGACTTACACCTTCTAGAGCACGTTGGGTGGCACGGGATACATGCGGACGTGCATTGTCCTGTTGGAACAGCAAGTTCCCTTGCCGGTCTAGGAATGGTAGAACGATGGGTTCGATGACGGTTTGGATGTACCGTGCACTATTCAGTGTCCCCTCGACGATCACCAGTGGTGTATGGCCAGTGTAGGAGATCGCTCCCCACACCATGATGCCGGGTGTTGGCCCTGTGTGCCTCGGTCGTATGCAGTCCTGATTGTGGCGCTCACCTGCACGGCGCCAAACACGCATACGACCATCATTGGCACCAAGGCAGAAGCGACTCTCACCGCTGAAGACGACACGTCTCCATTCGTCCCTCCATTCACGCCTGTCGCGACACCACTGGAGGCGGGCTGCACGATGTTGGGGCGTGAGCGGAAGACGGCCTAACGGTGTGCGGGACCGTAGCCCAGCTTCATGGAGACGGTTGCGAATGGTCCTCGCCGATACCCCAGGAGCAACAGTGTCCCTAATTTGCTGGGAAGTGGCAGTGCGGTCCCCTACGGCACTGCGTAGGATCCTACGGTCTTGGCGTGCATCCGTGCGTCGCTGCGGTCCGGTCCCAGGTCGACGGGCACGTGCACCTTCCGCCGACCACTGGCGACAACATCGATGTACTGTGGAGACCTCACGCCCC